>NW_012112586.1:1812882-1821529 GCF_000951035.1 Colobus angolensis palliatus
GGCAAAGTACAGAGAGAGACAGACACAGTACAGAGACAGGCACAGTGCAGAGACAGGCACAGTGCAGAGACAGGCACAGTACAGAGACAGGTACAGTACAGAGACAGGTACAGTGCAGAGACAGACATAGTACAGAGACAGGCACAGTAGAGAGACAGACACAGTACAGAGACAGACAAATGACACAGTGCAGAGACAGGCACAGTGCAGAGACGGGCACAGTGCAGAGAGAGACAGACACAGTGCAGAGACAGACATAGTACAGAGACAGACACAGTGCAGAGAGAGACAGACACAGTGCAGAGACAGACATAGTACAGAGACAGGCACAGTGCAGAGACAGGCACAGTACAGCGAGAGACAGAATAGTACAGAGACAGACAGGCACAGTACAGGGACAGACACAGTACAGAGACAGGCACAGTACAGACAGATACAGTACAGAGACAGCCCACGCATACCGCCCAGTTTCCCCTCAGATAATATTTTGCAAAAGTGCAGTGCCATTAAAGCTGCTGACAGCATTCATTCATGTTTTTGTGTAAGCGTTTGTGTGTGTGTGTGTGTGTGTGTGTGTGTGAGGTTTTTTGTTTTTTTTCTGGGACAGTTGTCTAAGAGGGCAGTTGCTGGACCACATGATTGTCTTATGTTTAGTTTTATAAGAAACTGGCAGCCTGTTTTCCGGGGTGGCTACAGCATTTCAGCCTCCCATCAACAGTGTGCATGGTCTAGCTCCTCCGTATTCTCACCAGTGTTTGGGATTGTTTCTGTTTGTTATTTTAGCCTTTCTGATTGGTGCAGGGTCGTGCCTCACGGTGGTTTTAATGTGCATGTTCCCGATGGCTGGTGAGGCTGGATACCTTTCTGTGGGCTTCTTTGACATCTGCTTGTCGTCTTCGGTGAGATGTCTGCTCGTGTCTGTTTTCTCATTGGATTGTTTGTACTTTTAACAATTGAGATTTGAGAGGTTGCAGCGTATATTCTGGATGCCAGTCCTTTGTTCCATATGTGGTTTGTAAAACTGCTATTCCAGTCTGTGCCTTATCTTTTCCTCTTCTCCATGTGGGTGCTTGCAGAGCAAAAGTTTTTCATTTTGATGAAGTCCCTCAGTCACTTCTCACTATCCTGTGATTTTAGCTTTAGAATTTCCCTGGAATCCACCCTCTTTCCGCATCTCCGCAGATGCACCTTCCAGGGCACCGCTCACGTGCTGCTCCATCTCCTCCATTCCCTCTGGCGGTGCTGGTGGAACTCTCCAGAAACTCTCTCCAGAGACCACCTCCTCACCAGCCCAGCCCTCCCATGCTGGCTCCTCACCTTCTGTGCTGTCCCCATGGGGGTGAGGTCGCCTACGGATCTGGAAAGAGACATGGACGTTTGCTGTTGGTGGGCTGTAGAATGTGGGGGCTATCGAATTTGGTGCCTCATTTGGAATTTTCAGTGTATTATCCTCAGAGTTTTATTTTGAGGGATGGCAGAACAGCGCCGTGTCACTTCAGAAGAACTTGTTCTCCCCTTGCTTTTGAGTGATGTACTTACGTATTAGACAAGAATAATTCTATTATTGTTTTCTTTTTTTAAAACAGTAGTGGCAGGCATAGTAGTGCATTTAGGGTTACAAGCAATTGCTTGTTGGACTTCTCTGCTGTCCTCTTTACTCAATTCTCACCCTCCAGGAGCAGGGACCTTCATTAGAGAAGTAGTGAGACTTTTTCAGTTTGAAAAATTTAGATCAGTGCCAGACCCATCAGCATCCTTTGTTTGAAGGCAACAGAAACAGGCTCAGCTGATTGGAGTCAGTTATTGGAAGCTCATGGAACTGAAGAAAAAAAGCATGGAAAGTCAAATAACATGGAGTCTTAGAATTTCAACGGAAGGAGGGCCGGGGACAAAGCAGGTGATCTCAGATGCCCGTGGACCCAGAAGCCAGGCTCAGGGGACGAGAGGCTTTTTATTTTCTTTTCTAAAAACCATGGAGAGTGTGTCTTTGTCCCTGTCTTCATCAAAGCAGAAGAATTCACGCATCAGTGCCGCACATGCACCCAGGCCCACAGCGGCCTCAGAAGTGCGTGCAGACAGAAAGGGAGACCACGCAGGGCACGCCGGTGGCCACGGCTGGAGAGAGAGGCCAGAGGAGCCAAAGTTGTGTTTTTCTTCATTTTCTTCACTTCAGACCATCTGACTGAGCGCGGATCAGCGAGCCCAGGATCTCAAACCCAAACCCACTTGCATCTGCTTGAGAGGAGCGGAGCACATTTACGCCTCAGCGCCGGACTGCTGGGCTGTGCTTCCCTTCACTGTCTTTGTACAACACACGAGGCTGAGTCTGTGAACAGACCCGGACTTGCTCTGCAGAGTTGAAGCAAGCGTTGTGCTTGGCCTTGTGCCCTCATGGGGGAGACTATCCGCTAAAGCACGTGTCTGATAGTTCTTGATTCATTTCTGATCTACGATCATCTTGTCCTCCAGTTTTCCAGGAGGCCATTAGTGTCAAGAAGGAAACATTCCCTGTGGCAGGAAGAGGGTGTGTCCTGGTGGGCAGGTTAGAGTCGGAGGCCGCCGGGTTTTCTGCCAGGCAGGCTCCCCGAGGCCCAGAGGCAGAAGTGCTGCTGCCTGGACCAGCTAGTGCAGGTGACTGATGAGTCCGCTTACTGTTAACAAGGGCTCTTGGGCCTATGAAGACATTTAATAACTATTTTCAATGATTCAGAGAAACAATATTCAGTTCTCTTTGGGAAGACGCTTGCAGGAGAAGGGCGGGAATGTGGAGCGGGGTGGTGGCCCCTGCAGCCAACAGCACCCTGATCCCGTGACAGCAGGGCCGAGAGCTGCTGGTGACTGCGCCTGCACCTTGTGCCTTGTGGCATCACCTCATTCCGTCCACTCAGAATCTCGCATCCACCCCCTTCCTCTTCGTCAGAACTGTCATGGCAGGTGCTTTCTAGGAGGTGTGCTTTTCTAGTCCTAATCAAACAAAAATGCAGGAGTCTTAGTTATTCTTGAAAAATCAATGGATTTGTCAACACCGGGCTTGCATTTGCACGGTAAGAGCAGGCTGCAGCTGAGGGGACACTGTCCTGGCCCTGCAGGCTTCTGGGGTGCCCTCGTTGCTGGAGTCCGCAACCTCATCCTTGACAGCAGTTGCCCCTCCCTTTCCAGTGCATTCCGCCACCCCCCCCCCCCCCGCAACTGCTGCAGACCTGTAAGAAAGCATTCCCCAGTCTCCCACCTTCCAGCGACCGTCCCCTTCTTTCCTTGCACAGCTGACCTGTCGGAGGTCGTCTCTGTTTCTGTTTTCTCACCTTCTCCTCACTGTCAACTGCTCTATCCTAGAGCTTCCTAATCCTCAGCCCCACCAGCCCTCAGCCTGCCATGCGGCCCCTCCCACACCCTCAGCCCTCAGCCCGCCGTGCAGCCCCTCCCACGCTCTCAGCCCACGCCCTTGGCCCACACCCTCAGCCCACTGTATGGCCCCTCCCACACAGCCCACGCGCTCAGCCCACCCTGCGGCCCCTCCCACGCCCTTAGACCTCAGCCCACTGTATGGCCCCTCCTACACCCTCAGCCCAGCCCTCAGCCCGCTGTGCGGCCCCTCCCACGCTCTCAGCCCACGCCCTTGGCCCACACCCTCAGCCCACTGTACGGCCCCTCCCACGCCCTTAGACCTCAGCCCGCTGTGCGGCCCCTCCCACGCCCGCGGCCCACGCGTTCTTCTTGCTCAGCCACCAGTGACGCGCTCATCTCCAGGGCCGCCTCCGGCGTGTGCCACGGCCTCTCACAGCGTCAGATGCTAGTGGTGACCCCTCCTCTTTCAGCACCCTCTTCTCTCGGTTTCGGTGTCTGCCACTCCCTGCCTGTTTTCTGTGTCTCAGGCTCTTCTGTCTCGGTTTTCTTTCCAGATGGCATCTCCTCTGCCTGGGTGTTGGGTGCTCCCAAAGGCTTGTCCTGGGCCACCTTCTCGTGTCACCATATTTATTTTCCTAACTTATCTCACCCATTCCCTGGGCTTTCAGTGCTGTCCATATGCTGGTGAACCCCAGATGATAGCTCTAGAATATGCCCCTCTAATTTAGCTCTAGACTCTGAATCCAGTGGCTACTCGAAGCCTCCGTGGATGGTTCATGGGCAGTGCAAATTCAGCAAGGCCAGGAGTAAACAGCGGGTCTCCATCTAGACCTTCCTGTGTCCTCCCTAAGGAGGGCCCACAGTCCCCCGACTTGCGTGGATCCAGAGGCTCCGTCCTTCAGGCCCCTTTCCTTTACTGCCTTCAAGGTCCATGCCTCACCAGCCTGGTCACATTACCTCCAACATGTCCCTGGACCCCACCTGCTCCCCGTCCTCAGTCCCCACCCTCCTGAACACAGGCACTCTCAATCAGCTGGCGGAGTTTCTTGTTTTAAGACACCGGAAGGTGGATTCACTGCAGACGCCCCTGACAGTGACTGTCCACTGAGAGCAGTTGTACAAGATCAGTGTCATTCACAAGAGAAGCAAGGAGAAGCACACAGCTTTCTAGACGCTGGACCGCTTAGTTACAAGCGTACGGACATTTTGTAGAAGAGTAATTATATTGTAGATATGGTTTTTATCCTCACAGTTATTTTTGTACAATTATGAAATGCAGGGTTATTGCTGAGAGATTCATGCATGCTACAGCCACTGCGAATTCTATCTTGTCACTAAGAAGGTCCTCCACCTCCTTATTTTTTCTTATTAGTAAAAACATGTTTGTGATTTAAATCCATGTCATTTGACGTGGTGCAGCATGAGCCAGGCCCTTTCTGGCCCCTTGAGGTTGGCTCCTGGAGAGGTACGGGGCAGCAGGGCTCGCCACTGTAGCCTCACACAGGGCACTGCGTCTTGCTCACTGAGTTGGGTCTTGCTGCACTGCGCTGGGTGTTGCTGTCCCGGGTCTCACTCACTGCGGTGGGTCTCACTCATTAACAGCAGCAGGTCTGTACTCACTGGACTGGGTCTTACTCACCACACTGGGTCTCTCACATTGCAGTGGGTCTTGGTGCAGAGCCCAGGAGCCCCTCTCAAGGGACGCGGCACTGTTCTGCCGTCCCTCAAAGTAAAACTATGAGGATAATAAACTGAAAATTACAAACGAGGCACCAAATTCGACAGCGCCCACATTCTACAGCCCACCAACAGCAAATGTCCGTGTCTCTTTCCAGATCCGCAGGAGACCTCACCGCCGTGGGGACGGCGCAGAAGGTGAGGAGCCGGCATGGGAGGGCTGGGCTGGTGAGGAGTTGACAGTGAGGAGGAGGCGAGAAAACTGTGCATGGTTTTGGGGTTTGACCCCTTTCCTCTGTGCATTTTGCTCCAACTGTTGAGACATGAGGACGGTCATGAGGCCTCTGTGGAGGGTTCAAATGAAGCAGCAGCATGGAAGCCCTGGACTTCCCCTGTCCACTTAGACCAGCGTCTTCACAGCAGCAGGGGGCCTGTGTGCGCTGAGCCCAGGGCAGGTGCCAGGTGACAGGTGGCGGGGGAAGCCGCGTGTTAGGATCCTCTTTGCCTCCCAACCTTGGGTCTTTTATAACCCACACTTTTTATTGCTGGGGTTTACTCTATTCCCCTGCATCTCAGAGCTGGCATTCCTGCCCTGCCATCTGTCTGACCGTTCGTTTATCCCCTGGTATCTGTGGCACTGAGCCTCTCTGCCTGAATTATGTCTGTGAACACCACAGCCACCGTGCCCCACCTGCGTAGGCTGAAACCCTCTGGGTGTTGGGGTCCGTGTGGACAATGCCTGCTCCAGGTTGGGGACAGCATGGGAGGTGTGAGTGCGGGGCTCTGCCCAGAGCCGAGAGCCTGGAGAAGTGGGACTCGAGTCTGGTCACTTGGGGCTGCTGCTGCCCCAGGTGTGACCCAGGGAGGTGCTTCTCTGCCCCTAGGTCTGTCCTGTCCCTCTGAAAAGTGGGGTGCCCCACTTGTCCCAAGTGTTCACATCACCCGTTGGCTGCCGATGCTCTGAGTTTGTGCAGGAACCACTATCTGTTCTTGCTGGACAGTGCTCCCCACGCCTGTGGCCTTTGGTGACCCACTACATGACCAAAGTCCCCAACTTTAAATAGGAACAGCCTGGGTGTGCTCAGGTCCCTCAGGTCCGTGCCCCAGCAGGGCCAGGCTGCGCTGGGCCTTCCGAACAGTGTCCGGATCCACCCACTCCCCCTTGTTTGCTGTCAACTCCAGACACTGTAGACTTCGTTTTTTTTCTTACATTATTCAATTTGGAATATAATTTGGGCATTTATGTTTAAACAGACCACTTCCATTGAAAATCATCGTGTAAACAAGTCAGGCAGTGTTGGTAACAGCTGTGGGTTTTGGATTTCCTGGAGTTCTCTTAATATTTTTCAGCTAATAGGTGACTGTTTGGAGGAAGAATAGACATTTTCTTTTTGTTGACAGTGGATTGAGGCTCAGATTTACAAGAACTCAAACTTGTTTTAAGACCGGATCCTTCTAAGCTCTTACATTCCTCTCACTTTTAGGATGAAATGGTTTCTGTTGCGATCTCCTCCTCCTGGTGCTTCAGAAATCACGTGTTTCATAACCCTACAGGGGGAGCTCTGATCTGAAAACTTCCAGGTCCTGGGCTCTGCACAGGACCCTCCTTTGTCAGACCAGGAAAGACAAATGACCCGGAGAGAAGGGGCTCACAGAAGCAGAGCTGAGCGGGGGTTGCTGGTGCACCGCACGTTGGAAAGAGCTCTGGCCGGGAACACTGGGCCCTGTGAGCTGCCCCAGACGGGCTTACTTTCCGCCTCTGACAGCACCAGCCTCCTTTGTGGCTGCTTGTTCAGGATCCAGATGGGCTCCGATGTCTGAGGGGTGGAGCAGGGCTGCAGTGGCAGGGAGGTGCTCTGAGACCCCCTGCACTGTCCCGCCCTCTTCAGGGCCCTGTCCTGAGGCTGCTGTGGGTGGGGACCTGCCGGCTTCCTGCCGTTTCACCCTGACCTTGTGGCCACGTTGCCGTTGCTTCTCGTGTCTTCTCATCTGTTCCTGAACTTGGTCCCCAAAGCGAGCTCTTCTTCTGTAACTGGCACAGCTTCCAACTGGGACAAGAGCTCTGTTCTCCCTGAGGGCTCTCGCTTCACCTTCATGGAGGAGTTAAATGCAGCTTCCAGGGCTCTCCTGGAGGTCGGCAACCAGGCGCCTGCCTCTGCCAGGGCTGGCACGGGCTTCTCTTCCTTGCGATCCTGGTGAGGGTGTTGGCATCCAGTCCATTTCCTCCCTGCTTTCTCCTCTTTCTGTGTGCATCAGTCAGGACAGTATTGATGGTAAGTGACAGCAAATCTGACCCAAGCTTCATGATACATGAAGGCGATTCACGGGTTCTCTAACCCAGCAGGCATGGGTTGGTCAGGGCTGACATGGCGTGTCTGGAAGCCCCCTCTCGGCTCGGATCCACTGCACTGTGCCCACTGTCAGAACAAGGTGGCCCCCGCAGCCTCCGGCCACCCTTTCCTTGTCCCGAGCAGGAGGTACAAGATCCTGTCATGCTTCCTCAGCCTGAGCCTCACTGCATCTCACCTACCCTGACGATGCCACTGCCTGACCATCACGGGGGCCGGAGGGGAGCGGCTCGCCTGGCTCAGACCCGGTGATGGGGAATCTGCTCAGTGGGGAGCCGGGGGGAGTGGGAGAGGAATCTCCGGGTGCAGAGATGCTGAGCAGCCAGACAGTGGCCGTGCACGGTGCAGCCCCCTTCCCTGCTTTATGGGCGTGACTGATGAGATGCTGTGGCCTCCCGAGCTCTTTCAGGGCGGGGCCTCTGGGAGGGAGCAGGGAGAATCCTAACAGATGCCTCGTACCAACGACCTTCCCCAGCACGCATTTACATCTGGCCACATTTCCTTCAGATACAATTTTAACAGCGTTCTTGAGGTATGGTTGGTAGACACAAACCTGCCTGTTTTTAACGCCTGCAGTTTGATGTGTTTAGACACCTGCATACCCTGATGAAGCCGTCAGCAGTGACAGCGTGCCAGTGTCAGAGGTGTGTTCTGAGGAGATGCAATATTCAGGAGCTGAAGCCTTCTCCCTTCTGCTTCAGTTTTTTCAACCAGATGTAACTCCTACTTTGAATTTGCTGTCTGTCTTTCCTTTGCAAATTCTTATACTTCTGCCGTACATGAGTGTGTCTATAAACCATGCGGGGAATTGCTTTTTTGGTTTTAACTCTCAATAACAACAGCTAAAATGAATAAAGTACAGCTTCATACACTCACATGGGTAAGTCTCAAAAACAAATTTCCCTCAAAGGGAAATTTAATTATATGTGTTTTAATTTATATTTAATTTAATTTAATTAAATATATGTGTTTAATTATATGTGTTTTCTACATTAATTTAGTAGTTTTCTTCCTGGTAGGTATTTGGCTAGTTTCAAATACTTCATTTTTATTTTTGCTACTATAAACAAAGCTGCCGTAATCCCGCCTGTGTGTCTCAGTGTACACGTGTGAGTTTCCAGGGTGCCCGCCTGGGCACGTGGCCGGAGACAGGACCACGCATCAGGATGGCCGGTGTCTGCTGTGTCACTCTCCAGAGTGGCCACACCCACACCAGCAGCGCGAGGGGCAGGGTCACTCTGCACCACAGCACCGCCTGCCGTGTCACTCTCCAGAGT
>NW_012112586.1:1821644-1825905 GCF_000951035.1 Colobus angolensis palliatus
CAGGGTCACTCTGCACCACAGCACCGCCTGCCGTGTCACTCTCCAGAGTGGCCACACCCACACCAGCAGCGCGAGGGCCAAGGTCACTCTGCACCACAGCACCGCATCACATTTTAAATGTCGGTGTGACGTAGTGTCCTGTGAAGGTTCACGTAGCATTTTCACGGCTGCAGGTGGCGTTGACAGTCGTCTGTGTTCTTAGCTCGCCCTAGGCTGGTGGCGCTCCTATAGCCCTTGGGGGCCAACTCCTGAAGCTGCCCACAGGTCTCATGATCCTCGGGGGCCGACTCCCTAAAGGAGCCCACAGCCTGTCTGGACCAGAGTCCCGGCCAGGAGGCTTCCCTCTGCCTCTGCATTCTGGGTCCTGGAGACGTTTGTCTGATCTTGGGGCCCACAGGGTCTTATGGTTTGGGGGTTACATTTAAAACATCCCCCTTAAAGAGAAAGGGGAAATGGAGGGGAAGGTGTTTGTATGTTCAGTGGGTGTAAGAAAAGCATCTTCCTGAGATCAGGGCCTGGGGAGTTTGGGCTCAGCTGTTCCATCTATGAACTCACATGGAACCTGGAAGGGGCAGATCTGGAAGAAAGGAAGCCAGGGATGGGACGTGCTGACTGTCACCTCCCCAGGCAGCTCTGGTCATGAGTGGGCAGCTCCTAGAATCCTGCTCCCCACCCCGGCTGGAACTGACTCTCTTCCATGGGGCATGAGCTCTGGGAAGTGTGAGAATCCTACAGGTGTATCTTACCTGGACAGCCCTAGAGCCAGGCAGGGATGTGGATCAGCATTTCACAGCAGCTGAAACCTGTCAGCCTTCTGATAGGAGAGGAAACATTGCAGAAGGAAGACTACGATGCACCCTGGGAGCTACTGGTATTGCCCCCACGGGAGCTGTGCCTGTAGTTGAGAGTATGATTACCTGCTAATCCTCCCTCCAAGGAGATGTATTAGGGAGGCCTGTTGTGGACTTTGTGTTATTAAAACAATATTTTTCCCATTTGAAGGCCATTTGAGAGAAAGACAGAAGAAGATTGGGAGAAAGAAAAAGAGAGAGAGGCTGATTCGTAATTTACCTGTATTGATCATAAACTCCTTTAGTCATAGGTTAGAGCCTATAAAGCAGTTTAATAAATTAAAAGGAAGATTTTTTTTTTTTCTGGCTGTAGAAAGCTGCGTCTCCTGAGAAGTGGCCTTGGGAATGAGTACCGATTAGGAAGGTTGGTGCCGGGGCCACTGCCAGTCCCTTCACTGCTGTAAGAACGTCCTCATCGAGGCTGGTGCCCAGAGCCAGCCCCCAGGAGTCCTGGTGTGGGGAGGAGTCCATGTAGGAAGGCCGGGAGGGTCTTTCTGAAGCCGCCTCACTCAGCTCCTTTCTTCTCACATGGAGTGTGAATAGCATGAGAGTGTAGTCAGCAGAAGGCTCTGGAGGAATTCAGACCAAATGATTATTATTTTTTATTTATTTATTTTTTGAGACAGAGTCTCGCTCTGTCACCAGGCTGGAGTGCAGTGGCACAATCTCGGCTCACTACAACCTCTGCCTCTCCGGTTCCAACGATTCTCCTGCCTCAGCCTCCCGAGTAGCTGGGACTACAGGCACCCGCTACCACGCCTAGCTAATTTTTGTATTTTTAGTAGAGATGGGGTTTCACCATGTTGGCCAGGCTGGTCTCGATCTCCTGACCTCGTGATCCACCCACCTCGGCCTCCCAAAGTGCTGGGATTACAGGCGTGAGCCACCATACCCAGCCTAAATGATTTGTAACCCACCTGTTCTAGGGGCAAGAGGCCCTGGGAGAGAAGAGTTTAGAGAAGGCCCGAGGGTGGCAGCCAGTGAGGCTTCTGAATGGGTGGAGGCGAGACTCTGACCCAGGGCCGGGGGGCCCCGGATGATACTGGCTGGAGCGACTGCCTTCTGGGCTCCCACCCAGGTTGCGCCTGGGATACTTGTTTCCTGATAAAATCAAAGCATGCGCCTCAGGAAGCAAGCGGGGCATGGATGCAGCTGTGGCTTCAGGAGGAGAGGGGCCCAGCCAGACTGTCCTGGGTGGGGAACTGGTCACAACTCAACCCTATGTGGGCTCCTGTGCATGGACAGTCCCTGCACGGCGAGGGTGGGGATGCCAGGGAGGGAGAATAACACTGATGGAAGCTGGATTACCCATGCTGTCCGACTGAGGTATGGGATGAAATGAGAGATGATCCTTTGGTAACAAGGTGTGAGTAACCTGAGTTGAGGGGCTCACTGTAGAGCTGGCTGTGCTCGATCCAGGACAGCCGGAGTCTGCAGACCCGCACCGCATCTGTTTCCCAACCACTAACCTGTGTGAAGACTTCTTTCTGAGGCTTGTAGACGTGGATGGGCTGCATCTGAGCAGTCTAGCGGATTGAGGAATACTTTTGGATCACAGAGATCTTGGAAGGCGACTGACCTCCAAGATGGACAGGGTGGAGGGGAGGGCTCAGGTGGCCACTAAGTCCAGATGGACACGGTGCCAAGATCGAATATTAGAACAAGAGTGCATCCGTCTCTCCCACCTGCTTCACCAGCTCCGAGCTCAGAGCTCCAGCTCCAGCTCCCTGCCTGGAGAACAGCAGATGTCTCCTTTTTGGCCCCTCTTCCATCTTACCCACCCTCAGGAGGTAGACACACCAAGGAAGGGGAAGGCGGGCTAGCCTCTGGAATCCTTATACCTGTCCGCCATGGGCACCTCCTAGGCAGAAGGGATATGAACCATGCCCCCCGCACAGCCGAGCGCAGTGTGCTCACCAGCGAGGTCGACCCTGGACTTGCTGCTTGTCAATCAGAGCTCGTGGGGTCAGTGGTTCCCACAAGCACTAGGGCAGAAATGCTGGAGTTTAGTTTTCGTTCCATGGCCAACCTCATCACTCTCTGGCAAGGATCTTGGGGTTCCTCCCATCTAGGTCTGCTCCCCTTTTCCTGCTAATTGCTTTTATGAAGAGCCGCTGCTGCTTCCCTTGGTGGACAACTTTGGGATGTGGGATATAAAATCACTAACGATCTTGCTGCCTGCTCATGCCCTGGATGCTCAGGGCCCATCTCAACCATTCTTCTGCTTGATCCTTGGGCTGAGCTCATGGGATGTGTCTTCTGGGCTCTTGGAGACTCAGTCCATCCACCCATGTTACCTGGATAGAGTGGACAGAGTCTTGAAGTCCTCTCCTCCTAGAGTGCCTTTTATGGAACATTTCCATCCTGTAACGGAACATTTGCTGTCGGGACCTGGACACCCCCATGAGACTCAGCCTCATGACAGAGCTCGGAGCTGTCCGTGTCGTGATGTTCTTCCTTCAGCCCCAGCTATTGCAGGCCTCAGACCAAATCCTGCAGGTCAGTGGTGTAATTATAAAGAGGTTCGAAACGTCCGGACCCATGGTCTGGAGCCCCAGCCTCTCAGTGTGGCACCGACGGCCCCGAAAATCCCCTGGAGCTGCCTCCTCCAGTGACCTGGGGTGGGATTATGTCCTGAGGAGGGGGAGGAGGGCCCATGCGACATCCAGCCTGGCCTCTTGAGAATTTTAGACACGGGTCCTCTTGGAATCAATAGCAATCTGTTACCTGCTGCCCCTTCACTTACTTACTTGGTGGTCAGCTCTATGTGCACAAACAGAATCCAGCTCAAGAGAATAAAGTCCCAGTATAATGGCAGAGGTGGGACACAGCCAGCTGCATTTCCTCCAGTGGCAATACTGAACCTGGGTGGGAGGAATACTGAACCTGGGTGGGAGGAGGAAGGGACACAGCCTTGGGCAGGCAAGGGCAGGAAGTTGAGTTATAAGCTGAGGTGGCATCATCCACTTCACAGTCAGATGAGACGATTTTATTTTAATACAACCCTACAAAGTGGGTCCTGTTGTTTCCACACACGCAAATCAAGTTCAGAGACGTTGAGCTTCAGTCCAAGGTCACAGAGCTAATGCATTGCTGAGCTGGAACCTGCCTCCTAGGTCTGTCTGACCTGTCATTTTCATAATTCCACAGGGGCTGCCTTCCTATGAGAAGAATATCTCTAGGAGGGTGGATGTTTGTCTCTCTTGTTTCTGGTGCATCACCAGGGTTTGGAATGCTGCTGGGACATAGCAGTGACTCAGTAACTGAAGAATGGACAGATGGATGGATGGATGGGTGGGTGGATGGGTGAGTGGGTGGGTGTATGTATGGATGGATGGGTAGATGGATGGATGGATGGGTAGATGGATGGATGGGTAGATGGATGGATGAATGGATGGTTGGATGGGTGG
>NW_012112586.1:1825985-1863967 GCF_000951035.1 Colobus angolensis palliatus
GATGGATGGATGGATGGGTAGATGGATGGATGGGTAGATGGATGGATGGATGGATGAATGGATGGTTGGATGGGTGGGTGGGTGGATGGATGGATGGATGGATGGATGGGTGGATGCATGAATGGGTGGGTGGATGGGTGAATGGATGGGTAGATGGATGGGTAGATTAATGGGTAGATGGTGGATGAATGGATGGATGAATTAATAGATTAATGGAGGATGGATAGATGGATGGATAAATGGATGAATGGATAGATGGATGTTTGGATGAGTGGGTGGGTGATGGATGGGTGGATGGATGAATGGATGTATGGGTGGATGGATGAATGGATGAATGGATGGGTGGATGGATAGATGGATGGACAGATGGATAGATGGGTGGGTGGAGAGATGGATGGACAGATGGATAGATGGGTGGGTGGATACATGAGTGGATGAATAAATGGATGGGTGGGTGGGTGAGTGGGTGGATGGATGGATGGATGGATGGATGGACAGGTGGATGAATGAGTGGGTGGATGGACAAACAGGTGGATAGGTGATGGATGGATGACCGGTAGATGGAGAAATGGATAGAGGGTAGTTATCGAGCTCGTACATGGGCCTTCAGTTCAATTTTTTTTTTCTGCTGATTGTGCTTTCTGAGTTGGACTTCCTGAGCCTTTGCCAGTTCTGAGTCTTTTCCAGTTCTTTACATATATGTATCTGTCTGTGCACATCTAAAACGGGTGAAGATTCAGATGTCTCCAGGGGCCAGGGAGGAAACATAAATTAGGGGAAAGAGAGACAGGTGAGCACAATAGGGAGGGTGGCAAGGGCATGTGCATGACCTGCTAAAGACGTTGAATCCCAAATTAAAATAACAATAAAATAAAAAATAAACTGAGTATCAGTTGACTACATGGAGTGCTCAGTGTACCCCCTTTAGGCTGCCAGTGTCTTTTATTTGCAAACTGTACTCTTGTTAGAGATGGTTTCCTGGGGACTCAGTTGGACCCTGGTTACAGGCATCAAATGCTACCTGTGCCTTGAGTGCATCTGCGGCCACACCTAGTGCATAGACTGCCTGGTGATGACGTCATCTGTGGAGGCAGGAAAAGGAAGCATGGCTTTCTGTCTGAGAACGGAGGAGACTTGCTGCCCGGCCCATGGCGTGTCAGTAGTGTAATGGACCTCACACTTAAAAAAATCCATCTTCTAATGGGGAGAGACAGTCAAAACACGAGGACCCTGTAGTTTTCTGTAGAAAAGAAATTGGTGTTGCTTGAATGAGTGAAGCAAATCCTAATGTTTCTTGCACTTGTCTCTTGCATTAGAAACAAAAGGAGAGAGGGTTTTCTCGGAGAACCAGTTAGTCCTCGAGTGTTCAGCTGGCCCTTGTAAGCACAGTGGCCTGAGCTTTCCTCCTTCTCATCTCCAGCTGGTGCGCTGGTGGGCAGGCCTGCTGGGCAGGACAGAAGGTCTAGATTGGAAGTCATCTCTGTTCCCACAGCCTTGTCCACCCCTTTCTCCACTCTCAGAAGTCCTTTCTCGACAGATTTTCCTCGGGTTCTGGAGTACTAGATGCTGTCCTGCGATCTGCTTTATGGTTAGACAGTGGTGTCGAGGTTTTGATTTTTTTCTGCACCAGGTGGGTGGCTCAGTAGAGGTGAGAGAAAACGGCATGACAGCATGGCTTGGGACGTGATTGATCAGAGAGAAAGCATACCTGTTGGTGTTGCTCGTGCCTGGTTTGATTTCTGAACCAGAGTGAACCTTGTCTGAAAAACAGTCACGGAGAAGGCTCAGGTCCTGCAGTAACAGACTTTTCATTTGTCATCCACAGTTGACAGGCAGCTGTCATGAGGGCCACAGGGGCAGCTTTGGGACGGGGCCGTTCAGATGTGCTCCATGTGGATTCTTGGCTCCGTGTGCCGCAGCCGCTGACTGAGGCTGGCGTGCAGTGCCAGAGCCCAGCTCCCTCTGGAGCCAGAGGTGGAGTCACCCCTGTCCTGTGGGAGGAGGTGTCAGAGACAGGCCCTTGCCTGTCACTGTGTTTCTTGATGCGGATCTGTCCTGGGTTGGGAAGCTTCCCTTTTACAGATCTCAGGCTCTGGGTCCCTTTGGAGACCAGGCTGGAGTCTGTGATGGGAGCGAGGGGGTCAGGGTGCGGGAAGGAGGCCAGCTGTGTTTAAAGGTGTGATTCCTCGGCTGTTAGTATGTGTGAGAGACTGAGTGTATGTTTGTTTTTATCAGTAAATGAGGGAGAAGTTTGTCTCTCATGTTTCCAAATATGGCTGTAAGTGGATGTCCCCACAGACCCTCAGTTCCTGCCCCAGGTGGTTTGTTAACACAGGTGGAAACCTTCCCTTGTTGGGACACTTACACATCTCACCTGGGACGCTCCAGGGACAACCAGTAAGTAGGTCACAAAAACATGGTAAAATAAACAGCAGAATGAAAATGGTACACTAAACAAACAAACACACAAAAAACCATTGAATACAAAAGAAGGCAGTAATGGAGAAAGAGAGGAACAAAAAAGATAATTGCTTCTAAATAAAATGTTTAAGAAAGAAGAGAAGACAGACACAAAGAGTGAATAAAACATATACCATGGTGTCCATTTGTGTAAGAAAGTAGTGTATTTTTCAATAAGCATTTACTGACCATCTACATTTTGTTTATTCTTTATCCACCAATCTTGCTCAACAGTGATTGAAGGTCTGCTATCCACCAGACACCCTCCTGGGGGTGGGGCTACAGGTCCCATTTCCGTGGGAGCCCTCGGAGAGCCCACGGGGAGGGCAGGGGTCATGCGTGTAACAAACCACCGTCCCCACGTCCCACCCACGGCGCCACGGCTCCTTCAGTTGGGAGTCCTTTGATGCTGCTAGGATAGGCACCGATGAGGCTGCCCTTCAGGATCCCCTCTCCCCGTGCAAAGAGCAGCGACTCGGGATCACGTCCAGGAGCTTGGTCCTTTAATTAGAGAACCAGGAACAGCAGTCAGCTGGGGGCCAGGCCAGCGTGCACAGAAAACAGCCAGCAGGGATGCCTGGTGCCCAGCCTCCCCACCTGCCTCGCAGAGGCTCCCGGACCTTCCTGGCTGTCATGACCTTCATGTCCCTGGCTGCCCCTTTGCTGTTCCCAAGGTTCTTCCCCTCTGAGCCCGTTACGGCTGACGAGTAAGCTCATTCTCCCAGGCTGTTTGTATCCTGTCTAAAGATCAGTAACTCCATTCGCCAACTCTCCCGTGTGACAAAGCTCTCCAGACAGTAGCCACGGCTTGGCCACCTCGGTACACCCAGTGCAGAGCTTCTGCACCTCTGGCCACATGAGGATGACACACAGGGGTGCCCGTTATAGCACCAGGACGCGGCGCTGCTTTCATTCTCCCATGGAGGTGGAGCCCTGGACAGGCGCTGGGGCCGAGTGCGGCTGAGTGACCGCACACCGCAGCCTGCTCTGTTCTGGAAAACCGTGTTGCTGGGTTTGATGACGCTTGTGTCTTATGGGTGAGACTTGAACAGTCAACTCCGGGCATTTGGGTTTTTTTCTCTGCTTCTGGCCCAACATTAGACCAGAATCTCAGATATTCTACTAGGAATGACAGAATGTTCATCTTACCCACCAGACAAGGGCCGGGGAGGGAAGGCTTGCAGTAGGATGGGCTTGGCCACTCTCGGTATTGGTGGTGTGCCTTTTCCAGTGTGAAGAAGGACCATGTGGCTGAGGCTGTTGGGTAAATATTTAGGCCAGGATTTGTTATCTGATTTTATTGACAGACATTTCTGTAGCACACGTGTCTCTGGAGGCTGCCTCTTGTTGACATTGCTTAGCGAAAGGCAGCCGTTAGCCGTCTAATACCTTTACTCCTTAAACCCTCCGGCTGGAAGCCGCAGGGGAGTGTGCTTCTGTTTACGTGCAGAGACATTCTCGCATTAGCAATGGTTCTTTCCCATCTTATTAATTTCTTTGTATATCTTGTAAATGTAAATTGAGTAGAGGTCCGTTTTGGCTGAAGAAAGAAAATAAACACTGATAGATTGGGTCCTATGGACTTAACGCTTTGGCTAATTTAATGACAAAAAGAACAAAGGGGAAAAAAGCCCTCTAACTCTATGTGCTGGATGAAATTTCAGCTAGCAATGGCCCAGGAGCCAAACTGAAAAGCTCTAACACTTTCGTAGGTGTTTTCAGATATTGATTTTGTTGCCTGACTTCAGCCCTGAGATTAGGAGAGATTGCTCTTCCGATGAAAACGTGTTCATTCTGGGCACAGCAGCTGTATGGATTTTCTGTTCTGCCTTTCTTTACCCCTGAAAAATGCCATTAGATGGAATTTTGATGCTCTGGGGCCATGGCCTTCCACATTCTGGGAAGCATGTGGATTCCTGTGGATCGTCCCCCCCACCCCGAGGCTCCTGGAGCCGACAGAGCTGGGGGACCCAGCAGGCCCATCCTCCATCTCTGACATCACAGGCATCTGAAGGCAGGGCCATGCACTACAAGTCCATGATGTACCAGGCCGGGGGAACCAGCGGCCATTCTGGGAAAATTCCATCCCCAGGGCATGAAGAGACAGATAAAGATCAGGTGTAACTCACCTGTGCTGAGTGACATGGTGGGTCAGGGTGGGGCTCTGGAACCAGGAGGTCTTGACCTGAGTCCTGAATTGGCCCCTTCCCAGCTCCGTCACTTGCCGTGAGTCCTCTAACCACCATGTGGCTTCGTGGCTTCATTTGTAAAGTGGGGCAAGAGTGTGCGCAGCTGGCAAGGGCTGAGCATTGTGTGACTTCACTCATGTAAAACAGCAGGACCAGGCGAGGGCAGGTGCTTGGAAAAGGTTAACTATTGCCATCATTAGGAACCATCAAGGGGCTCACACACATGATCTCAGTGAGGCTTCTAGCAGCCTGTGAGGGGGTGCTAGAGATGTCTGGATGTCAGCAACAGAGGCTGACTCCGGTTCTCCTGAGCAGAAAGGTAGTTTATTGGAAGGATAAGGGGAGTACAATGTATCAAAGTCAAGGCATGAAAATTAGACAAAGAAAGACAATATGAAGAATTACATTATATATTGGTGTGATATATTGTGTGTGAATTGAGACTTATTTTAAGATAATTGAATATTCACACGCAGTTGTCAGAAATAATACAGCGAGATCCCCAATACACTTCCCCGTTTCCTCCAGGGGTAACATCATATATGACTGCAGTACATCACAGCCAGGAAGTTTACTCTGATGGAGTCCACCACCTTCTTCAGATTTTTGGCTTTATATGCACTCGTTTCTGTGCATTTTAATCACATATGTAGATCCTGTGACCACCAGAATCACAATGCAGAAGTTGTATCACAAGGATTCCTCCTGTGTTTTCTTCTAACGCTTTTATCGTTTTAGCTGTTACATTTAGGTCTAATGAATTTTGAGCTATATTGTTATGTATAATGGGAGGTAGGCGTCCAAATTCGTTTTTCTGCATGTAGATGTCTAGTTGTTTCAATATGACTTTTTGAAGAGACAATTCTTTCTCCATTTAATTGTATTGGCACTCTTGTTGAAAACCAACTGACCATGGATGCTAGGGTTTATTTTTGGTCTCTCAATTCTAGTCTACAGATCTATATGTCTGTCCTTATGGCAATACCGCATGGTTTTATTACTGCAACTGTGTAGTTAGTTTCCACATAGGGAAGTGTGAGTCTTCTACCTGTGTTTATGCTTACCAAGATTTTTTGGCTGGGCGCGGTGGCTCACGCCTGTAATCCCAGCACTTTGGGATCCCGAGGTGGGTGGATCACCTGAGGTCAGGAGTTCGAGACCAGCCTGGCCAACATGGTGAAACCCTATCTCTACTAAAAATACAAAAATTAGCCAGGTGTGATGGTGGGCGCCTGTAATCCCAGCTACATGGGAGGCTGAGGCAGGATAATTGCTTGAACCCGGGAGGTGGAGGTTGCAGTGAGGCGAGATTGC
This sequence comes from Colobus angolensis palliatus, assembly GCF_000951035.1. Lineage (NCBI taxonomy): Eukaryota > Metazoa > Chordata > Mammalia > Primates > Cercopithecidae > Colobus > Colobus angolensis. Next base: position 1,831,949 of record NW_012112586.1, read on the forward strand.
ACCACTGCACTCCAGCCTGGGCAACAGAGAGAGAGATAGAGAGAGAAAGAGACTCTGTCAAAAAAACCAAACCAAACCAAAACAAAAAAACAAAAACAAAAAATGAAACAAAAAACAAAAACAACAAAAAAGATTTTTTGAAAGGAGAGTCTTCTGTCTTTTCCTTTCCTCATTTTTTTTGTCTAGCCAGTCTAGACAAAAAATACTCCTCCATTTTGCTCTTCCTTTCTTTTATTCTTTCTGGTTCACTTTCTTTGTTTCTGTGGATTATATCACCATTTGCTGTTGTTTCCTTAATCCTGTTCTACTTTGTTCTCATCTGCCTCTTTGTGATGATATTACATTTAAATATGTTATAGGCCCCAAAATACAATTGCCTACAACTTTATGCAATTGCTTATTAAGTGAGTTAATAGAAGAAAGGTGGTAGCAATGTATTACCTTAGTTTTTGTTTATTTCTCCTTTGTTTTTTAAAGATAGTTTTGCTGGATGTACAATTCTTGGTTGACTGCTTTGACTTCCAGCATTAGAGGATATTTTCCCACTGCCTTTGGCCTCTGTGGTGTCAGGTGAGAAATTGCCTGGTAGTCTTTTTGAGGATTCATTTTACATGATGAGTCACTACCTTGATGCTTTAAAGATTCCTTCTTTGCCTTTTGACAACTTGACTATGGTATGTGCAGGCACAGATACTTTAGTTTATTCTAGTCATAGTTTACTGAACTTTGTAGATGTGCAGTTTAATGTTTTTCATCAAATTTGGGGTTTTTAGCCATTATTTCTTCCAACATTCTTTTGCTCCTTTCTCTCCTTTCTGGCAGAGGCTGCCATTTTGTGCATTTGATGTGCTTAATGGTGTCCCACAAGTTGCTGAGGCCATGCTCATCTGTATTCATTCTTCTTCTTTTTTCTGATTCTCAAACTCCATAATCTCAATGGATCCATCCTCAAGTCTACAGAATTTTTCTTCTGCCAGTTCAAGTTTGCCATGGAGCCCCTCTAGTGAATTTTTTATTCCAGTACTTTTTAACTCCATAATTTCTACTTTGATCTGAAAAAAGTAATTTATGTTTGTGGATATATTTAGGGAGACATTGCGCTCATACTTTTATTAATTCTGTAGATGTGGTTTCTTTTAGTTTTTGGAACATATTTGTAACAGCTGACTTAAAATTGTCTAGAAACTTTACCTGAGCTTCCATAGGACAATTTCTGTTGACTGTTTTGTGTGTGTCTGTGTGTGTGTTTGCATGCATGTGTGTGTACATGCCATATTTCCTTTGCATGTCTCATTTTGTTTTCTTCAAAATTGGACATTTAAAATTATATAAATTACAAGGCTGGGCATGGTGGCTCACGCCTGTAGTCCCAGCACTTTGGGAGGCTGAGGCGGGCAGATTACTTGAGGTCAGGAGTTCAAGAGCAGCCTGGCCAACATGGTGAAACCCTGTCTCTATTACAAATACAAAAATTAGCTGGGCATGGTGGTGCATGCCTGTAATCGCAGCTACTGAGGAGGCTGAGGCAGGAGAATCGCTTGAACCTGGGAGGCGGAGGTTGCAGTGAGCCGAGATCGTGACACTGCACTCCAGCCTGGGTGACAGAGTGAGAGAGACTTTGTTTCAAAAAATAAATTATATATGTAATTAATACAATCTTTTTCTGGACATCAGTTCCCACCCGCCAGTGTTTGTTTCTTGAGCTGTTTATTGCTGTCTTTGTTTTCTTGCTTTAGACTTCCCTGGACTAATTCTGTACAGTCTGCTGTCTTTTTTTGTGTGAAGACATGGAAATGTACCTGGTTAGCTTAGTGTCTTTTTTGTGTGAAGACACGGAAATGTGCCTGGTTAGCTTAGTGTCTTTTTTGTGTGAAGACACGGAAATGTACCTGGTTAGCTTAGTGTCTTTTTTTGTGTGAAGACACGGAAATGTGCCTGGTTAGCTTAGTGTCTTTTTTGTGTGAAGACACGGAAATGTGCCTGGTTAGCTTAGTGTCTTTTTTGTGTGAAGACACAGAAATGTACCTGGTTAGCTTAGTGGTCAGATAATGACTGAACAGAGATTTCCTCAAATTCCTTGAAATGAGGATTTTCTCAGACTTTGCTGAGGGCTGTGTGGGTGTGTGTTGGGGAATGCTTTCACCATCCTGGCAGATGGCTTACAGCTCTGCCTTAGCTGGTGCCCACGCTGGCAGGGAGCTTCCCAGTCAGCCCAGGTGAGCAGGGGCCCTCTTAGTTCTCTCCCAGCAGACACACAGCCCTGCATGTGCACCTGGCCTTCTAAGTTCTCAGGAATATATCAGAGCTTTTCAGAGCTTTATAAGAACATGTCATTCCACAGTACTTCCTTTTAATTTTTTTGGGGCCAGCCTCTTCTCAGCTTCAACTTGTATCGCTGCTTCAGGCAACTACGGTAATAAACGATCCCCACTGATTTTTTAGGACAAATATCCTAGGATAGGTAGGCTGGTGCACAGAACAAGCTCTGATGAGGTCAAGTAGCAAGGAGAAAGCAGTTCTTCAGTGAGAGCGCAGCTCTTCGGGGAGCTGTCAGGGTGGTCAGATGACAGCGATTTGCTGGAAATGGGCCTTGGGGTGCCAGCCTGCTGGTCTTTTACAGCCACTCCTTGTTTTTTAGGACTACTGTGGGGCTGAGAGAAGAGGACTGAAATTGGGCAAATTAAAATGCCACACAATTTGCTTTTCTTACCAAGATTCAGCCATTGTTATTATTTTGAGAAACGCATTCACCCTATTGCCCAGGCTGGAATGTCGTAGCACAATCGCAGCTCACTGCAGCCTCGACCTCCTGGGCTCAAGCAATCCTCCTACCTCAGCCTCCCAACTAGGTAGGACCACAGGTGTGCGCCACTATGCCTGGCTAATTAAAAACATGTATTTATTTATTTTGGTAGAGATGGGGTCTTGCTATGTTGCTCAGGCTGGTCTAGAACTCCTGTACTCAAGTGATCCTCTCCCCTTGGCCTCCCAAAGTTCTGGGATTACAGGCATGAGCCACGAGGCTCGGCCATTATTACTATTTTGAATACATGCTCTTCAGATTATTGCAAGCCTTTAGCTAGTTTTCGGAGCTCTGAAACAGTCCTTTTGACATTTATTCCAGTATTCTGATTGCTTTTATGGAGGGAGAGAACTTTGGAAGCCTTTACTCTGCTATCCCAGAAGTGCTTCTAGTATCACATTTTGTACTCAGCATTGTGCCCTGCAAAGGCAATAATGTGAAAATATTTTAAGTGGGTTGACAGTTGCCAAATACTTTCTAAACTGTTATTGTGAATCTTTACCATACATATTAATGCATGAAGGTTGCCTTTCCAGTTTAATTGCTGGAATTCTTATGCAGGGCAATCATGGACCTCCTGCTGTGTACAGATTTGCAGACAATTCAGAGTGTCACTCATCCACGAAGATCCGATGTGGAGGTTTCTATTCCCACAGAGATGAAGCCACAAGCAAAGGCCTGTTCGTGTGCAGGTCTGTTCTGAGCATGAACATCTTGTCCCAGAGAGAAAATGCGCCCTCTGGAAAGAGCCTCCCTGGGCACCCGCTGCGTCCTTGGAGCCCTTTTGGGTCACGTCTCTGCTTAGCGTCGGGGGACCTGTCACACCCGAGTGGGGTGACCATGGGCCTGTAGGAGGCGAGACTCCAGCATTCTAGGGGATGGCCAAAAAACCCACAGCAGAGACCGCCTCCTTCCAGAGCCTTCTGTGGCTGGGCAGGGGTCTCCAGGCAGCTCCGCAGCCCCCGCGAATACCCCCTGGTGCTGAGTCCGCTTATACAGACAGAGACGAAGGCCAGCGACGCCGTTTTTCTTTTCTGAAATGGGAGGGTCGTGTGTCCGCAGCTCAGGAGGAAGAGGGGCGCAGGCTTTGCCGGTGGGTAGGAGTTTGGTTTGGACTCGGAGGCTGGGAGCCCCGGGGGCTTCTGCAGGGAGAGGCGGTCTGAGCCACGCTTTAGAAGTTGACCTGCTGCTTAGCGGGGACTCGGTGCAGGGGACAGGGGTGGAGGCTGCTGCATCATCCAGGTGAGAGGAGAGCCAGGTGCGCAGTGAGCCGAGGTGGGAGGAAAGCTGGTTGCCAGGGAGACGAGGGCGTGTCCGTCATGCAAGGCTCCACCCACAGCACTATCCTGCGCAGAACCTTCCTGGCCCCACCCACAGCCTTAGCTGATTGGAGTGTGGAGCACATGTGACCACAGGCAGCATTCTTATAGGTTGGCTGGCCTCTCGTGACTTGCCCATATGGCCATGGAGCCTTTGCAGGGGACGTCCTGGAGAGTCAGGGGTGAGTCCGCCATCCAGGATGGTGGAGAAAAGTCCTGGGGTTATGGGCCTGAGAAGGGGCTGTGGGTCTCACCATCAGGGGCAGGGCCATGTAAGAGGGTGTGGAGCCACTCGAGAGGAGTGGGGCCATGTGAGTGGGGCGGGGCCATGTGAGTGGAGTAGGGCCATGTAAATGAGGAGCCATGTGACAGGTGGGGTCCTGTAAGTGGGGTGGGGTCATGTGAGTGGGGAGGGGCCATTGAGTGGGGCGGGGTCTTGTGAGTGGAGCAGAGTTACGATAATGGGGCGGGACCTCTGTGGTTAAGTCTTAGGTTTGTCTCTGGAGATTCCTCTTCGTGGCTCCCAGATGCTCAGGGCTTCTCCCCCATGGACAGACACCTCCACGAGCCCCATGGCCTCAGCACCAGTGACCTCAGCGTTGCTGTTTCATAGAAGACTGGCAGGTCCTGCTTGTTTAGGAAGGAGAGCTGGAGGCTCAGATGTCAGGTTCAAGGCTCACCGGGGATGCGGGCATCAGGGTGCTCCCTCCCCAGCCTTTGGCTGACAACACTGAACTCAGTCGCCTTGCCCAGCTTCTGGTAGCTTCTGGTCCACACTCTACCTTCCTCTGTGGGCTCCGTCTCTGCAGGGTTCTCGGAGACATCGCAGCTGCTAAATTGCAAATGCAGAACCTGGGCTGTGGGTCCCGGCCTGGCTTCGTGTGCTGAGCTTTCCACGGAGCCCCGCATGACTGGGTGCTACCTGGGGCGAGGGGGTGATGCGAAAACACTTTCTGTTCAGTTTCGAGGCAAGCTGCCCTAACTCCAGATCCCCACGCAGTTTTGGAGGTCTTTCTTTTCTTTGTGTTTTGAAACAGCCACGCAGTTTCCTCTCTGTGTGCTTCTCCGGCTTGCAGGCTGGCACCTGTGCATAAACCGAGCGTGAGAATCAGGTGTCTGCGGGCCCCTTTCTTCTCAAACGGGACTCCTGAGGTTTCCCAGAGGAGACAGGGACTTGGGGACCTCAGAGGGAGGGACACAGTTTAGAGTTCAGTTCACACTGGAGGGTGGGTCTGCCACCAGACCAGCATCCCAGATCGACGATGAACAGACAGAGAAAACCTGAATTTCCAGGAGGCTCATGGTGTCTTTGACCCGGATGCCTCCTGGGTGACTGTGTTGTACCTGCACATGCCTCCAGGACAGTCGGGGCTAGAGTGGGTCAGGAGAAGGTCCTTCTGGACGTGACCACGCTGTGCATGGCTCTCATGGTCCAAGCGGGGTTGAAAACAGCTCCCCGGGGCCAGGGAGGGTGCTGTCAGGGAGCAGGAGACACCAGGGCCTGGAGGGATGGGGAGGCTGTTGGACCCTCAGCGGCTGCTCAGCTCCAGCCCTGCCCACACCCGCCTTTCCCTGGGCTTGGTCCATGCGGATACAGGCCCAGTGTTGTAGATCTTGTGAGTTGTACGTGAAATTTCTCAACATTTACAGCACCACACAGGCCAACAACACATCTGGGGCCTCCAGTTCACACCCCGCCTGACGGCCCATCACGGTGTGTGTGCTTAGGGCTCCCCAGCACCTGGGCATCCTCCTGTGCCTGGACTCGCTCCCCCAGATCCCCCCTCCTGCTGCTTCAGAGCAGCATCCACCTGGGCTGTGCCTCCCCTGCTAGTGCTGCCCCCATCAGAGCAGCCTTTCTGCTCCCCTGTCCCCAGAGGCCCAGGAGATTGCAAGATGCTGACGGGGGGTGCTGTGGTGGGGGCCTCAGCCTGCTTCATCTCTGTCCCACGAAGCCTGGGGAACACAGAGCTGAGCCCTGCAGTGCCCGGCACATGCTCCATTATGTCCACAGAACGTTCCACCTGGCTGTGACCTTTAGGAAGGCATCCATCTGGCCATTTGCAAAGTGGGTAAGTGACCCTGGGGCTTTGTTGGGATTGCCCTGATTAACTCAGTGGGCTACAGATCTGTTTTTATTTACTTATTTGTAAACTTGGAAGATTTGGGAGCAAATTCTTTTTGAACTAGCCATCCAACTTTGGAGAAACAATTTATGGATGAAAAGCACAGGTGGGTTTTGGTAAAAGCAAAGTAGCATGCTGAGCTCTCTTTTTAAAGGCATTTTAATAACAGAGAAACTGAAAGGGATGTTACAGCAAAAGCATGCACTTATTGTTCATAATTTCAAATTATTAATATTTATGTTCACATTAAAAATTGCAACAAGTAAGACACTGTAGAGGATGCCAGAAACCCTGTGGCCTCTCTGCTCCAAGAGGCAGTGACCGTGGTGAGTGCTGTGTGACTTTCTTGTCCATTTATGTACATTTCAAATTCATGCACAACCTTGAGCATGTTGGGGTCTTTATTAATCTTTCCTGTAAGCCCTGCAGCTTGTTTTTCCCTGACACGAGGTCGTCTGGATGCAGCCAGGTGCATCAGGTGTCCTGATCAAACCCCTCCTGGCGCACATGCTGGTGTCTGCACCTGTCCTGTCTCCAGCTGCGCTCGGGAATCACACTGTACCCCTCCTCCTGCACATGTGGGATCCTTTCTCTGTGTAGACACAGATTGCTGGATCTCGAGGTTGGCCTGTTGTCATGGTCACTCACCAGCCTGGTGTCCAGGGTAGACTTATCTGTGCAGGAGCCGAGGAGCCACCTGCCTGTTTCCTCTGGCTCCCTTGAGGGGTTCTCACCCCCATGCTGAGATGAGGCCACCCAGGGCTCTGTTCCCCTGACTGATTAGGGCATTGTGACCTGCGTGGCTCCCTGTGGGAAAATGTGACCTTCCTGCTCTTAATTTCCAGTTGCCCTCTGCATGAGCAGAAGGAGCCCACAGTGCCCCCACCCCCCGACTCCTGTGTTTGCCTCATTCATTGCACGTTAATCTCTGACCTTACTGTCAAGCAGGGCAGGGCACGATGCACCCACCAGACGGACAATGTAATGTGGCTGCCATCCCTAGCTTTGCCGATTCCTCAGAAGGTTCTGGAAAATCGAACCAGATGGGGTCAGAGACGACCCATCTTATGTCCTTTGATGGAACTATTCATGGGGCTTGATTCTCTCAACCCCAGGGCTCCAAGGTCCCTGCTTTGCCCCTGCCTGCCTGGGGAAGGGCCGTGGTTAACCGTGAAACTGCCCTGTAGCTGCTGGCACTGACTCGAGGTCACGAGGTCCAGCAGCATCTCCTAGATTGTCACTGCCCGCTCTGCTCTGTGGGCGGGTCAGCCGTGGTAAAGCACAGCGGGTGGAGGGCCAGGTGTCCTGGGGCAGGTTCCTGTTGGGCCCGCTCGCAGCCTGCCTAGTGCCGTTGAGACTGCTGTGGAGGAATCACCAGGCTACAGGAAGGAGCCTCGGATACTCCTGCTTGTGGGAGATCCGGGTCTTCAAGGTCCTCTTGACCGTACACGATGCCCACCTCATAGGCTCACTTCAGGACCCAAGCTGAGATGGTTTGACAAAAGCCAGGAAAGAGAACCAGAGACTGTGACTGTTCCCCTGAGGGGCCAGGGGCCCAGTGTCCTCAAAATCCTCCCACATCCTCAGGGATGCTGGCGGGCTCCCCTGTGACTGCCCTCTCCCCTCTCCTGGGGAGTTCATGAACCTGGAAGGGGACACTTCTGTCTCCCTGTCCTGGCCACATAGTGCCCACCTTTCCCGTGACAGCCACAGTGCCAGTGGAAAGGGAAGTCCAGCCCTAAGGAAATCTGAACTCACTGCCAAGGCCCGAGCCAGCATTCCACACAGGCAGCTCCACCCGGCCTCGGCCCCTCTGCTTTGTCTCTGAGCCTGAGAGCACGCAGAGCCCCTCCCGGGGAGCTGCCACAGGTGTCCAGCAACAGCTGTCCCACTCTTGATGGGGGCCAGGATGATGCCGCAGCCCCCCTGGGTCAGGCTGAGGCCCTGCCTCCTGCATGCGCTGGGTCCCAGGGAGGATGCCAGGGCCTGTGGGGGAAAATGAGCTCCCACTAAAAGGGGAGGTGCAGGCTGCGAAGTCTAGGCCTCCCCCTACCCCAACCTCAGACAGCCAGAGATTGTCCTTTCCACAGAGGGAGTGCAATTCCTGTAACCCCAGGAGTGAGTCACAGTTGGCTGAGAAAAAACCCTCCAAGCTATCCAGTCCTTGAGTGCAGCCCTGCTGGCTCCAGAACGGCTGCCTTGGCTGGCCTCACTCGGCTCCTGCAAGAGTTGGCTCGGCCCCCTCTCTGCTTGCCCGCAGCCTGGCATGCTCATCATCTGCCCATGCCTTGGTAAGCGAGGGCTGAGCTGCCATCTGCAGGTGGGAGGCCTGAGGCTGAAGGCACAGGTGGTGCTGCCCACACAGCAGCGGCATCAGAATCACCTGCAGGGCTTCTGCGCCACGATCAGTAGCTCCCAAACTGCCCTGACCACCCCGGGGCCTTTTCCAGTTACTGACATCAGCTTCCCACACAGACATGGGCTATAACTGGTATCAGATGGGGCCTGCGCCGCGGGGATTTACAACTCTTCCCGGGTGAGTCTAACCTGCGGCAGGGTTGGGAACCGCTGACCCAGCAGTGTGAGGCAGCAGGTTCCCAGGTGACGCTGACGCTGCTGGTTGATGCCACACTCTGAGAACCGCTGCACCGGAGCTCTGGCTGAGGCTGAGTTTTGGTGCAGGATGTGGGCATTGTTGTTGTAGACCTGAGGATCGGCAGGTCTGGGTTTTTTGCTGTAGGAACAGCTGCTAAAAATAAGCGAGAATACTACATGTTGACGGAGCGTTGGCCTGTGTCTGACCAGGCTTCAGGAATGGGTGCTCCGGGGACCTTGCCTGGGGAGCTATGGGCTCCTGGAGCTCAGGGTCAGAGGTCTAGAGGTCTGAACTTGAGAGACCAACCCTGTGCTTTAGAGCCAACAGCCACCATAGTGGGTGGAGCTGGTGGGGGGTGTCAGCCTCCAGCCTGAGGCCACTGCTGTCTTGTCCCTGCTGTGGCTTCTGTCACCACCTAGTGACTTCATCTCAGTTCAGCCTACTGAGTTGGCATCCCTTTGAAATAGTACAAAGCAGAACAGTTATTCATTAACGCTGTAGATCATTCACTTACGAGAGACTCACGGAATGTCCACCCTGTGCTGGGCGCTGTGTTTGATAGGCAGGGAGTGTGGGCTGGGTACAGCTGTCCCTGCTACCTGGGACACCCTGGAGGGTGGTGACAGTCCTGCAGCTGAAGACAGGGACCACAGTGTCACAGGCCTGGCTATGGCCTGTTCCGGCCTGTATGGACACCAGGGCACTCCTGCCCATCAGGGCCGTGGCCACCCTGGTCTCACCTCCCTGACGGGCCCTGGGCCCCGGTGCTGCCACTGCCCCTCCCCCTCCCCAGATGTAGCAAGAAAAGCCTTCAGGATGATGCAGATGCACATCTGGGAGGGAGAAAAACATGAATGTCCAAGTGAGATGTTTTCATGGAGGCCTCTTGGAGATTTCCTGGAAGGCTCCATGTTGCTGACAGAAGAGGTAGGTGGGAAGAACTTCTGTAAACAGGAAGCGAAAAAGAGCAAAACCGACCACTGAAATGCCAACGTCAAACGGAGGAGGGGCAGCCCCAAGCTGACAGACCCTTCCTGACTGCAGAGAGGGTCTGGTCCTGAGGGGAGGGGAGAGGAGGACAGGGAAGGCGGGCGGAACATGGGAACATGGCTGTGCAGAACCTTCTGCGTGGCCCTGCCTCCCTTCTGCCTTCCCCCTGGACCCGAGGTGAGGATTTGGAGGGGGCTACAAGTACAGTCAGAGGCTGAGTCTCCCCACAGCCAGGCCTACAGTCCTCCCCAGGTTCAGCTGCAGGTGGACAGAGCAGAATTTTAGCCTCATTTGTCACCAGATCTCCCTCCCAGCCCTGGCCGTGTTTGGGCTTAGGAATTCCTAGAAAACCTGAGGAGTTGGTAAAGCAGGTTCCTGCTGTGTTCAATTCAGGATCCTCATCAAGGCTCACCAGGCTGGGTTCTGCTGGAGAATGGCTCTGTCGTTTCTGGGAGATTCACTTAACTCTCTGCTTCACACACTTGTACCTCAAAGCCCTTTGCTTGGACAGGGTCAGGCTGGGCACCTCCTGCCAGCCAGAGGGCACTGGTGCAGTCTTATCTGTGGAACCAATTGTCAGAGGTGTTTGAACCAGAGTGACTCCATCTTGCGCAGGGGCTGGGTGAAATAAGGCTGAGTCCTGCTGGGCTGCATCCCCAGGAGGTTAGGCATTCCAAGTCACAGATGGGCTAGAAGATCAGGCACAAGTTACAGGTCACAAAGACCTTGCTAATAAAACAGGTTGCAGTAAAGAAGCCGGTCAAAACCTGCCAAATCCAAGATGGCGACCAAAGTGACCTCTGGTCATCCTCACTGCTTGTTATACACTAATTATAATGCATTTGCTACTAAAAGACACTCCCACCAGCACCCTGACAGTTTGCAAATGCCATGGCAACATCAGGAGGTTACCCTATATTGTCTGAAAAGGCAGAGGAACCTTCCAGGAATTGCCCACCCCTTTCCCAGAAAGCTCATGAGTAATTCACCCCTTGTTTAGCATATAATCAAGAAATAACCCTAAAAATAGTCAACCAGCAGCCCTCAGCGCTACTCTGCCTGTGGAGTCGCCATTCTTTCTATTCCTTTGCTTTCTTCATAAACTTGCTTTCATTTTATGGGTTTACCTTGAATCCTTTCTTACAAGAGATCCAGAACTCTCTTGGGGTCTAGATTGGGACCCCTTTCTGGTAACACAATGGGTGACATGTGGTTGTTCCTCTTGGCTTCTCACAAAGTGAGGTTGGAGTTTTGGGATTCCAGTTCTACACCTTGACCATGTAATCTTTTTCTTGAAGAATGGCTCCATAGAGGAATATTCTGTCTGCCCCAGACTCACTCTGATTGCACTGAGGCAGCGAGTCCCCTGGGGGAATAAGAACGTAATCGCTTTGCAAAAATTGTATCAGTGAGAAAATTGTGGCAGTGCGGGGGATCTGATCTAGTCAATCCCCCTCTTGCCTTTAGCCTTCAATTATTTCTACGCTTAAGCTAAGCGAATTTGGGGAAACATTTAGTTTATAGTTTAAGTGATAATCAGCCTTTCCCCCAAACTCAACTGCCTTTGTAAAGTTTGTGAGAGACCACCTGGCTGGGAGGATAGAGCAGGCTGAATTGTTCTAAGGTGTAGACATAAACCACTGCCAGCCATTATTCCAGAAGTCACAAGACATGGAACTCCCCAATTGCACCTGCAGATAACATTACTATTGTAGAATGTAAGATTGGCCTTTTCAGATACCTTTCAGGTTTTTTGCATACCCGATGACTGATGGCTCCGTCTGATCCTGCCAGCTGCTCCTGTGGCCCCACCTGGAAGCGACTCAGTCAGCAGGACGATCATTTCCCATGCTCCTGTGATTGCACCCCCAGCCAATAGGCAGCAAGCACACGTTGCCCCAAAGCCACCCCACCCCTTCCCCCAAACTAGAAGAACCCACTGGGTGGTTCCAAGAAGCTCTCCTCATGGGGACTGAGCCCTCTGGCTCGGCCGAGTCACACTATGACCCACAGGCTACATCTAATCCACGGGTCTTCATTATTCCGCCTACCCATTTTTTATTCATTGCTAACATTAACATTTGAGAGATTTCACTGCAAAGCTAGATTTATAGGTTCATTTGAAGACCGGGGCAGTAAGCCGCCCCTGGGCCACATCAGGATGATGGGCTGGAGCTGAGGGGCAGTGCCGCACTCTGGAGAGGACACGTGCCCTCCGACTTACTGCAGTCTCCACCACTCCCTGTGGTCACTTTGTTCTGTCTGGTAGCATCACCCTTTTTTCTCTGTCCAACTCGCAAGATTCATTATGTGTAATCACCTTGACCCGGTAAGCGTGTGTTTTGTCTCATGAGGCAGTCTGTTCTACCCCAGTGTCAGAGGCGTTCGAACCAGAGCGACTCCATCTTGAGTGAGGGCTGGAAAATGAGGCTGGGACTTTCTGGGATGTGTTTCCAGAAAGTTAGGCATTCCTGGCTTCTAGATATTTACAGTTAAGGGAACAAATTAATGTTTACTAAACAGACCCAGCGTGGGAGTGTGCAGACATTCTGCAATCTGGAAAGCAAAGGCATTCCTAGTTTTGTTTTAAAGATGATAATATCAATCCTTGCAAAATATAGTAAGTAAGAAAATTAGGCCGGGCGCAGTGGCTCAAGCCTGTAATCCCAGCACTTTGGGAGGCCGAGACGGGCGGATCACGAGGTCAGGAGATCCAGACCATCCTGGCTAACCCGGTGAAACCCCGTCTCTACTAAAAAATACAAAAAACTAGCCGGGCGAGGTGGCGGCGCCTGTAGTCCCAGCTACTCGGGAGGCTGAGGCAGGAGAATGGCGTTAACCCGGGAGACGGAGCTTGCAGTGAGCTGAGATCCGGCCACTGCACCCCAGCCTGGGTGACAGAGCAAGACTCTGACTCAAAAAAAAAAAAAAAAAAAAGAAAGAAAATTAATCCTTTATCACAGACCCTTGTAACAGAGCCCATCTCCCCATATATACAAGCACTGTACCTAGGGTGGTCGCCTGCCTTTCTTATTTTTGGGAATGCCCTACTCTGTCTACGGAGTAGCTGTACTTTCACTACTTTACTTTCTTAATAAACTTGCTTTTGCTTTGCACTGCAGACTCACCCTAAATTCTTTCTTGTGTGAGATCCAAGAACCCTCTCTTGGGGTCTGGATCGGGACCCCTTTCCTGTAACACCGGCAGTTGAAATTTTAGCAGTTGATTGACATTAGCCACATAAGTGGTTATTGATGCTGTCCACATAAACAGCCTTGTTCTATTTGCATGGGAATTACACAGTGAAGAGAAGTGTTTCTAACCCTGCGGATGCTTTTGAGTCAAGCAAGATCTTTACCATTAGGCCATTACAACCCCTATATCCCCCACTATAAGAGATGAGATTTAAAATTAGTTGGTACAAATTGAGCCAAGATTACATTTGTTATCTGACATTTGTTAGATTTGACATTTGTTAAGGAAAAAATGTTGATATTAAAAACAGATGTGGGCCAGGCACAGTGGCTCAGGCCTGTAATCCCAGCACTTTGGGAGGCCAAGGCAGGTGGATCACTTGAGGTCAGGAGTTCAAGACTAGCCTTCCCAATATGGCGAAAGCTCGTTTCTAATAAACACAAAAACTGAGTGTGGTGGCATGCACCTGTAATCCCAGCTACTTGGGAGGTTGAGGCAGGAGAATCACTTGAACCTGGGAGGTGGAGGCTGAAGTAAGCAGAGATCATGCCACCACACTCCAGCCTGGGTGACAGAGCAAGACTGTCCCCCCACCCCCGCCAAAAAAAAAAAACACAAAAAACAAAAAATCCATGAATTCATCAAGGTTGCAGGATACAAGATTAGTATACACAATCAATTGTCTTTCTATACACTTGCAATATGAAATAAAAAATGAGTTTAAGAAAATAATTTCATTTACAATAGCATCAAAAAGAATAAAATACTTAGACATGAATTTAACAACAAACAAGTATAAAATATATAATTTGAAGACTACAGAATGTTGTTTAGAAAAACTTAAGAACTAGATAAGTGAAAAAGCATCTCATGTTATTGAATCAGATCTGCACATTCTGCACAATTCCTATCATTATCCCAGCTGACTTCTCTGTAGAAACTGACAAGCTGATTCCAAAATTCATTCAGGATTGCAAGGGATGCCGGATAATAATTATCTTGAAAAGGGAGAATGAAGTAGAACAGCCCACAACTTCGCTTTCAAAACTTACCGTAAAGCAGTGGTAATCAAGACAGGGTGGTACTGGCACAAGGATAGACATCAAGATGAATGGAATAAAATTGAGACTCCAGAAATAAAATCATATATCTGGGGCCAATTGATTTCCCATAACGATGTCAAGACCACTCAATGGGGTAAGAATTGTTCTTTCAACATAGGGTGCTGGGACCACTGGATTTCCACATGCCATGGAATGTAGCTGGACTCTACCACCCACCATACCCAAAAGTTAACTCAAAGTGGATCAAAGACCTACCTGTCACAGCTAAAACTATAAAACCTCTTAGAGGAAAATACTACTGACCTTGGATTTGGCCAAAAATTCTTAGATAAGGATTAAAGCCATGAGCAACAACAAAAATCAGCAACAAAAGAAAAAAATAGACAAATTGGATTTCATCAAAATGACAAACCTTCGTGCCTCAAAGAATACCAGCAAGAAAGTGGAGGGCCAGGCATGGTGGCTCATGCCTGTAATCACAGCACTTTGGGAGGCCAAGGCAGAAGGATTGCTTGAGGCCAGGAGTTCAAGACCAGCCTGGACAACATGGTGAGACCCTGTCTTTATATTTAGAAAAGAAAATTATATATATATATGTGTGTGTATATATATGTGTATATATAGTGTGTATATATACGTGTGTATATATGTGTGTGTGTGTGTATATATTTGCAAATCCTGCCATAGAACTCTTTTGACTCAATAAGTCAAATAATCCACTTACAAAATGGGCAAAGGATATGCATAGTCATTTCTCCAAGGAAAATATGGACAGTGACACATTAAATACACAATAAGCACATGAAGAAAAATTGGCACCGTTAGTCATCAGGGAAATGCACATCAAAACCACAGTAACATGCCACTTTACACACACTAAAATGCCTATGATAAAAAGTCAGATAATAATGTTTCCGAGGATGTGGAGAAATCCGAATCCTCATCACCACTGGTGGGGGTGGAAGACGGTGCAGCCACGTTGGAGAACAGTTTGGCAGTTCCTCAAATGGTTAAACATAGAGTCACCACACCACACAGCAACTCCACTCCTAGTTACATACCCAAGAAGAAGCAAAACATAATGTGCACAGAAAAACTTGGACACCAACCTTCAGGGCAGCTTTATTCATAACAGTCAAAAGCTGGGAACAACCCACACCTCCATCAAATAACAAATGGTTTAACAAAATGTAGCACAGGAGCCCCTCCTTATTTGAGGTTTTGCTGTCTGAGGTTTTGGTTACTCATGGTCAATCACAGTCCAAAAATATTAAATAGAAAATTTCAGAAATAAACAAGTCATCACACCATTATGAGTAGCGTGACCAACTCTCACCATGCCACCGGGATGAGAATCACCTCTCTGCCCAGCGTGCCCATGCTGTATGCTCCGTCTGCCCACTGGCCACTTAGTAGCTGCCTTGGTCATCAGATTTACTGTCTTGGCGTCACTGGACTGTGTCTTCAGTGCTTGTGTTTAAGGAAACCTGATTTTACTTAATGAACAGCCAGAAGCGCAAGGCTAGTGGTGTCGGCAATTTGCACATGTCCAAGAAAGCCATAAAGTGCTTCCTTTAAGTAAAAAGGTGAAAGTTCTGTACTTAATGAGGAAAGAAAAACAATCACATAATGAGGTTGCCAGGATCTACAGTAAGAATGAATCTTCTTTCCGTGACATTGTGAACAGTACATTGTTATAATTGTCCTATTAGTGGTTATTGTTGTTAATCTCTTACCTCATCTAATTTATAAATTAAACTTTATCATAGCTATGTATGTATAGGAAAAAAGCAGTGTATATAAGGTTCAGTACTATCCATGGTTTCAGGCATCCACTGGGGGGTCTTGGAACTTATCCCCTGCAGATAAAGGGGGAAGATTGTATATGCAAACAATGAAATATTATCCGACCATAAAAAAAGGACATAGTGGCTCATGCCTGTGATCTCAACACTTTGGGAGACTGAGGCAGGAGGATTGCTTGAGGCCAGGAGTTTGAGACCAGCCTGGGCAACACAGCAAGACCCCATCTCTACAAAAAAATAATAATAATAAAAATTAGCCAGGCATGGTGGTGTGTGTCTGTAGTCCCAGCTACTCAGGAGGCTAGGGTGGGAAGATCACTTGAGTCCAGGAGGTTGAGGCTGCAGTGATCTGTGATTATACTACTGCACTCCAGCCTGGGTGACACAGTGAGACCCTGTCTCTATTAATAAAAAAAGGTAATGAAATACTGGGGGCCAAACACTTCTGAACAGAGATCCCTGGAATTATTAACCTCCATGCTTCTCAGTTTGGGGTCCCTCTGCTCTGGCATCACATTCCAGAGGGTGAGTGGCCAGCCTGAGTCACACGTCCACCGCCTGGCTGCAGGCAGGGGTTGCCATGATGGACAGTTTCTGGGTGTGTCCAGGAGAGGAAGGTCACTTCTCCCAAAGCAAAGTCAGGAGGAGTGGACGGGAGAGAGCAAAAGGAGCAGAGGGCCAGGGCCGGAGCCCCTTACAGAAATCCTTCAATGAATTTCTGGGGAACTTCCAGAGAGGCCGACTGCTGGCTGATTCAGTCTTTGCCCTGCAAGAGACAAAAGAGTGAGATGCCAGCTGGGATCCCTTCCAGAAAGGGGCTCAGGAGTTCATTCCAAAGACAAATAAATGAAGGGCGACTTCTCAAGCTGTGCACTAGGCCTCATTGCCTTGTGAATGGGATTATATGTGAGAATCCCAGTGTGTTGGCTGAACTCCAGGGCATCTGGGGGCACATTTTGCAGAGGAGGGCCAGCCTCCCTCACAGGGCACCCCACCTCGGACTCAAGGGAGCATCTGAGAAGTTCCTGGATGCGCCGTGGAATGGACAGGGCGTGCGCCGGCCTCATGTTCTCCTCTGGGAACTTCTCAGGCTCCGGTGTGACACCTCCCGTGAGAATTCCTGACAGTGCTGATTTTGATTCAGGAGCTCTGAGTGGAGCTCAGAGTGCTATACTTCTATCAATCATCCCGGTGATGATGATGCTGCCTGTCCAAGCCCACAATGGGGAGCAAGGTCCTGCTGTGTGCTGGCAGCAGGAGGGGAGGCAAGTCTGTGGCATATCTGGGTATCCATAACCCCAGCTGGTGGCCCCAGAGGACTGGGAGAGCATCTTTCCTCCAGAACCCTGTGCCTAAATCCCAGGGAAGGGCTCTGATTGGTCCTGTTCTTCCAGAGCCCTGTGTCTACATCCTAGGGAAGGGCTCTCGTTGGTCCTGTTCTTCCAGACCTCTGTGTCTAAATCCCAGGGAAGAACTCTGATTGGTCCTGTTCTCCTAGAGCCCTGTGTCTAAATCCCAGGGAAAGGCTCCGATTGGTCCCATTCTCCCAGATTTCTGTGTCTAAGTCCCAGGGAAGGGCTCTCATTGGTCCTGTTCTCCCAGACTTCTGTGTCTAAATCCTGGGGAAGGCTCTGACTGGTGCTGTTTGAGTGGTGTGCCTTAGGGTAAACCTCTGTGGCAAAAGAGAAAGAATGATAGTGATGGTTGGTTCTCACCAGAGCCTCTGGGGTGAGGAGAGCCTGCTTCCCAAAGGAAAGGGTCAGCTTGTCCTAAAAGATACAGGGCCAGGGGGTGCTAGGCCAACAGATGAGCTGTGCATATTTGATATCTGCTTTTAAGGAGCAAACAAAACACACTTTAGTGACCCCAAAGAATATTTCAAGAAACTGAGGCCAATAAACCTCAGGGATATTGTGGGTTTAGTTCCAGACCACTACAGTAAAGCGAATACTGCAATAAAGCAAGTCACATGAATATTTTGTTTTCTCAGTGCATATGAAAATTACATTTACAAGATACTGTAGACTGTTAAGTGTGCAATAGCACTATGTCTTAAAAAAATGCACGTACCTTAATTAAAAATACTTTATTCCTAGAAAATGCTAAGGTTCATCTGAACCTTCTACGAGTCCTAATCTTTTTGCTGGTGGAGGGTCTTGCCTCAGTGTGAATGTCTGCTGACTGATCAGAGAGCTGATTGCTCAGGGTTAGGCTGGCTGTGGCAATGTCTTAAAATAAGACAACAATGAAGTTTTCCACATCGCTTGACTCTTCCTTTCAAGAAAGATTTCTCTGTAGCAAGTGATGCTGTTTGATAGCATTTTACCCACAGTAGAACTTCTTGCAAAATTAGGGTCAATCCACTCAAACCGTGCCACTGCCTAACAACTGAGTCTATGAAATATTCTAAATCCTTTATTGTCATTTTAACAATGCTCACAGCATCTTCACCAGGAGTAGATTTCATCTCGAGAGACCAGTTTCTTTGCTCATTCATAAGAAGCAACTCCGGATCTGTTCATGTTTTCTCATGAGACTGCAGTGATTCAGTCCCATTTTCAGGCTCCACTTCTAGTTCTAGTTTTCTTGCTATTTCAGCTACATCTGCGGTGACTTTCTCCATAAAGTCTTGAGTCCCTCAAAGTCAACCATGAGGGCTGGAATCAACTTTTTCCAAACTCCTGTTAATGTTGTTGTTTTGACCTCCTCCCATGAATTGTGACTGTTCTTAATGGCACGTGGGGTGGTGAATCCTCTCCAGAGCTTTTCAATGCACTTTGTCCAGGTTCTTCAGAGGAATCACTATTGATGTCTATGGCAGTTATAGTCTTACAAAATGTATTTCCTTTTTTTTTTTGTTTTTGAGATAGGGTCTCATTCTGTTGCCCAGGTGGGAGTGCAGTGGTGTGTAATCATGGTTCACTGCAGCCTCGACCTCCTAGGCTCAAACCATGCTCTCACCTCAGTCTCCCAAGTAGCTGGGACCACAAGAACATGCCTGTGAATAGCAAGGCCTGGTGTCTTTCTCATGCCTGGCTAATTTTTAATTTTTTTTAATAGAGATGGGGGTCTTCCTGTGTTGCCCAGGCTGGTGTATTTCTTAAATAAGACTTGAAAGTAAAAAAATTACTCCTTGATTCATGGGCTGCAAAACGGATGTTGTGTTTACAGGCATGAATCTTCTTGTACGTCTCTATCGGAGCTCTTGGGAGGACAAGGTGCATTGTCAATGAGCAGTAGTATTTTGAAAAAAATCTTTTCTTCTGAGCAGTAGATCTCAACAGTGGGCTTAAAATATTGAATAAACCATGCTGTAAACAGGTGTGCTGTCATCCAGGCTTTGTTGTTCCATTTACAGAGCACAGGAAGAGTAGACTTAGCATAGTTCTTCAGGGCCCTGGGATTTGGGGAATGGTAAATGGCCATTGGCTTCAACTTAAAGTCACCAGCTGGGTTAGCCCCTAACGAGCTGAGTCAGCCTGTCCTTTGATGCTTTGAAGCCAGGCATTGACTTCTGTTCCCCAGCTGTGAAAGTCCTAGATGGCATCTTCTTCTAATGCCTGTTAGAAGACTGTTTTGTCTACACTGAAAATCTGTTGTTTAGTGCCGCCACCATCAATGGCCTTAACTAGATCATCTGGATAACTTACTGCAGCTTCTCTATCAGCACTCATTGCTTCACTTTGCACTTTTATCTTATGAAGATGGTGTCTTTCCTTAAAACCTCATAAACCAACCTCTGTTAGTTTCCAGCTTTTCTTCTGCAGCTCCCTCACCTCTCTCAACCTTCACAGAATTGAAGAGAGTTAGGGCCTTGCTCTGGATTGGGCTTTGGCTTAAAGGAATGCTGTGGCTGGTTTGATCTTCTATTCAGACCACTAAACCCTTCTCCATATCAGCAAAAAGAAAAGCCTTTTTGCGTTCTTATTCATGTTTTACTGGAGAAGCACTTTTAATTTCCTTCAAGAACTTTTCCTTTGCATTCACAGCTTGGCTAGCTGTTCGGTGTGAGAGGCCTGGCTTTTGGCCTATCTCGACTATCCACATGCCTTCCTCCCTCAGCTTAATCATATCTAGTTTTTGATTTAAGGTGAGAGATGTGCGACTGTTCCTTTCACTTGAACACTTAGAGGCCATTGTAGGGTTATTAATTGGCCTAATTTCAATACTGTTGTGTCACAGGGAATAGCAAGGTCTGAGGAGAGGAGAGGGATGGGAGAATTGTGTCACAGATTGAAGTCTCTGCCATGCCCAGTCTGTTCTCATCAGCTGTCTGAAGTTGCTTC
Source organism: Colobus angolensis palliatus (assembly GCF_000951035.1). Lineage (NCBI taxonomy): Eukaryota > Metazoa > Chordata > Mammalia > Primates > Cercopithecidae > Colobus > Colobus angolensis. Next base: position 1,852,133 of record NW_012112586.1, read on the forward strand.
CCTGCACTATGTGCTCAGACGGTTGGGGAAGAGAGAGTGAGCAAGGAAGGAGCTTCCTTACAGATCTGTGGGCTGGAATTTGCTTACATCGTTTTGTTGTTGCTTCCTTAGCCCAAACCCAGCACTGGACCAGACCTAGCTGCAAGGAATGCTGGGAACTGTAGTCTCTCCAAGGAATGCTGGGACCAGGACCGACTCCTGGTCAGGGGTTGCAAACCCACCTGCCCTCTGAGACCAGACAGGGAACACAGAGCTGTGAAGTGGCTGGGTACAGGAGGGGGCACAGGGGGAGTGAGGGCAATGCTTGACCTACCTGAAAGCATGGACATAAGAAAGGATTGAGGCACTACTGCGTGCAGGCAAAGCTGTTTGAGAGCTGGACCCCGCCCCCAGCAGGCTGCTGACCAGGCCTGCTTCTGTCAGTGATGCTCCGGTTTCCAAACCCCACAGCTTAAATACCCGTGCATAAAGGAGACATTTCGTGAACTGTGGCACTCACGAAGGTGATGGGGACAGCAGCCTCTTAGGGCGTTGTTTAAATCCAGGTGATTGTTTTCTTGGTGGAAAGCCCCGTAAAGGGGGTCCCTCTAAACAAGGCCTGGGAAAGCAGTGGTTCTTCTAGGAAAGGGCCCCACCTCATGGGCTTCCTCCCATTCCCCTGCCCTCTGGTACCCTGGCACCTCCCCGGCCACGCCCATTGATCACAGTTATTGGGGCTGACTGGAGCACAGCCCTGGGCAGCTTAGGTGCATGGAAAAGGGGCGGGGCTATGTGGCTATTGAGCTCTGGAGGGGCGTGGGTGGTGCATGGCTCAAGCTGGAGCTTCCTGGGGCAAGTAGATTAATGCAGTGAGGCTGAAGGGCTTCAGTTTGTGTTAGAATTCCCAGAAAAAAACGCTGTGGGGATGCAGAGGGATCGGGCCTGATGTTCCTTTCTCCACGACCAGCTCTGCACGGGGCCTTCTGTGTGGCATCCTCTGGCCCCCCTTTGAGATATAGAGCACACATGCACACAGAGATGCACACACGTGCACACATGCACACACAGATGCATACATACTGACACACAGATACACACACATGCACACACAGATGCACACAGCTGCATACGCAGATGCACACATGCACATGTGCACACACGGGTGCATACATACACACAGATGCACACACATGCACACACATGCACACACAGGTGTGCACACGCACACAGATACACACAGATGCACGCATATATGCACATACATCACACAATTCACAAGCAGCAGTGAATTCAGCTGATTGAGCTGGGAGCCTCCATGGAGGTCACCTCATCCTGGTCTCTGTGGTCAGGTGCACCGGTTTCTTGTAGCTTGTCAGACAGAATCACAAGGCAGTGACCTGTCATTCCAGTCCAGCCTGGACCTGCTGAATTTGGCCTGTTTAGGAAGAACCTGGACCAGAGGTCAACACTTTCCATGTGATTTCTCCAGCTGAGCAGTAAGGCTCGGCACCCTGGGCTCTATTCCTTCTTGACAGCCCTTGGCTAGGTCTGAAGACTTCATGTCACCAAAACAGCCCTGGTAGGAGACTGAGCTTGTGGTCCCCAACACAAGCTCCATTTGTAAATGGATCGCTGGCTGGTTCTGTGAATCATGCAACCTCCATCTATCTCTCTGTCGCTTTCTCTTAATTAATTTCATCAGGAGCCCAGGAACTGCATCTTTCACTCCAACTGGGTTGGAACTGGCTATGAGCCAAAGTCAGGTAGTCTGCAGGCAGCTGGGCTCCCTCAACCTTCAGTTTTTAATTAAAGAGTTGGAGGTTCACCCAGAGTACGACGAAGCCTCGCTGCAGGGAGGCCCTGGAAGAGAGTGGCTTTTCCCCGTAGATTTCACCCTGGCCTTAATCCAGCCTTCAATCAATCTGAAGTTGGTGGGAGTGGTGCCAAATGGTCACCTTCCCCTGATTTTCTGTCAGATGTGAGGCCCTGTCAAGAATGTGCAGTGAGCAGGGGTGAATGACAAATACCCTCCTTCCTCCAGAAGCCCACGAGGAAGCCAGGAGTGGAGTTAAGGATAAGCATATGAGAATTTAAATACCAGTACAGCAGACATGCGTCCCAGATCACAGAACATGGACATGGAAGAAAGGGATTTGTTTTGTTTTTCTTTTTGTGATGCTGGCTGATTTCTTTTAGGAGCTCATGTTTAATTGGAAGGTGGAATTAATCACGGTCAATTTGGATCCCACCTTCAACTGAGGCCACATCTTAGTTCCAGGAGGCTTCATTGCACAGTGCCAGTGAATGGGAGAGGCATCAGTCGGAATAGGCTGTGCGGTGCTGCAGTGACACAGCCCCCAGCCGCTCACTGGCTTAAAACCGTTTTTCCCCTTGCGCACACTTCATGTCTTTCATGTGGATTCAGGAGTGATACGGTCTGGCTATGTCCCCACCCAAATCTCATCTTGAATTGCAGCTCCCATAATTCCCACGTGTTGTGGGAGGGACCCGGTGGGAGGTCACTGAATCACGGGGGCCGTTTCCCCCAGACGGTTCCTGTGGGAGTGAACGAGTCTCACGGACTCTGATGGTTTTATGAGGGGAAACCCCTTTCCCTGGGTTCTCATTCTCTCTTGTCTGCCGCCATGTAAGACGTGCCTTTCACCTTCTGCCGTGATTGTGAGGCCTCCCCAGCCATCTGGTGCTGTGAGTTCGTTAAACCTCTTTTTCTTCAGAAATTGCCCAGTCTCAGGTATATCTTTATCAACAGTGTGAAAATGGACTAATACAAGGAGGCTCCACTCATTATATGAAAACCCCAGTGAAGAAAGCACAGGCTGATCCCTCTGAAAAGTTTCTGTGTTTAATGGAGGGAGAAAGCTTAAACTCCAAGAAGCATATTTTCAGTAAAATGGGACCAGGATCCCCAAATTTTATACCCAGCCCTGTTAGGCATCTCACAGTTCAGACACTGGTAGTAAAGAAAAGTGGGTGTGGATTTGAGTTGGGTAACATCAGAAAATGTTATGATGTGAAATAGCATCATACATCAAACGTCTTAGTTTACATATACCTGGCCACCCATCCATCCTCATGAGGAATGCACTCATTGTTTTTCCACAGTGACACCATGGATGCCCAGAGAGGTTCGGCCATGTTCTGAGACTGCACAGCTGGCCTGGGTGGCCCTAGGAATAGAACTGGGTGTCATCTGGCCCCAAAACCCAGGCTCTTCCCACTTGCTATCTTCTCCATCCTGCTACCCCTCCCCTCATCCTCTTACCTGGGAACTTTTTCATCTTAAAACCCCCCACACACTCACTCACCCACACTTTGTGGCTCCTGTAGCTTTCTTCAGAGAAAGCAGACAGTGGGGCCCACCTTGTTCTTAGGCAGACCCTCTGGTCCCTGCCCATGGCCCAGCCTCACTGGACACAGAGGGAGATGCAGGGAAAGAAATGTCAGAGGAACTTCTGGTGTTGCCTTTGGGATCTGATGGAATATGGCAGCTATGAATGCAGAAGAGCCTCCGAGTCTTCATCACTTGCCTAGTGATGGGCATTTGGACAGTTCTGCTATTTTGCTGCTACCATCAAGGCCACAGAGAATACTTTTATACCTGAGTTATTGTGCACATGTGGAAGCCTCTCTGGTGAAAAATTTCCTAGCAGAGCACCTGGTCCTTAGTGAGTTCTTGATAAATATGGACAAATTTATCTAAATCCACTGGTGATTAGCAGGTTCACACAGGTAGTTACTTATTTTAGATGTATCTATTGGATTCTCCTCATTCTTATCTGTCATCCTCCTCAGCCACATCATCACCATCACCATCATCATCACTACCACCAACATCACCACTATCATCATCACCATTATCATCATTAGATCATCACCATCATCATCACCACCACCATCATCACCATTATCACCACCATCATCATTATCACCATTGTCACCACCACTATCATCATCCTATCATGATAATCATCACTGACATCACCACCACCATCAGCATCATCACTTTTATCATCACCAGCATCACCACCATCATCATTATCACCATTGTCACCACCACCATCATCATTACCATCATCACTGTCACTACCATCATCATCACTACCATCACCATCATCATCACCACCATCACCATCATCACCACCATCACCATCATCATTATCACCATCGTCACCACCACTATCATTACCATCAATCACCACCACTATCGTCCTCCTCACTATCATGATAATCATCACCACCATCATCATCATTATCACCACTGTTACCACCACCATCATCATTACTATCACCACCACCACCATCATCACCACCATCACCATCATCACCACCATCATCATTACCATCATCACCATCACCATCATCATTACCATCATCACTCACTACCATCATCATCACCACCACCATCATCACCACCATCATCACCACCATCATCATTATCACCGTTGTTACCACCACCATCATCATTACCATCATCACCACCATCACCATCATCACCATTGTCACCACCACTATCGTCATCCTCACTATCATGATAATCATCACCAACATCACCACCACCATCAGCATGAGCACCATCATCACCAGCATCATCCTTATTACCATCATCACCACCACCATCATCATTACCATCATCACCATCACTACCATCATCATCACCACCACCATCATCACCACCATCATCATTATCACCGTTGTTACCACCACCATCATCATCACCATCATCACCAGCATCATCCTTATTACCATCATCACCACCATACTCATCATCCTATTATGATCATCACCAACATCACCATTACTACCATCATCACCATCACCACCATCACCCTCACCCTCACCATCACCACCATCATTTTTATAGCTATTACCATTATCATTATCACATTCACAATGAACATCTATTGGACACTTTAATTTAGAGGATGCTAAGTTAAGAACTTTGCATGCATCATCTTATTTAATCTTTCCAATAATCACTTGTTGAATGAATCAAATCATCAAACCACCAGACATCAATAGGGACCTTAAGAGTTATTTATCTTAGGCTGGGCGTGGTGGCTCACGCCATCAATCCCAGCACTTTGGGAGGCCGAGGCGGGTGGATCACGAGGTCAGGAGATGGAGACTATTCTGGCTAACATGGTGAAACCCCATCTCTACTAAAAATAGAAAAAATTAGCCAGGCATGGTGGTGGGCACCTGTAGTCCCAGCTACTCGGGAGGCTGAGGCAGGAGAATTGTATGAACCCGGGAGGCGGAGCTTGCAGTGAGCCAAGATTGCACCACCCCCCCCCCGCCGGGAGGGGAGAGAAAAATTTTCTCTCAAAAAAAAAAAAAAAAAGAGTTATTTATCTTAAATACTGTATCTGTGATAAAACTTTTCCTCCTCCTCCATCATCCTCCCACTAGCATTCATTGAGTTCATATTGTGAACCAAGAATGATAGGTAACTTATTTTGTTTTCTCAATAATGATTTGCAGTAAGGACTGTTGTCATTCCATTTTATAAATGAGGCAGCTAAATCTCAGAGAGGTAAACTCACTCATCCCAACATCACCCAGCTATGGAGTGTTAGAGCCTGGATTTGAACCAGAGAGTCTTGCCTCACAGTCTGGGATCAAATAGGATCATGTCACTGCCTCCTGAACACACAGGCCACTAACATTCTGGCCTGGCCATTCATCCTTACAAAGATTATCTTTCAGTGTGTCTGCAGACCCCGAATTAGGAGGATAGTAGGGAAAATTCATGGTCATGAAATCCTGGTATGAAAGAATGTTCTTTTCCATCTTTACCTTTAATCTCTGTGGCTAGAGCTTGGGAAATGTGTATGGGCTGCGCACATTTTCTGATCTGGCACTAAGTTGGCTTATTACGCAGACAACTCAGGTTTTAGCTCCAGACATTTTAGCATCTTGCCAGGAATCTCTGCATTTCATTTTCCTCTTTATTACAATTCCATATTTTAAATCAAGGTAGGACTTGAGAGGGCCTAAAATTTTCCTTGCTACACAGGATGGATGGTGTTTTAGACAGAGAGAACAGAATAAATTCCTGGAAAAGATGGAGACAAAAAAATAAGCCACATGTGAGCAGCTCAGGGTGGTTTCTCTGATCATTCTCATGTTCACAGTGGTGAGACCTGCAGCTGTAGTCTGCGAGCATGTGGTCCTGTTCCATGCCTGTCTTCTATGCCCTGATGGTCTGGAGGTCCTGTACTCAGTCTCCAGAGAGGGTCAAGCTTAGAGACTCTGCAGGACTCGAACCCATTAGAGTCCCTCGTTAAGTAGAGGCTTAATGTCTGTACTCGTCAAGAATGGGTGCTGGCTGACTCCCACGGTCTGCTTTGCTCCGCAGAGGGAGACCTCTGTGCTCTCAGGGGTTATTTGCAGTATTTCCAGAGCCTGTCACTGGTGCCAGGCTGCATGTGTGAAATCCTGGAGTGTGTTCACAATGGACTTCAGGGGCCGGGTTATCCAAGAACAGGGCCTCAGGGGCATCAGCATCCTCCTGATGAGGCAAACTTGCAGGCTCAGCTCTTTGCACCTGTCCAGGTACCTGCTCTGCACCTGAAACCAGTTTCCTCACACTGCACCATGGCTGCAGCCATAGGTCCACTCCAGACCCTGTGCTGGGACTCCTGAGCCTTCCACTGGCCATCAAGTTGGAGAAGTTATTTATCAAGTTATTTACTAATGATTTCCTGAGATGGGGTGACACCAGTTCATTGAACTGACAGGCACTCATTAATCATGCTGCTGTTAAAACAATAAAATTGAAAATGTTTTCATGTCAAGCAGTTAGAAAAGTTGCCACATTTTTGAAAAACAGGACGGCAACCATAAAACACTTGTACCCTGGAAGGCAATAAGCAAGATGACATTTTACTGTGTTATGCTGCTGGTATTTAGGTACCATTTCCCCTCTGTTCCCTAGACTTTCTGTAATGTAGTTGTTCCATTCAACAATTAAAGCAAGCACATTTTTCAGGCCAGGAAAGCTCCAGGAAGCTTCTTTTCCAGGTAACTAAATCTGATACTAAAGAGGTCGCCTGAAGCTGACTCTGCCACCAGAAGCCCCTGGAGAACTCCAGCTTTGAGGCCTCCAGGTCCTGGAGCCAGGAGCAACCTTCCTGTCTCCTCACTTTCCTCCTGCCGCCTGGAGGGGCCAGGCTGAGGCTTCTGCCAGGGTGAGTTCCCTTGGGTTGGCAGGACCCTTGGTCAGGGGTGGCAACTAGAGCTGCACGGCCTGGCCGTGCTCAGTTGGTTTCTTCGGCTCCCCTCTTTATTCCAGGAATCCAAGATGTGCAATTTCCTCACTGGAAGCTGCTTTTCTGGAGCATCCTCCTGGGGGAGAGGCTCTGTGGTTAGAGAAAGGAGCTGGTCCTTTGCCATCTCTCCACCTCACTCCTGGCCTTCCTTGACAGGAGGAGCAGAGAGCAGAGGCTCAGGGTGGCAGCACCACACACAGACCTTGTGGACGATGCCCCACTTCCAAAGCAGCCAGGAGTGTGTTTTCAGATTTAGAATCAGATTCATGAGGGGTCGGCCTCAAAGTTCATAATGGTGTGGGGAAGCGGGCAGGGCTGTGTTTCCGTGTGTGTGCCAAGTCAAGCTCCCCCAGCACCTGTGGTGGGAAACGCCACCTTCCTATGCCCTTGAGAGTCATGAGACACGTCAGCCCATAAACAAGCTACACAGTGTTCTCTGGCGGAGAAAGTGGCCCCCCGTGGTTAGGCCCAGTCCATAAACACCTCCAAGCTACACGGTGTTCTCTGGAAGAGAAAGTGGCCCCTGTGGTTAGGCCAGAGTTCCCAGAGCCGTTTTTAAATGTGGAGCCTTTTCTTGGGGGTGATCCAGATCAAGTTTGGAAAACTTTATTCTTAATACTAGAGCTTTCTTCCAACTCCCAATCCTCAAACAGACTCTTACATGGCATTGCAAAGTATCAGGCAGATTTATTTGGTTTTAATTCAATCTGAAGTGGCAGAAACAAAACACAAAGCAGCTTTTGCAAAAACTATAATTTACTGGCTCATATAACAAAAATATCCGAAGAGATGGCCTCAGCGATGGCTAGATCTAGGGGCTCAAGTGACAGTATTAAGATGTTGTCTTGTTCCATCTCACAGATCTGATTTCTCATTTGTGCCTTGGCTGTCCCCAGTGATACCAAGATAGCTGCCTGGATCTGAGTCTCACTAATACAGCTGTCCCTCAGTATCCTCAGGCGATTGGTTCCAGGAGCCCCCAAGGATGCCAGAATCCATGGATGTTCAAGTCCCTTATATAAATGGCATAGTATCAGCATAGAATGCACACACATCCTCGTGGCATAGGATCTGCATAGAATGCACACACATCCTCCTGGCATAGGATATGCATAGAATACACACACATCCTCCTGTATACTTTAAATCATCTCCAGATTATGTATAGTACCTAATACAATGTAAATGCTATGTCAATAGTTATTACACTGTAGTTTAAAAAATTGTGATTTTTATTGTTGTATTAATTTTTTTTCTTTTTTGAAAATTTTCTGCCTGTGGTTGGTTGAATCCACAGATGCAGACTCTTGCAGACACAGAAGGCCAACTGTATTTGCATCTTCCTAGAAAGCCCGGAATTCTTCTTTTTTGACAGTTTCAATGAAATTCAGGACAGAGTCTCACTGGTCCACCCAAGCCTCCATGTCTGTCCCTGAGTCTATCTCTGGTAAGGACTTTGATGATGCAGTTAGCCAGGTGTGAGTCACATGACCATCTTAGATCCAGGAAAATGATCAGTCCTGCTAAACACATAGAATGATGAGATGGGTGGCTCACCAAGGAAAATGAGGCTCAGCTGTAGGAGAAGGGGGACTGCATGCGGTTCCAGCCACACCAACAGACGCTCGTTTTTCAAGTTCCAGATAATCTTGTCTTCTCCAACCTCCTCCTCATGTCTTTAGACCAGCTGGTTTCCCTCCTCCATCACTGCAGAGCCACACCTGGCCCAGGTCGTTCATTGTCATGCACATTATCCCTTGTGTTGTGTGGGGCTGTGTCTTTCTTATCTATCTGATTAGATTCTAAGCTCTTTGGAGAGCCGTATCTTATTTCACATTTGCTCTGTGCACATAGTGTATTAGCTCTTAGTGTCTATATCTATCAAGTGTTAAGTTCATTCTCAACACAGAATGAGAAAAAAGGAGAATGATTGAAAGGCAACTTGAAACAAACCAACATAATTTTCTGTTCTGTTTTTTTACAGATTCTCATCTTTCAGTCTGTATCATTTCAATGTCATCTGCTACAGAGAGGCAATTAGATAAGGAAACAGGAGTTTTCTGAGCACCCCCACCCCTTGATGGCCGTGACTTCCACGGGTAAGGTCACATCAGGGTCTGAATGTTCATGACCTTGGTCCAGTGCATTGTTCACGTGTGGGAGTGGGGGTGGCGTATAAGGCTGGTTTTTCCCGGGCCCTGGACAATAAGGACTAGAAGGATTGAGAAACAACTCCAGCTCTGCTCTTCCCAGAAACAGATGTGGTCACACATGGAGCCCAATATCATGACCCTGTAGCCCTTTTTTGGGTAGTCAGCACAGTGCCTAGTACAAAAAAGCTGCCCAGTAAATCACAGTCGTGTGAATATATGAATGCACAAATGATATGGTCTCTTGTGCACCAGGCAGGTGGTTACTGTTACTTGGTTAGGAGGGGAGGGAATCTATGGGGTCTGGGGTCTGTACTTGGTTAGAAGGGAAGGGAATCTCTGGGGTCTGAGGTCTGTGCTGCCATTTTGAAACTGCAGCTGATAGGGCCATAGTTGAATCAGGAAGGGAATGAGAAGGTGGGGGTAAGGGCAGGTCAGGTGTTCAAGCTCTTGAAAGATTACTTCCCTTCCTTTTTGGAAAATTAAGAAAAGCTTTAGCTCTAATGTCTTTAGGAAGCTGCTGCTGGTTTCAGCCAAGCTGAGGAACCATTGAGTGGAAACGTGAAAGGACTCATTGAGAGTGCTTGAGACGAGAAAGGAAGTTGGGCATTTTCACAGCTTCAGGATGAGAAAACGTTTCAGCTGAATAATGAAACTGGGAGAAATCTAGTCTTTTCTGCGTTGGTGCAGGTTGCCTGAAGGCGAAGCATTTACAGAAGGCAGCGTCTGAGTGCGCACTGAAACAAGTGTGGTTACGCAGACCACTGTTCTGGCCTGTTCTTTTCATTCTGGATGCTGTTAGAAGTTGAGGGACTAATTATGAGAAGAATGTTCTCCTCAAACACAGCTCGACAGCATTTGTTCCCTTTTATCCCATCTGGAGCGTGGGGATGCTGGGCTCACCCACAGTCCTGAGTCCCAGGGTCTGACTCTAATATAAGCCTTTCCCCACACTCAGCATGAAAGCCAGGCAGCACCAGCTGGGTTCAGGAAGCTCACTGGGTTTCTGAACAGGATAGAGTATCCATCAGAAGCCCCTCGTTGACTTAAAATTCTGCATGAAATGCTGGAAAGCACAATCTCTCTCATTGCAGAAGCATCCCATTCTCTAGAGAGCCTGGTTTGAATTGCACGTTTGCAGACGTACCGTTCAGACTTGCAGTGCATTTTCCTTTTCAATGGTGCATCCTCAGATGAGAGGTTTCTTCTCTCCTGCTCTGGGTGTCTTACAGGTGCTGTCATCTGTTCGGAGGCACTTAGTGACTCCTGGTCTGGGAGGTGTCATGGGAGGAATGCGGGCAGAGAGGCAGCCGTGCCCATGAGTGCTCCTGGCAGCCACTTGAGCTTTCTGGGCCTCAGCTTCCTCATCTGCAGGATAGAGTGGTCACAGCGCCCACTTTGGGGGCAGCAGGGGATGAGGTGAGATGATGCAGCACCCAGGGTTGAAGTGACATGGACAGGCCCGCTGCTCAGTGAGCGATCACTGGGGGAATAAACTAAGGCAGCCCTGTGGAGACACCACCTCATGTGCTAGTGAGGACTGCGCCACACACCTGTCCAGAGCCCAGGCACCTGGAAGCTATTCCCAGATCCAGGGAGATGAGATGTCCTTAGGGAACCCCAGGCTCTTGGCAGTTCTGATGCTCTGGAAATGAAATTGTAAGGAGCTGGCATTCTTGCCTGAGTTCCGGGAGTCACATCCCATCAACTCTTGCTGGTTAATTTCACTTCAAACTAAATCTGCCATCCATCCTCCCCCAGTTCCGGAAACCTCTTTCAGAGTATCTGAGAAGCTCCCCTCACTGGAGCCACAAAATCCCATCTTCACATGCAGTTTTGTCCCGGCGTGTTTGATGGGGCTGAATCGCTGGCCACGGCCTCGCAGGAAGCCCTCCTGGAGTGGAGACAGTTGTTAAAGGGCCTGAATAAATCTGTCCTTGGACAACTATTAGATTATTTCTGGCGGACGGTAGTTACATCCAGAGAATTTGAAGTGGTGACGGTTATGTGTTTGCATACAAATCTATGATAAGGCAACTCTGGACCAATTCTGCCACATATACACGGACATTCATTAGGAGGCAAACACAGAATGACCCATATCAAACTCTTCTGTAAGCCCAGGAAGATCCTGATCTCCTTCTTTAAACCTGACCCAGCGTCACCCTGCCGGAAGGGTTTACTAGAGGAAGGAAAAGGGAAGTCCTGGGGCAGGGTCTTTCCTGCTTAGGCAGCACCATGCTCAGCCATCCTCTGATCCACAGGCTGAACGGGGCCGTGTGGGGACCGTGGGCACAGGCCAGCAGGCCTGTTGTTTCTTCTACCTGTACATTCAGGGTTGGGGGCATATCCCAAAATATATCAGAAAGTCCCCTCATCACTAACAGAAATGCTTTTCTAAGACCTGTAATGGT
>NW_012112586.1:1864017-1867971 GCF_000951035.1 Colobus angolensis palliatus
CATTGTAACTTTAACCTTGAACTCCTAGAGTTCAAGCCATCCTCCCACCTCAGCCTTCTGAGTAGCTGGGACTATGGGCACAGGCCAGCAGGCCTGTTGTTTCCTCTACCTGTACATTCAGGGTTGGGGGCATATCCCAAAATATATCAGAAAGTCCCCTCATCACTAACAGAAATGCTTTTCTAAGACCTGTAATGGTTTGTAATAAGTTAGCAACTTCACCCATAGATACCCACTTCTAATATTCATTACGCAAATAACAGCACATCTGGTGTTGATCACACTTAGCATTGGTAATGGCTGCTCTATAAACTCACCAACCCAGGGTGCGAACTCCTGGGGGCAACAGACTCACCCAGGATAGAGGAGAAACAACCCTCCTCTGCAGTCCTTCTTTGTGTCTGGGGGAGGCAGATGGCAGCTCACAGGTAGAAGATGGAGGGAGGACGTCTGAGTGTGGTCGGGTGTGAGGGAGACAAGTCAGATGGGCTGGGGCTAATTGTGGGTTTGGCCTCTGAGATTCCAGTCATGAACTGCCTCTTATTCTAGGTGGGGGATTTCGGAAAACCTGAGTCCAGAAGGTTCAATAAACTCACATCCAGAGCCAGTGAAACCTGCTCTACCCGTGAATTTTAACTTCAGAGAATGGTCACTTGAGATTTAAGGAGAGTTCTTCCTAGGATGGAAAGACTGGGAGCAATATTACCCCCACCTCCCTAAGGAAAGACAGGTGTTTCCAAGGAAAGGCATGATGTGAGCATGTACTTTCTGGGGGGCCTGAGGGTGCCAGATGCCCTAAAAGCCAGTGAGGAGAATTCTTCTCAAATGCTGCTCAGATTGCTGAGAGCCTGGATGAGGATGCAGAACCTCAGGGTTCAGAGACACAAAGGGGTCACATGCTAGTGGGCTGTCTTCCCTGGACCCTTACCTGGTACTCCCAAGAGAGATGGAGGCAGGATGTGAGTGTGGGAGAGCCCCTTGGTGTGTATTTTAATAAACTCAGTTTATTGATGTATTGTGGTGAGGGAGAACACATACCTTGGGGAAGTGTGGACTTCTCAGGAAGAGAGCATCAAAAGGACTTAGCGTAGGACTTGGACCTGTGTTAAGTGACTTGCGAAGTGGAGTTTCTCTGAATTAGATGCTGTGAGGAAGTAGGGGGTATTTCTGTGATTAAGCATTGCTATGGTTTGAATGTTTGCCCCTGTCCAAACTCACGTGATAGCATTGGGAAGTGGGACTCTTAAGAGGTGTTCAGCTCATGAATGGATTCATGCTATTATGGTGGTTTACCTCCTCTCTGTCTCTCTGCCATGTTATGATACAGCAAGAAAGTCCTCACCAGATGCCAGCACCTTGATATTGGACTTCCTAGACTCTAGAACTGTGAGCCAATATGCTTCTGTTTATTATAAATTTCCCAGTTTGTGGTATTCCTTTTTTGTTGTTGTTGAGATGGAGTCTCACTCTGTCACTCAGGCTGGAGTGCAGTGGCATAATCTCAGCTCACTGCAACCTCCACCTCCTGAGTTCAAGCTATTCTCCCACCTCAGCCTCCCTAGTAGCTGGGATTATAGGCACCCGTCATTATGCTTGGCTTTTTTTTTTTTTTTTTAAGTAGAGGCAGGGTTTTGCCATGTTGGCCAGGCTGGTCTTGAACTCCTGACCTCAAGTGATCCACCCACCTCATCCTCCCAAAGTGCTGAGATTACAGGTGCGAGCCACTGTAGGTCCCAATCTGTGGTATTCTGATATAGCAGCAGAAAATGGATGAAGACAGGCATCTTAACAATTCTTAGATAGAAGCTAAGAAGAGCAGAGCAAGGCTGTGGCTGTGCTTGGTGCTGAGGCTGCAGTCTCTCACACTGGCCAAGATAGAGGGAATGTTGATTGTTTTGTGGTTTGGAACATGCTCGTGTTTTGTCTGTAATCTGATATGATCACAGTTGTTCTTGTTTTTGTCTTGCTTCATCATGTCACAGATGGCTCTGTGTGATTCAGGTGTTTCGTAAAGTGTGGGTTCACCAGGAGAACAGCTTCGCCTGACTGTGAGCACCAGGACGGCTCCCATCTGATGACATAACGACTTGGACAGATTGCAAGAGAATAGTGCAAAAGGCTGGTCTCAAAATGCTCCAGGCTGAATGCTTCCATTTGTGTAATATTCTTCAAATGACACAGTTACAGAGAGGAAGCTTTTAAAGAACAGCAGATTAGCTTCAACTCCCATAAGTAAAACTGACTTAAGTTCCGAGAAGGTGGGGGATCAGGGGTGGCTGGCTCCAGGCTCAGTGGAGGTAGCAGGTATTTCTGCTCAGCCTCGGCTGATCTTCTGCATTGGCTTGGTCTTGTGACCCCCTACCCCCACTTTGTGGCACCTCCTGTCCTGGCTCTGACCCGCTGGCCAGCCCCCATCTGGGCCCTGATCCATCCTGGGTCTCTCCCAGCATGGACACCTGAGGGCGACTGGTGCCCACTTGCAGCTCTGAGGGTCCTGGATAGAGACGGAGGCTCTTTCCCAGCACTCCCTGTGGAAGTCCCAGCCTGGTTCTGATTGGCCACAGTGGGTCACATGTTTGTCCCAGAACCAATCACTGGGAATGGGATGGAGTCATCTGATTGGTCAGACCTGCATCACATGACCCCCTGATGAGGTGAGCACCCAACCACAGAAAAGTAGGGGGTGGTTGCTGTGCAGAGAAGAGGTGCCTGCAGCCGTGCCTGCAGCGGTGCCTGCAGCAGAGCCTGCCGTGTCCCCTCTGTGGTTCCACATGGTGCCTCTGAGGACCTTGGACTCCCAAAGCAAGGCCGCAGGGTGCGGAGAATGCCTGACAGGCTCCCTTGCCCTGCCTGTGGCCTGCAGAGGACCCCCAGGGACAGTGAGGAGGGGGCCTTGCCAGTCCTGACGTCCTCCTTATCGTGGGTCTTGTGTTCCTGACCCCATTTCTTTTCTGATTTTCAAATTAAAGTTAATGTTTTTTCTTGCAACTCCCACCCAAACCAAAATATATTATTTTTAATTGACAAATAATAATAGTATATACATACGGGCTGACAGATACATGAAAAATGCTGATCATCCCGGCCCCTCCAGTCAGGGCAGAGCTGAGGTTAGCCCGGGGCCGTGTCAGAGCGAGGGGCATCTCTGGGCTGTGCCCGCAACCAAAACCTCCCACAGCAACCCTGCATCAGGACCAGAGTGGCTGTCCCGGGAGCTAGACACTGGTCCACAGGAAAAGCCGCCTTTGATGTGGCCCTGCCAGTGGGTGAACTGATCACCAGCACAAAGTCGTGGGCCATAGGGCGGGACCCCAGCCTGTGTTTGTGGCCTAGACTGAGGCACAGCACAGTTGGGATTTCTGGAGGTCTCGCCGTTCGACCTGCTGCTTTTGAAGAATGATGCTTTCAAGAGGAGATGAGGTCATGGGGATTTTCCCTCTGAATGGGATCTGTGGCCTTAGAAAAGGGGCCTGATTTGGTTTGGATCCGTGTCCCCTCCCAAATCTCACGTCGAATTATTAATCCCCCCCGTGTTGGAGGGGGGCCTGGTGGGAGGTGATTGGGTCGTGGCGTGGATTGTTCACGAGTGGTTTAGCACCGGCCCTTTGCTGCTACTCTTGTGACAGAGTTCTCAGGAGATCTGGTTGTTTAAAAATGTGTGGCGCCTCCCGTCCCTCGCGTTCCATTCGTGTGATATGCCGGCTTCCCCTCGCCTTCCGCGGCCATTGTGAGTTTCCTGAGGCCTCCCCAGAAGCCAAGCAGAAGCCACTATAGCCAATTAAACCTCTTTTCTTTATAAATTACCCAATCTCAGATATTTCCTTACAGCAGCGTGAGAATGGCCTAATACAAGACCTACTGAAGCTGCCTGTCCCTTCTCCCCGTGAGGACGCAGTGAGAGGGTGCGCCCGAGAACCCTCACCAGATAGGGAGTCCTCTGGCCCCTTGACCTTG
>NW_012112586.1:1868866-1870595 GCF_000951035.1 Colobus angolensis palliatus
GGGGGAGCCACAAACAAGGACAGCTTCCTCCGCCAGAGGAGTTTCTGATTAGCTGGACGTGGTCATGACCCAAATGGGTGGAGTGCGCACGTCCAGGGCAAGGCGCACACCTGCTCTGAGGCAAGATCTGCCTGCGAGGCAGTGACTGTTGCAAAGGGAAAGGATTGTGGAATTTGAGCTTCCATCAGTGGCGTCTATGAAGAGCTCTGAGCAGGGCTGATCTTTCTTTTTAAAATTTTTAAAGTATTATTTTTTAGACTCAGGGTCTTGCTCTGTCACTCAGGCTGGACTGCAGTGGTGCCATCACAGCTCACTGCAGCTTTGCCTTCCTGGGCTTAGGTGGTCCTCCCACCTCAGCCTCCCAAGTAGCTGGGACCACAGGCGTGGGCCACCCCACCTGGCTAAGTTTTGTATTTTTTATAGACAGAGTCCTGCCATGTTGCCCAGGCTGGTCTCTGCTTCACCGTCTTAAAGTTCTGGGATTACAGGTGTGAGTGGTTTTTCTTTCAGTGAATCGCTGTCAGCTGCGGGGAGGAGATGCCTTTGGGGCTGTGCGGTTGAGCTCCTCTGGTTCAGGGGCCGCAGCACCTCCCCGGGGCTGTGTGAGGATCACCTGCCATCACTTCACCAACCCAGCCCTTTAAAGAGTGTCAGAGGCTTCAGTGAGAGGTCCTCGCGCTTCCTGGAGGTCTGGGAGGACCATTCATCTTGTCAACCAAAATGCAGGAACGAAGTGTCTTCAGAACACACTCCAGGCCCCTCGGTCATCAAACTCCTGGCTGAAGCATGGTCAGTTGGGAGGGGGTTTAAGGGATGTTCAGTGACAGAGGGTGGGAAGCGGAAGTTGTATTCAAGTCTGCTGTTCCCTGTTCTCCCTTTCTCCCTGCTGACTTAAACCTTCTAGAACCACAGGGCCTGGGCAGAACAGGCCCCTGTCTCAGACGTTGTCCTGGTCATCTGGCTTTTACTTGTGACCGTGGTCAGTGACAGCTGGGGTTCCGAGGTGGCTCTGCCTGGCTCCTTCACCACCCACACGGCGTGGGGCCCGGCGCCAAGAACCCAGCACCCCTGTGTCTCCCAGCCTTTCCAGAGCCCCTGTTGTCATTCCTGTGGAGACATTACTTCCGGGGTAATGGGGGCTCTCACCCCCAGAGCCCCCTGGTCACGCTGTGTTAATATCCATCAACCCTGGGACAACAGTTGTGGGGCTCATGTGCAGAGGGCGTCACCGGGGAGATTTAAAATTTGAAGGCAGGCTGGGCGTGGTGGCTCACGCCTGTAATCCCAGCACTTTGGGAGGTTGAGGCAGGTGGATTGCTTGAACTTGGGAGTTTGAGATCAGCCTAGCAACTTTTAAGAATCAGGTTTCAGGTCAAAACCTGGATTTCTGGCTTTGCTTGAACGTTCAGAAACCTGACAGCGCCGAGCCTGCAAGGAGTGGAATGAACCTTCCAAGACAGGTTATTCCTCCTTAAAGATGAAGAGTGTGTTTCACTCAGCCCTATTGTTGGGGAGTTTTAATTACTAGCCTTTCTTGGGTTTGTGTGTCTGAGGCACCACAAGTGGCCCCGGAATGTTCTATGCAGTGACAACCATTTGCTGGGGAAGGCCAGCAAAGCCAGAAAATCTAAGGGTGTCGTTCCACAGCCAGAGTCCAGCTGGGACAGATCAATCCCACCCCATGCTCTAGCAGGAGGAATCACATCCTTGTTTATTTACCAAAAAAAAA
>NW_012112586.1:1871455-1872228 GCF_000951035.1 Colobus angolensis palliatus
TGTCAGTTTTTACCTCATGTAATTTGAAGTTCTGTTGTTAGGCAGTGGATATTTAGGATCGTCCTGTCTTCCTGGCACGTGTACCTGTTTGTCAGTGTAGAATCTCCTTGTTCCGAAGTCCACTTAGCCTGAAATCAGTGTTTCACTCCAGCTTTCTTTCAGGTGGTGTTAGCATAGTATTCCTTCTCCTTGGTTTACTCCTGGCAGATGTATGTTTTCATGTTTAAAATGGGTTTCTTGTAAACAGCCTGTATTTGATGCTTGCCTATTTCTGTCCAGTCTGGCATTCTCTGCATGTTAACTGGTGGCTTTGAACACCCACATTTAAAAGGATTATTGATGGAACGAGAGTAGTAACTGCCATCTTGTCAGTTGTCCTGTATTTTTCCATTTGTTCTGTTTTTTCCCTTTCTTTCTGCCTTGCCTGAGTTTAATGGTACATTTGTCATTATTCCATTTCATGGCCCACTGTGCCATGATCACGTGATTTGCTTGACCTTCTCAATCACTTGGACAACTCACCCTCCTTACCCTGCCCCCTTGTCTTGTATGCAATAAATATCAGCATGCCTAGTCATTCGGGGCCACTACCGGTCTCTGCGTCTTGGTGGTTGTGGTCCCCCGGGCCCAGCTGTTTTCTCTTTATCTCTTTGTCTTGTGTCTTTATTTCTTACAATCTCACATCTCCACACATGGGGAGAACAGCCGCAAAGTCCCATAGGGCTGGACCCTACATATGCCTTGAGGTAGTTTTATTTGGGTCAAATCTGTTT
>NW_012112586.1:1877248-1878425 GCF_000951035.1 Colobus angolensis palliatus
AAAAAAAAAAAAAAAAATTCTTAGATTTGATCTTTTGAGATAATTTTCTGTATCTTTTAGGCGATCTTCATTTCTTTTCATCCTTTTTTTCTCCTCTATAATTTCAAATAGCCTGTCTTCAAGCTCACTGATTATTTTCTCTGCTTGACTCATTCTGCTGTTGAGAGCCTCTAATAAATTTTTCAGTTCAGTAAATGTATTTCTCACTTTTAAGATTTCTGTTTGATTTTTAAAATTATTTCAATGTTTTAGTTCAATTTCTCTGACAGATGTCATAAGTGTTATGTTGGAGGTCACCGAGTTTCCTTAAGACTGTAATTTTTCATTCTTGGTAAGAGAGCTCGTATCACTGTCTCATATGGAGCCAGTCACTGGTTTCTTGCTTTGTCCATTTGGGGAGAGCATGGTTCCCTGTTTGCTGTTGTTTCTTGTGAATGTATATTTATGTCTTTGCATTGAAGATTATTTATTCCAGTGTTCTCTATCTGGCTTGGCTTGTACTTTTATTGGGTATGTTTGCAATTTACCTGTTGAATTTCTTATTTTTTTTTTTCCTGCTAGGTTGCTGCCCCTTTTTAGTAGTACATGATCCCTTAACCTCAGGTTTGCCTTGGCTCTAGCAAACTATCGGAGTGCTCCCTGTCTGAATGGGGAAGGTTCCAAAAGGGATATCTCAGTAGTGTGGGAAGGCTGGCTCGGGGTCGTGCCCAGGGGTCCTGTGGAACATACCTCCTACGGCATTGTGCTGCTGAATAGTCACTCCGGCTTGGTGTCTCCTTTGATGAGTTACAGAGCAGAGTTTCCGGGGCTGGGATGGTAGTCCCACCTCCACGCTTTGTCTCTGGCTGTCCTCAGGAATATTTCTCCCTTCAGGCACTCTCTCAATGCTTCCATGGACTGAGACAGAGACAAGTTTCCTGCCAGGGACTCTAAGATGGGGGGAAGGTAATTGCCCACCTCAAGTTCACTTTTTCCAGTGCAGAAACCGAGATGGGAAATTTTTCATGTGCTTAGTGCTGGGTCGTGGAAGGCAGGGGCATCATGGATATGAAAATTTGATTCTCTTACCATCTTCTCAGAGTTTTGTCACTTCTCTGTGGCCCTGGGAAGTGGCCCATCCTCACATTTGAGTTCTAGGATATTGCTGGGGATCATCTTGGCTCTGTATGTTTGTTTG
>NW_012112586.1:1879025-1880005 GCF_000951035.1 Colobus angolensis palliatus
AGGTGTGCAGAACACCTTAGGCAGGCACTGAGCTAAGCCTTTGATCTACCGTCGTCTCAGTTAATCCTCTCGATACTCTGTGAGATAGGACGTGTATGTGTGGCCCTGCCTCCAGAGAGTCATTCACCAACCTAGCAAATATTTATGGAAGACTCACTGGGGATTTGTTAAAGTCACTGCTTTATTTGAGCTTTCATTCTAGTCAGGGATGATACACAGATGATGCCCATCATAAATAAGTATTGAAACTGTTAGAAGTCTGAACGTGCCTTGGATGAATACAGCCATGGCGCTGCTCACGGGTGGATGAGGCTGTCAGGGCTGAGGAAGTTCCATTTAAATTATCTGGTCAGGCAAGGCCTTGCTGAGGTGATATCTGAGCAAACATAAAGGCACACATTAGCCCCATGGACAGCTAGGGCGTGGATCTTGGGCAGATGAAGGTTGTAGGGAGAGGGGGCAGTCAGGGGCCCAGTTGCTGGGCGTGCAGAGTGAGGGCAGAGGAGCAGGAAGTGAGGCCAGAGGCAGCATGGCCCTGGGATGCCTCACCTTGCTGTGAATGCTACAACCAGGTCCTCTGAGAATAATCCCAACACAGGAGTGTCTTAACATCTCAGTTCCCAGAGCACTTTTCATTTCATTTCATTCACTCAGGTATCCATTAACACCCTTCTTCGTATGTGCTGTGTTAGGGCTCTCTAGAGGGACAGAATCAATGGAACACACACACACACACACACACATATATATTATATATAAAGGGGAGCTTATTAAATATTAACTCGCATGATCACAAGGTCCCACAATAGGCCATCTGCAGGCTGAGGAACAAGGAGAACCAGTCTGAGTTCTCAAACTGAAGAACTTGGAGTCCAATGTTTGAGAGCAGGGAGCATCCAGCGCGGGAGAAAGGTGTAGGCTGGTGTCTCTTTTCACATTTTTCTGCCTGCTTGTATTCAAGTCAAGCTGGCAGCTGATGA
>NW_012112586.1:1880705-1896146 GCF_000951035.1 Colobus angolensis palliatus
CTGGGTGGTTGTGGGGAGGGGGTGGCTGTGGGGAGGTGACATTGATCTGAGCCCTGGATGCCAACAAGGAGCCAGCAGTGCATGGATGGAGGTGAGAGTGGCGCCAGGCTGAGCCTGCAGGAGGTCAAGGTGCTGGTGGGAGCTCCTGTGGCTGGAGACAGTGAACGTGGGCGGAACAGAGGTGGTACTTGTGCCGAAGTAATTAACTGTGAAGGCCAAAGATGCGCTCCCTGCAGAGGCCTGCTGGCAAGGTTGGCCCTCAGCTGGGGCCTGGGAGCTTTGCTGATAAACAGGCCCCCACACTGATTCACCGAATGGTAAGAGGGGCTGACCCTGCCCAGGCTGCGTGTGCAAACAATAGGGTTTATGCTGAGGCTCTGGTTTCCTTCTGAGAGGCTGGGATTCTGTACTGTGCCAGGCACAGGTGCTGACATGACCAGACCCCAGTAAACCCTGGGCGCCGAGTCTCTAGTGAGTGTCCCTCATAGACAGCACTCCCAGGTGTTGTCACATCTCATCGCTGGGGAATTAAACATGTGCTGTGAGACTCCCTAGGGAGGAGACTCTGGGAGCTTGTGCCTGGTTCGCCTTGTGCCTTTCTCTTCACTGTTTTTGCGGCTTGTCCTTTCACTGTCATAAATTGCAGACTGAGTCCTGGGAGTCTCTGAACCTGGGGATGGTCCTGGAATCCCTGACACAGATGTGGCCAGAGAAGGGATAGGGCCAGTCCTGCAGGGCCCTTTAGAGAATAGTGAGGTGCAGTGTGAGGGTTGCAGCGACCCATGGGCTGCTCAGCCCAGCCTGGGGTGACGGTCTCACTTTCCCTGGGAGGACAGGGTGGGTCCCACCTGCAGACTCTGAGAAGTCCTCACTCAGTCTCCACGTGCACAGGGCCTAGGAGGTGGTCTGGGTGCTGGTGGGCGGCTCTGCCACATGCCACCGTCACAGTCTTCCCCTGAGTCTGTTCTTTCCTCTTGCTTGTCCCGGGTCTCTCTTGGCAGCACCTTCCTCTGTGTGTGTCAAATGCTACTGACCTCATGTACTTCCTGTCTATTCAGAGAGAGGACATAGGGTGGGAAATTGGTATCATTTGCATGACGCTCAGCTCCTGAGGATGGTGAAGAGCTTGCAGGCATCAGAGCTAGCCAGGAAGTGAGCAATTGTAGCATTTTTAGGAAACTGACTTGGCCCTTTCTGAGTCTGTCTCCTGGTTTTCTTCGTGCCCAGGATTCAGAGGATGATGAGAGGGATCCTCCCTCGGGCCCTATGGCCTGGCTTTGAATTTGGCATTTTCAAAAAAAGTCTGGACTAATGGATCATGATTCCAGACTCCCGAGAAAGAAGCAGAAGCAGAGAATGTTCAGGTTTTAGGAGTGGGATCTGGGATCCTGGGGGTGGGGGAGTGAGGGCGAGAGCCCCACGGAAGCGCACCCATGAGCAGGTGGATGTGGGAGGCCGGAGCCCCCCAGACCAGGGCTGGCCTTGGGGAAACAGAAGGGGTCATGGCATCAGAGAGGAAAGTGCATCTTAGCTACGATCTCCCCTGCCCAGAGCCTCCTTCGGATCCAGGGACCCCTCTCCTTCTGTGTTTGACCAGGGACACTGACAGCTCTGCCTATGTTGAGAGTCCTCAGAGAGCTTCAGCTAGGCCTGTTCCCCCAAGATCTTTTCTTGTTCATTTTAAGAAACAACAGACCATCACTTTAAAAGTAGCACATTTTGGTGCCTATTTCTCAGTGATTGATCCTTTCAAATATGGTTTCCCGGGATCTAAAGATTGTAGCTGAATAATGCATGATAGTGTTGTTTCCCGGAAACAGGTGTTTTGTTTTTATTGCGTTAGCATTATGAGAACAAGCTGGCTGCAGTTTCTCTGAGCGCTGAAGTGCTGGAACAGTTCTGGGGTTTTATAGGCACCCGTTGCCAGGCGCTGTCAGCGCCAGCCTCTTGGTTTCTTGACAAGGAAGCTCATGGCCGGATCTCACCTCCTCCGGAGAGGTGCCAGATCCGTGTGCAGCAGTTTTACACGTCTGTCCATTTGTTCACCATTCACTCATGCACTCATTCTTTCAATGTGCATTTCCTGAGGGCTGCTGAGTCCTGGTGCTGGGATGCACTTCGGGGTCACAGAGACAAAAAGACCAAGTCCCAGCCTTTAGGAAACCTGCAGTCTGTGAGGGAGACAGAGTCTCAGTCATTGGGCCAGGTGATGAGGGGTAAACTGAGGCACACCAGGTGTGATGGGCTGTGAAGGATCAAGCCTTGGAGGTCACCTGTGGGCGGGAGGAAGACCCCACTGAGGAGAGGAGAGAATCCGTGAGTGACAGGGAGTAGATGGGGCTCATCAGGTGGCTGTGTGGTGGGCGGGGACCCCAAGGGGCCTGAACAGAAGTGTGGCTACAGTGACTTAGAACTCAGGAGGGGCTGCCCTCAGGCCCCACCTGATTTACGACCTGGACCCTTTGTGATTTTGGCTGAAGAGAGGCAGCCGACCCCTTTAAAACATGGAATGAAACCCCAGAAGCAGGAACAGGCCAGCGGTGGTTAATGAGTGAAACAGATGGGAGTCTTAATTAGAGCAAGAGCAGGGCTAATTTGACGATCAGTGCTTCCCTGAGCATATGGCCCAGACATACTTCCACCCACGCTGAGGGAGACAGTGTGCAGAGTGGGAACGGCCACGTTTGTGGGAAGTGGGGTTTGGAAGGGTTTGTTCCCCTGCCCATGCCCTCTACTCCACTGCCAGCGTCTACATTTAGTTAGCTGCTTTTTCATCCTCTGACTGTGTCAGAGGGAGGGCTTCTCTGAGGAACTGACTTGCAGGGCGTGGCCTCGAACTGACATGTGGGGATTTTGCCACACAGCCCTAAGGAAAGCCGATGATGACTTAGTGACTCTCACCACATGCTTCCAACTGCTAAGACCCTGAGTGTGGGCCTGTGAAAAGGGCAGGTGGGAGAGGGATGCTTGCCAGAGCCACCTCTGACTCCAGGTTAACTGGGGCCACATCTCCCAAGAACCCTGGGTGGCCTCTCACAAATCCCTCAGGTCAGCAGCCAGCCCTACAGGGCCTGCTTTTTGGATAATAGTTCTTTAGGAGGAGCATAGCACTGGGTCCTGTGCCGTCTGGCAATATTGCTCCTTCTCAAAGTGGGGTTCCTGGGCCAGCAGCATCAGCATCACCTGGAAACTTGGTAGAAATACAAATTGTCAGTCCTACTTCCCAGACCTACTCAGACACTCTGGGGGTAGAACCCAGCAATCTATGTTTTGACAAACCCTCTGGGTGATTCCCATGCATGCTAAAGACTCTGCTAGAATAAGCCCTAGGAGATTTCTTCACACTAAATAGTGCTTGGAAGGATCAGTGTATCCTGACAACATCCTGTACTCTTTAGAGAAATGGAACTGGGCGCTCTGAGATTCTGCGTTTTCATCTTCTGCGATAAGTGGAACCTTTGGACTCTCCTCAAATCCTGTCAATGAGCAGGTAGGCAGCACTGATGGGCATGGGAGACAGGGTTTGTGTCTGTCCTCCTGGAAACCATTTTATCTTTGCCCTCAGTGAGGGACTGACCCATCAGAATGAGCAAATAATTGTTAAGGTCTAAGGAAACAAATCTCTGTGACTGTGATATATGGCCTCCACCTGCTAAAAATGGCTTCAGCCACTGTGTGCAATTCTGAGAGCTTATTTCTTTGGAAAGAGGCCATAGCCATCAATACTAACCACTGGGGAAATTTATGCCCCATCACCCAGCACTAGCAGCCCTATTAATTTCTCTAGCATGCACAGATGCAGACTCCCCTGAGTGAGAGGCCATGTAACAAACAACTGATTTGATGGTCTGCTTGGTTTCTGAAGTTCTGTATCACGATTCCTTCTTAGCTGCAAGAGATCTCCTACCAAAGCTGACATATCTCAGTGGCACATGCATTAACTCCGTCACCCTTCCCGGTAAGAGGGAGTAATTAACTGTGCCAAGATGTTCCAAATGGCTCTTTGTGGAGGTCAGGGCACCTCCAGGGGATGCATGACACATTTCAACCTTAGATACTTGTTTTTTGCATGTGAAATGCTTGGATGCCTTGGTATTGGGAGCTGATCTTTTGCATTTACTAAGTGGCCAGCCAGCTAAGAAGGGCGAGAGACTTCAGTCTGTCGCCCGTCTCAATCACACCTCCTCCACGTGGGGTTTTAGATGCTTGTGAGTCCCTGGTGGACCTTTAGGCAGTGTTTCCCAATGTCTCTTATGAGAGAACAGTGCTCAGTGGAAGGAGACAGCCCTGCTTTTCAGGAAGTTGAGACTTGAAGAATTCTAGCTCTTGGTGCCATCAAGTGCCATCAATGACATCCAATTTGTCAATGACCATCAGACTAGTTGTTTGTTCCACAGCCTCTCATCGGTCAAGAGTCCACGTCTGTGCTGCAGAAGTTAAGGGGGCTGCTGGTGCTGGGTGGTAAATTCTCCCAGTGGTCAGATCCAAGACACTCCTAAACCTTAGTTGTGGATCATGAGACGATGTGGACCTGGGTGTTGGAGTGTCAGATGATTGGATGCGTCCTGCTCATGCCAGGGATGTCACACGGCAGGACTTCAGAGGAGACAGAGTGTGGGGAGAGAGTCGAACTGGAGATGCAGGGAAGGAAATTTTTCAAATTGGGGAGATGGAGTCCCAAGTGAGAGTTTCCAAAGAGAGGGTGGCTGATAATCGAGCCTTGGGGAATATCTACGTTGAGGTGTCATGAGGCGGAGATAAGACAATAATGGAGACAGATAAAAAGTCACAGAGGCAGGAGGAAAATTGAGAATGCAGTACCAGAGAAAACAATCGATAGTTCATTTACAAGGTGGAAAAACTAGTCAGCTGTGTAAAATGTTTCGGAGAGAATGAAGAAGACAGAATCAAAGAGGAGCCACAGGCTGGAGTGACCATTAGCAGGAACAATGCTCCTCACTGTGGTCAAGGGCAGAGGTTAGGGGTGAAACCAACTCAAAGCCCCAGGGCTGGGGGAGAGGCTCCGAGGTGCTGGTCCTTGGGGACACCACCTGCCACCCTCACATCTCCTCCAGCAGATGCAATTATTCTCTCCCTCCCTGGACAGACATCGTTAGAGAAGATTTAATCAAGAAAGAGCAATGGCATCATGGAGTCCGTCCAGATGAGTAAGATAACGGCCTGACTCCGGGCCAGCCTGCTCACATAATTGAATGTGCAGGCAACTCCTCTGCTTCTATTAGGTTAACAAGCTGTGATTGTCAGGGAGATTGTAAACAGCACCTTCCCTCTGTTCTACTCCCTGTCCTGCAGATCTCCTGGGTTTTGAGAGAGGTTTCCTAAGTGAAGTGACTTTCTCTTTCCTCCCTGGTGGGTCCTGTACATGGATGCCGCTCAGGCTCTTTCCATGTGGGGTGGGGGACACAGGGCACACAGATCCTCCTGCCGGGCCCCACGGGAGAATTACTTAGGCTTTCCCAGGGCTCGTCCCAGGATGCAGGCCACGGCTGCCGGGCTTTGTGTGAAGCTGTGCCCAGGTGTGGAGGTGACTGGAGAAGGTGGGAGAGTAGAGTCAGATAAGGATGGTGGTCTCCCTGTCCCAGGCTGGTGGAGTGCAGTGCAGAGGCTGGAGCTCAAGCAGCCATCATGGAACGTGAGGAGGGTCAAATATTGAGGACGCGTGGGAAGCAAGATGGAGGAGTCCCCTTCCTTGGTGAAGGTGAACAATGACGCCAGCTCGGGACTGCATTTCTCTATCCTGTTTCATGAGAGAGAAGGAAACTCCTGTCTTGTTTAAGCTCCTGTGTTGGTGGTTTTCAGTGGCTCACAGCTGATCTCACCTTAACCAGCATGGCCATAGTATGTGCGTTTCCTGACCCTCTGTGTGGTGCCGACTGGAGAAAGCAGCTTCCCTCCTGGCTGTGGCTCAGCCTGTGCTCCTCAGAGCAGGGTGCTCATGACCCACCTGATGCTGACTGCTAGGCCTGGGACTCTGCATTTCTGACAGGCTCCCAGGGGATCCTGTGCTGCATGTCCCAGTGCCACACCTGGAGCAGCAGGGGCTTAGAACTCACCTGCTTTCTCCAGTCCCAGCCCAGGCGTCCTCATCCGTCCTACCCAGGACATTTTCTGTCCAGCCCTGCCTGCAAGGGCAGTATCCAGAAAAAAGCAATCAGCAAAGAGGATTCTAACGTAGACGTGCCTGGTGGGGAGTGAGGGCTCTGCAATGACTGAGTCCTGGAGGCTGCCCCATTACTCTTCAGTTGCAAGTGACAGGTAATATATTACTTCTCCTCACCTGGCTGCCCCTGTAAGCTTCACTTCACAGCAGTCTTCTTGTACCTGTAAGACAGGAAGCTGGGGTATCAGTGGGGGTTACATATTAAAGGCCCAGCACGGACCAGCAGATGCATTAGCAGTCTATTCCTGCTTTTCCTAATCTGGCAGGTGGGTTATCAGGTTGCTCGCTTAAGATCAGCTTCATTTATCCCTTCCGATGCTACGTTAGAAACTGGAGGCTGCAGCCCAGGAACCCTAATTGTACTTGAAGATGCTAAGCACTCTTCAAGACAGCGCGTTTGCCCATATTCGGAAGAGCTTACTCTCCCACACCTCCTTCTGTTCCTCTCTTTGGCTCCTGCACAGGCTCTTGCTGTAAACACTGATGGGGAAGCTGCAGTCCTGGGCTGGAGGGCTGGGCCTGGGGGAACTGCCACCCCGGCTTCTCTTTGGTTGGGGCCCGCAGTTGTCAGTGTCCTTTCCTCATTACTCAGTGCCCTGCAGTCAGCTGGCCTGGGCCTCGCCTGGCTTCTGTGATGCATCCTCAGGCTTCTCTGCTTGTGCCTGTTCAGTCTTCCTGGCTTAAAGATTTCTGCTGCTGTCCGAGCCAAACACTCCCACACATTTTTTTTTTTTTTTAACTGAATCAAGTTTTAACTTTATGCTGACAGCATAATTTATTATTTTTAATTTAAAAAAGTAGGTGCTTAAGCAATTTCGTAACCAGCTTATGAACATCATACTTCTACTACATTTATTTCTTTAAATTTTCTTCCAATTCTCATCAGTTGCCATGGTTGTAATTGGGGTATAACCTCAAGCTTTTGGGTTCTGGTCTTTTCCCAGTTGGTCTGTGTAGTCCCTGGTATCCTGTTGCCAGTCACTGTATTTGAAAGGTCATCTGCTATTTTTAAAAATAACATCTTATTACAAGTTACATATTTACTGTAGAAAAATGTAGTCTCTATATGCCAAAAAGAAGAAAAAAATCATCTATGATTATATCACTAGGAGGCAACCACTGGAGATATTTTGGCGCAGGGATTTTCAGATTATCGTTGTGAGCATGTATGTGTGTGACACAATATATTTGAGTGAAGTTTTTTGAATGAAACTTGGCTCACTTTATGCACACTTTGCTGTAGCCTGTGTTTTTGTTCAATAATACGTGACTTTGTCTTCAAGTCATTAAACATCCTCCTTTGACAATGAAGATTTCCTCAGGTGAAAGTCAGAATTACCCAGGGTGTTTTTAAATAATAAATGGCTCTAGGCACCTCAATGCAGAGAGTGAATCTAATGGGTGGATCAGAGCATCTTCTCATATGACTTCTGAGTTTTTATTCATTCAATACCCCGTTGCTGAAAATGGAGGCTTTCCCAAATGGTTTCCTGTTGTAGATTAAAAAAAATGTTTCTATCTGCATACATCAGGTATTGTGGATGGAAACTGGATCAGTGGGCGAAAGAATCTTTGTCATATCTGTTGCAAACTGTCATTGACACTCCGGAAAGAAGAGACCAGTGAGCACTGCACAGTAGGGAGTGGCAATGCCCATCTGCCCACAGCTTAGCTAGCACTGTGTTAAATGTTTTTCCTATCTTCCAATTTTATAGGCTCAGTCACTTATTCACTCATTCATTGGGTCTGTTTTGGTCAACTGCTCTGGGCCACGCTCATTCGGGTGATGGGGCCTCTATGGTGACTCAGGACAGACATAGCCCCTGATCTTGTGCTGCTCGATTTTGTGGGAGAGTACAGTTGTCCCTTGGAATCTGCAGGGGATTGGTTCCAGGACTCCCTGTGGACATAAAAATCTGCAGATGCTGAAGTCCCTTATATAAATGGTGTAGTATTTGCAGACAATGTACGCATATCCTCCCATATACAGATGTTCTTCAACTTATGATGGGGCTATGTCCTAATAAACCCATTGTAAGTAGAAAATTCATTTAGTCAAAACTGCAGTTAATAATACCCTGATAAACCCGTGTAAAGTTGAACAATTATAAGTGAAACTATCGTAAGTCCATGTGCTTGTCTGTTTACCATGGGGTTATATCCCAATAAACCCATCGTAACGTCAAAAAATCATAAGTTGAACCATTGTAAGCCAGGGACCATCTCTACTTTAAATCATCTCTAGATTACTTGTAATGCCTAAGACAACGTAAATGCTATGTAAATAGTTGTTATACTGGCTGTATGCAGTGGCTCATGCCTGTAATCCCAGCTGTTCAGGAAGCTGGGGTAGGAAGATCACTGGAGACCAGAAGTCTGAGACTAGAAGTTTGAGACCAGCCTGAGCAATATAGTGAGATCCTGTCTCTTAAAAGAAAGAAAAGTTGTTATACCTTATTGTTTAGGGAATAATGGCAAGGAAAAGGAAGTCTGTACACATGAAGTACAGATGCAACCATCGTAGGCCTAACTACATTTTGTATCTGAGGTTGGTTGGATCTGTAGATGCAGAACCTGCAGATACATAGGACCAACTGTACTCAGAGGAGGGCCTACATAGAGCAGGCCCCCAGTCAGTGCGGGTGGTCATGACTAGGTAACTCGTGATGGGGCGTATGATGTATAAGTTTCTCTGCGGGTTGGGTTGTCACTCAATTCCATCTTTTCTCTGGGAAGGCATGGGTTTGATGCATCTGGCTTCTGGCCCATCATCTCCCTCCCTCACAGACCTCTGGAGAAATGTCCATCATCATCTGGTTCTTGCAAATTGATGGGTGGATGGACAGATGGATGGAAGGAAGAGGAGGAGACAGCTCAGTTATGCCAAATGCACTGAGGGCCTCTCCACAAGCCCCACTCAGGGTTGCCTGGGAGGGTATCAATCATCTTCTCTCCCAGTCATTTCCTCTCCTGGCAAGACTTGGAAAGGTGAAGACTGACCTCACACCAACCACAGCCTCACTATCACCTGAAACATCTTGAGCAAATCACAGCAAAGAGAAAAAGGAGCTCCCAGGTCAGATACCGGTTTCTCCTAGTTACTATGAAGGAGCCCCAGGGAGGATTTGAAAAATTAACAATAGAGAGTTAAGTGGGTGAATTACTAATTTTTTTTAACAAATGGATAGAAATGAGATGAATTAAAATAGAGTGATATCCCTGGGTGGCGTTTGAGGAGTAGACACTGTTGGTGCATGTAGAGAATGACTCAGGCTGTAGATTATAGTCTTGGCTGCACATAAGAGTCACCTGGAGAGATTTAACAATCCTGATTTCCAAACTGTGTCCCAGCCCAGTTACATCAGGATCTGTGAAAATGAGGCCAGCCAGGATCCAGTCATTGCAAAGCTTCCCAGATTATTCCAGTGGGCAGCCTCTTTGAGAGCCACTAGTTTAAAGTCCCCTTCTTATTGGGCTCTGTGGGTTTCTATCCCACCCAGGCCTGGGTGCAAGGTGGGTGGGATATGGGTGAATACTGGGGGCAGTCTACAGCTCTCCTGCTTCTAGAGCTGCTGCCTCCCTTGGGCCATCCTTCTTTCCTCTTTCCTCTTCAAAGCCATGGTCTCAATTGACAGAGAACCTGGAAAATACCCTCTTCTTGGTGCTGAGTCCTCAATAGCCGAAGTCCTGGATGGGCCTGAAGAGTGACATTTGTTTGTTGGACATTCAGTCTTCACATTCTTCTTCCATATCTGGGTCTACATTCCCTGCCAGATATTCTCCCCCAGTCCAGGACTCCAGATGTGACTTTGCTCTGGGCTCCAGGGAATGGGTCGTGCATCCTAGCCTGGATCAATCAGAGCTTCCATTTGGGCCATGGTGATGGGTTCAGGAACAAGCATGCAATTCAGGCAAGGACTCTGCTCTCCAAACAGAAGAAACCCTGGTCTTCTGCTTGAATGGTTGAGGAAAGGTGGTGGACCTTTCTTGAGATTTTTGAATCATAAACTAGGGGATGTTAAGGTTGGAGTTACTGGAGAGAGCTGCTCTGAGAATAAAGCTAGCACAGAGAAGGAGAGCAGAGACTGGACTCTGATGATGTCACCTGGGCACTTGGATCAAGCCAGGCCTGAAGTCACCACACTTTCCAGGTAAGTGCACCATTAATGTCTTTTCTTATTTATGCTGGCTTGGTTTTGGTTTGCTGTTGCTTATGACAGAAAGGATCCTGACAGATGCGATGGTCTACAGGTTCTCATGATCTGGCTCTGGCCCTATCCAACTCTAGTTTCTTTGCAAACCATGCTGCATCTCCTCTTGGGGTTCAGATCACTTGGAGGGATCTTAAAGAAGTTCAGCACGGAGCCAGATGGCCTGGTTCAAATTCTGGCACTGCCGCTCATGAGCTGTATAACCGTAGGCGGGTTACTTATCTGTGCCTGCCTCAATATCCTTTTCTACAGTATGGGAATTGTGATTGTACTAGGTTCATTAAGGTGTCTTTACTCCTGAGGCTAGACTGAGGATTAAATGGGGAGATTAATTTAAAGCAGTGGAAAGTAATTATAGACACAGTGAGCCTCCTGTCAATGTCAGCTCTTGCTATGACAACAACTTTTGTACCTAAAGGGTTTGCATCTTCCTGCTTTGGGCCTTTGTACCTGTTGGTCCCACTCCCTGGAATGCCATATCCTTCTCTTGCATTTCCTTCAAATGTTAGCTCCTTAAGCCTCGTTATATGTTCCCAAAACTCCCTGTAATTTTCCATCCTGACATCGATTATAGTTGACAATTCTGTTTTTAGAGTAGGTATTCCTCTTCTGTATCCTTCTCTAGACTGTGAACTTGAGGGTAGGGGATGAGTCTGTGTCGCTGCGGCTTCTGTCTTCAAAACCAATAACACAACCCAGCACATCAGAAAATACATGTTGAATGAATGAAAAATAGAATGGTCTGGCCATTCAGGGGCAACTCCTTTCATTGGGAAAATGTTGCCCAACTGCTACTCAGACGTTGCTCTGACAGAAATGGTCCTGACAGATGCAGTAGCCTACAGGTTCTCATGATCTGGCTCTGGCCCTACCCAACTCTAGTTTCTTTACATGCCATGTTGTATCTCCTCTTGGGGCTCAAGTGACTCAGAGAGATCATCCAACATTCCAGAGATTCTAGGGCAGAGGGATGCCTTGGTGTGCAGGCTGGGAGATGCCATCCCATACTTCCTTCCTCGCTAGCCTTCAAGGCTGAAGCAGGGGGGCATGTAGACACCCCTTCAGCCTGTAGTGGGCTTGGGGATATGGATGGGGTCCATATTCTTGGTCACCTGACCAGGAGGGTGCTCACTGCTGGACTTCAACACCTGCAACTAGCAGCAAAGCTCCAGTAAGGTCCATGTTGAGCACATGGGCCAAGTTAAACACACAGCGGGGTGTAGGAAATGGGCTTTAATAAGCATATAATTATCCTTAAAGGGGATCTGAGTCCTTTTCCTTCTAAATATACTTGTGCATTATGAGCTTTTAATTAAAACTAAGGTATCACTCTGCTCTAAGATCATGCATAAGAAATGAGAAGGTGGAGATGGTGCTAAAAGGGTTTGGGTGTTTATAATGCAAGGTAATTGCAATGCTGTTCTGTGAAACCCATTTTGTTCTTGGAAGCTGAAATTAGACTTTGATGTCTTTTGAGATTCTTATTGCGTTTCTAACTCATGGTGAATCTCCTTTCTCAGTTCTCTGCTCCACTGAAAGCGTTAGGGACAGTTAACATTCTGGGAGAGAGACACTGTAACAGGATAGGCTAGCTCCCAAGCCATCCTATGGTAGGCAGCTTTGGAAGCATCTGAAGCCTGGGTACAAAGCAAGAGGGGTGCCAGTCCTGTTATGGCTGCAACGTTACAGTCAGGGAAGATCGCGGAAGGGTCTTTCACTTCCTAAGGAACTAGATAGAGTCCAAGGCTGTGCTGCAGCACGGGCTATGGTCTCTGCCAGGGACAGGTCATGGTTCTTTGAGTCCAAGTTGCAGACTGGACTCTGGCCCCTGAAAAGCATCAGAAAACTGAAACACTTTGAAATGTAATGATTTTCACTCAGAACTTTGAGTCTTTCCTCTTGTTCTGACACCCTGTGCACGTAGTGTAAAGGAAAGAGGAGGAGAGAGCTTGGCTTAGCGTGGTCTCTTTGTGTCCTCGCCCATTCTGGTTGGGTGTTTCCCTCAGGGTCCTGGCAGAAGACACCACCAACCAGGGACAGCTGCTTCTACAGCCCCACCTTGATGAATTATCCACAGCTTCACAAGTGTGGACCCGCAGCAGGGAGAGCATCCCCAAGTCACTTTAAAGTGAAGGACAGAGAAGACTCCCAGGATAGAAAGTCAAGGTGCAGCGTCACTTTCCGTCCACCTTTTCATGAACAGCCTTGCGAGAGTCCTGGGCTTCGTCTTTTCTTCGAGTTCTTCAGAATGGATCCCCGTGGTAAACAAGTGCTCCCTCCTGAAACACCAGCTCCATCCTGATTCCTGGAGATGCCTAAGGCAGCCCATCTCAGGGTTTCTCTGCAGCTCAGCAGTTATGACATCCCAATTAAGCCCCACTTCCAGTAATGGGAGGGAGGCTGAGGACTTGGCAGCAGGATGTAACTTGGGAAGATTTATGAAGCAAGTCAAGGGGGAACGTCTGCGTAAGCTCTTTTTTTTATCTACGAGATAAAGGCTTCACTACAAGGCATTTACTGCACCCGTGAAGCTGGAGAAGAAATCGACTCAGGAGGGTTATTTTATTTAAACATCATGGTGTTCTTCACTGTGGAAGATCGAAGGATGATGATTTAGATTGTGACATGCTGTATAAAGGAGGGGTCACACCAGCTCGACAAAACCCTCCTCCCTCCCTTAGGACCAAGCACTAAAGCCAAATGGATTAACCTTCTCTACCCCATGCCCCAGTTTCCAAACATGCTTCTCCCAGAGCATCTGCCCTCAGGTTAGAAGGAACACTGAGCTCATATATGGTCCTTCTTCAGTCCTGTATCTGAGCCTGGGTCCAGAGTAAGCCCGTGTATGTGTTACATGTGTGCTGCCTGTGCGAGTGGCCTGTGCCTTACCTGTCTGGTTCCCATGTGAATTGCCCATGGGTGTGACTTAGGGACTGCCAATGTGTGACACATAGGTATGGCCTACATGCATAACGCTGTGTGTCACCTGTGAGTGCCATATGTGTGCTGTTTCCTTGTGTTTGATGTGCTGCCTATGTGTGCTGCCTGTGACCATATTACCTGTGAGTGCTTCCTGTGCACTGGTGTCCATTATCTTTGTACGTGGTTTGTTACATTTATGCTGATGTACGTTAAATCTGTGTTACCTGACCACCACACGCTGCCCTGTGCTACTTGGTATGTGTATGTGTGTGTGCATGTGTGATCTCTATATGTGTACCGTTTGGCTGCATTTCTTTTAGTGTTTTCCCATGTATTATTCATGTGTGCTGACTACATGTTACCTGACTTTGCTGCCTCTGTGTCACCCGTTTGTGTGCAGCCTGCACGTGCACTCACTTGGGTGTGTCACTCATGTGGTGTGTCAGTGTTCTAGTGTGGGCTTCTCCTGTGTGTTGTGACGTTACCTGTGTCCATGCCGCCCATGTTACTGAATGTATCACCATCTTTTGTCACTTGTACATGTCCCTTGCATGTGTCGCTGCTTATTTGTGTTGCTATGTGAGTCTCCTTTGTATCCTCTCCGGTGTGTCACTGGTCCATGCATGCTGCTGAGGTGTGATTCCTGTGTATTTCCTCTGTGACCTGTGTGTGCCACCCCATGTGTCCTGTGCCTCTGCTGTGTGTGTTAACAGTTTTATATGTTCCTCTGTGTGAACTACTGATCTGATTTTGTGGGTTATTTGCCTGTACTGGCTGTGTGGTGGTGTCTGTGTGGTGAATCTGATTTTGTGGGTTATTTGCCTGTACTGGCTGTATGGCGGTGTCTGTGTGGTGATGTCCGTCTCATGAGCCTCACTTGTGTGTTTTGCCATCACAATGAGTACCCTGATGTGACGTCTGGGTTTCTTCCAGGCATGGGGCCTCATGAATACCCATGTCCTCCTACCACCCTTCCCTCTACTATGGCAAGAGGGGCAGGCAGAGACGAAGGCTGGCAGGAGAATCCTGGGAACTCCGGGTCCTCAAGCTGCTTCCGACAGGGTCCTCCGAGTCATGGGAAGAGCTGGCCGCTATCCTCGCTGGGACCAGGACTGCATTTCCTCAGCTGTCCCTGGGCCCCTCTTTCCGCTGGCCAGGACCCTCGGGAGCGAGCCTGAGCCACTCGCCCTCCAACCAGGGACGTCAGAGGCCCGGCTCGGGCGGCGCCCCTACTGCCCAGGTGGTGAGCACAGTGGGCCCTCTGTCTGGCGCCGACATGCGAGGGGACAGCGGGCTCCACGGGCTTGGGGCTGGCATCGAGGCAGGGTTGGCCCAGGGCCACCCGCGCTGTCCTGGGGCCCCTCGCGCTCCTGACGCCCGCCCTTTCCCGGCTCCTTTCACAGCCAGGGAAACTGAGGCCATGAGCCCAGGCTCAGGACGACAGAGGGGGAAGGGGTGAGATCCGGGTTCTGGATCCTGATCCGGCTTTGTGTGGATGAGAACTCTCTGGGCTGGAAGCCACAGAAACCCTCGAATGAGCTCAAGGAAATAAAAGCGAGCAGGGGACCTGGCCTTGGCAACACTGCAGCACAGGGCCGGCTGCAGGCTCGGCTGGATCCAGGGCTCCAGTGATGTTTTTCTCCATCTCAAATCTGGGCCTTCAGCTGCTCTGGCCCCGCTAATGACCCAATCTAGGGCCTGCGCCCCACAGAGTGCCCCTCAGGGGCCCCTCAATAGGACAAGATGGCAGCTACAGTCCCTTCCAGTTCCTCCCATAGGAGACGGTCTCCGGCTCCCCCTGGGGTAAGTCCTGGCCTGCACTCTGATTGGACTGGCTGGGCCATGTGGCCACCCCTGCACCAATCACAGGTCTAGAGCACAACCAGTGGTAAGTGTAAGAGCCTTTCCCATTGGCCAGGGAACAAACCCTGATGCTCACTCTGATTGGACTGGCTGGGCCATGTGACCAGCCTTGCACCAATCACAGAGCCAGAATACAGCGGCCTCCCACCACAGCCGGGGCCACAGGGCTCTCCATAGACCGAGGGTATCCCTGGGGGTGCCAGGGTCCCTGCCAGGGGTGGGCGGGCTCCTGAGTGAAACTCCGGCGGTCCTGGAAGGAGGGAG
>NW_012112586.1:1896346-1915769 GCF_000951035.1 Colobus angolensis palliatus
CCCCGGCTCCCCCAGCCCCGCCGCGGGCCGCACCTCTCTGGACGGCGCTGTCAGTAGGTGTTCAGCCCCAGTGCATCCGCGCCAGGACCCGGGCTCCGTGGCCACTGAGTGCAGAACACGCCGAGCTTCGGAGGTCTGGGAGTTCCAAGTGGATTTTGAATTTTTAATCTATTTGATTCATGAACTTGGAAGCTGACATCACGCAGAGGTCCCAAGGTATCAGCTGCAGATATGCACTTGAACGCCGGCAGGAGACTCCAGGC
Source organism: Colobus angolensis palliatus (assembly GCF_000951035.1). Lineage (NCBI taxonomy): Eukaryota > Metazoa > Chordata > Mammalia > Primates > Cercopithecidae > Colobus > Colobus angolensis. The sequence goes on from NW_012112586.1 coordinate 1,896,610, forward strand.
TGGGATTTCCGCTCTATCTGGGAATGACAAATGCAGCCTAATGACACCCGGAGCTCCTGAATCACCCGGGGAAAATGACGAGAGACACGCTCTGGTGGGAACGTCTCCTAGAAACAAGGCCTAAGGTGGGGCGACAACAGCCCCACAGCTGTGTCCAGATGGGTGGACCACTCGCCCGTGCTGACAGGTCTGTCCAGCGGTGGCGAAAGGGCCCAGACCCCACAGCCCTGCGGTCCACCCTTAGTGCAGGGGGAGAGAGGGAATCATGTCAGCCGTCAAGGAGCTGGAATCTGAAATGGCCAAGGCTGAGCCCTGCACAGCACCCAGACCTTCATGTGCCTCCAGACACTTCCGAGGTTGGGCCTTCCTTGAGATACTGTCCAACTTCAAGGCTCTTTTCACCTGAGCTCACTGGAAGCTGTTCCAGACCCCCAGTCAACCCTGCTGCTCCCCTCTCTGTCCCCACAACGCAGAGTGTGGCCCCATTGGAGAGACTGCTTTTTCCCCGTGTATTGGAGTCCGTCACCCCCACCCCCATCTGGAAGAATGGAATTGTTGAATTGAGGCATTGTGGGTGAATTGAGGCTTCCATCCCAGAGCGTTTGATTTGAGTGGTGAGTCTCTCCAGAACCCACTCCCTCTGGCATGCAGAGGGCAGCAGCAGCAGGGGCCCTGCAGTGGTTACAGTGAGCAGAGAATCCCTGTGAATCTGCCATGGACGCGGCACAGGGAAGAAACTGACAGTGGCCTTTTAAACCCTGGAGATTTGGGGATTGCTTGTTACTGCCTGAAACCTTTGCTTTGCGTGGATTAGCCAAAGGCAGCTCTTGTAATAGAAGAGCAGTCTTGGACAGCAGTCAGACATAGTTTCTTTCTAGTCACATTTGGCTTGTCTGTTGCCCAGGTCCAGCTGTTGTCCTGTTATCTTGCATTCCAGGGCCCAGAGCTGTCACTCACCTTTATTCCCTATAACAACCTCTTTTGCAAGGATTAGGGTTCATTTATTATTTGCAACTGGTACATCTGTTTTCATTAATTCTGATTTATTCTCCTTATCATTCTGTTTATTCTTATTTCCAACTACTTTTTAAATATTTTATTTATATTTTGTTTCAGTTTCTCCTGTTTATGCCATAGAATTGGGGTTTCGTTCTGGCGTTGTCCATTAATCTCTCCTCTGGGCTCTCAGGTGGTTTTTCAAAACTCATGAACATGGGTTAGAGCATCTCTAATGAGTTATCACCTATGAATGGAGAGTTCACGATTTATAAACAGGGGATCTTAGGCTCAGAGTGTGTGCTCTCTAAATCTGTGAGACCTGTACTTAGGTCAGTAAGACTGAGGGGCAGGTACACAACTATTTCATTAATTTAAAAGTTTAGAAAAACAAATCTCATAACACTGGTTGGCACCGTATAAATTTTAAGACATACATGTTTAAAGCTATACACTGTAGAAATAAATTTAGAAGAGATCAAATAAAACCAATATTCAGAATCACATTCAGACTTTACACAGAACCATTCGACATCTGCCACTGGTCAGTGTCTACATTTATCAGGTAACAGGAGTGGTTTCCATTAATCACTGGGATGGTGCACACTCCCTGCCTAGAGTGATCACATGAAAATCTACCCCACAAACGCTGACGAACAGGCTTCAGACTGATGTGTGGAAATGACCCATATTGGTGAGAGCTTCCCGTGTGCTGGAGCACCAGGCACTCATATGCCTTGCTTGATCTCAGTGGATCCTCCCACTGGCCTATAGGACAGGTATGATGTCATCCCTATTTATAGATGAAGAATCTAAGTTCCAGAATTGGCCATGGTCTTGTGTTTAATGGAGAAGACAGGACAGCTCTCTACTAGCACATATCCTTAGGATACTGTGATTGGTGGGTACACAGAATTGGAAAAGGAAGACACTGTGGGAACCATGAGGATGGTATTGAATGGATATGGTTCGTTTCATTCATCCCCAGGGTGTGGGGTCACTGGTACCCTCCTGCACCTTGTTGAAGCCTCATTTATCATCCAACAGCTCTTCATTGAGCACCTACCACATGCCAGGGAATGTTCTGGAAAGTGGGGATGAGACACTGAACAGGTCAGACACGGTTCCTGCCCTTATGGAGTTAATGTTATGGGGGCAGAAGCTAAGCAAGTAGCAATCATGGACACAATGATTCCAGGTGGTGATGTGTGTTCTGAGGACAGTGTTGCAGGGTAGCAGTAGGGAGTGTGTCTGTGCATGTGTGTGTAAGTGTGTAGATGTGTGTTTATATGCAAACATAAATGCAGTTTGTGTGGGTGGACTTGTAAGTAGGTGTGTGTGTGTATATGTGAATTTATAGGGGTATGTGTATATCCGTAAGCGTGGAGGTGTGTGTAGGTGTTTGTGTTTTTGTGTGTGTGTGTGTACATGCATGCTAATTTAGAAAGAATGGTCAAGGGGAGCTTTCTGGAAGTTCAGTCAAGCTGAGGTGTTGGGGAAAAGTATTAGAGGAAGAGCAAATGGCAAGAACAAACGAGCTAAGGTGGGACCTGGGCTGGAGTGTGAAGAGAAGAGAAACTTTCTTTTTTTTTTTTTTTTTTTTTTTGAGACGGAGTCTTGCTCTGTCGCCTGGGCTGGAGTGCAGTGGCCAGATCTCAGCTCACTGCAACCTCCGCCTCCCGGGTTTACGCCATTCTCCTGCCTCAACCTCCCGAGTAGCTGGGACTACAGGCGCCTGCCACCTCGCCCGGCTAGTTTTTTGTATTTTTTAGTAGAGACAGGGTTTCACAGTGTTAGCCAGGATGGTCTCGATCTCCTGACCTCGTGATCCGCCCGTCTCGGCCTCCCAAAGTGCTGGGATTACAGGCTTGAGCCACCGCGCCCGGCCCCAAGAAACTTTCATTAGAGATGTGGAAAGCAATGTATGTGGGGCCAGGTCCTATGAGGAGCAGCAGCCTGAAGTAAGGGTTTAGGTTTCTATTCTGATTCCCATGAGAAGCCCTTGGGGTTTTTTCAAAACCACATTTATTGAGGGTAATTGATATGTAATAATCTGCACATTAAGTTTGATAAAGCTTGATAAGGTTTGACACATGCACACACCCATGAAACCATCATCACAATCAAGGTCGTGAACATAGCCCATTACTCTCCAAACTTTCCTCCAACCACGTCCTCACTTGCATGACAAACAGAGAGTGCAGGCATTTGATACCCTCCGGGAATAGCCTCCCACCGATGACTGATGGGAACTGGTATATCAGTACCCCAACTCCCTCATCCTTGGGAGGAGGATAACTCTGAGGCATGTGTCCTGCCTGGATTCTCAGATTTCCCAGTGGGATAAAGCTCTGGTTGCCCCAGAGGTAACACTTGAAAACAAATTATTTACTAACTGCCCCCTCATCCTGCCCCATTCTCCCTTCTCTTACCAGTATTTCCTGGGGTCACCTACCAAATACACTGCTAGTCCTGAATCTTTGTCCCAGGCCTGCTTGTTCCTGGAGGGCAAAAACTAAGATGATATATATTAGAGGCAGACCTTGTAGGACCTACAGGAGATTAGACATGGGGTGTGAGATGATGAGGGACAATGGATGAAGTCTACAGTTTTTGGCCTGAACATGAAGGCAGCACTGCTGTAGACTCGTGGATTTTATAAAAGGAAAATGTTCCAGAATTGGGAAAATACCAGTAAAATCTCGAGAGTCACATTATCTAAATTCTTCCTTGGCAGCCCCAGGACGACAGGCTGTGAATATTCCGTCAGTTCAGTCGCCCCAAACTGCAGATGTCTTCTGTGGGTCTTTGCATTCCTGCCTTATAGCATTAGAAAATCTCTTTCTATCATCTGTTGGCAGTGGAATATTCAAATAACTTCCAAGAGCAGGATTTGTGTGTGAAATGTTCAGACACTGTCCCCAGAATAATTTCATTAGCCACCTCATTTTCAGTCACACATGACTTTATTAAAAGGTTCCTCTTAAGAATTAAATTTTCATGCTTGGTTTGCGCTGATGGTGAATCCATTGCAGAGTTTAGTTAAATTTATTTCAGTGCTTTGGGAGTTAGCACAGTGTGTGCTTCTAACTGGTAAATGGATTTCTTCAACTTTACTTTTGACCATGCCTGGGAATTGTCAAAGGTATTCTGGTTAATAGACAATTAAAATACTGCAGTTCTTTCCCTAATGGAATGTGTCAATGGTGAAATTAGCACAGTCGGTAGGCAGGCGTGGGAAGGTGAAGAGCCTGGGGCTCAGTCTACAGCCCCCTTCTCACCCTGGCTTTGCGCTGTCCTTAGGCGAGCTCACCCAGCTGCTGCTCTGAGCAACCCTTGATTCAAGTCCATCATGGTGTGTTTGGCAGAACAATGGCCCCAAATATGCCCAGACCCTAATCTCTGCAACTGTGATTATGTCACCTCACGTAGGATAAAGGGCTTTGCAGATGCGATGAGGGGTTTGGACCCTGAGATCGGGAGAGCATCCTGGGTTGTCAGGTGAGCCCCGTGTCCAGGTGAGCCCCATGTCATCATGTGAGTCCCTAAAATAGGATAACTTTCCCAGCTGCGCCAGAGAGATGAGCCAGAAGCAAGGGAGATTGTTTGAGAGCCTTACCCTATTGCTGGCCCGGTAGGTAGAGGAGGGTGCCAAGGCATACACACGGCCCCTTGGAGTTGGGAAGGCCCTGAGCCAGCCAGCCAACGAGGAAACAGGGATCTCAGTTCGATAACCACAAGGGAATTCTGCCAGCAACCTGAGTACACCAGCAAATGATCTTCCCCTAGGGGCTCCAGAAAGGAAAACAGCCTGTGGATACCTTGATGTTAGTCCAGTGAGGTCCACATCAGACTTCTGACCTACAGAACTGCAAGAAAATATATTTGTGTTATCTAAGCCACTAAGTTTGTGGTGATTTGTTATGGCCGCAGTGGGAACATAATACAGGTGGTTATGGTTCTGGAAGTAAAGGAAAGCTGCCCTTCAGCTTGCAGAGACTGGAAGGCTGCTCCACCTGAGGCCAGGGGTGTATGTGCAAGGTATTGGGTGGGGAGAGTTGACCTTAGGATGGAGAATAGAAACAAATGTGGTGAGAAGGATGCATCCATCTGCCCAGGAGAGAACGTCGGCAGTGTTCACCAGTATCCCTAAAGGTAGAACAGGGTGAGTCAGCCCCGAATAACCACCACCGTGAAGTGGAATCCTGAGAGCTAATTACCCACTTAGCAGAGTACTGACGCTGCCATTTGCTTAGCAGACTTGGCAGAGGATCAGCAGAATGGCTTCCTAGAAATGCTGGGGCAAAGGAACAGGTTGGAAAGTGTGTGATCTGCTGAAATGTTTTTATTTTCTATCGAGAATGTCGTGTTTGTGCTTTTTGTGTCCTGACTGTGAAATGATAACATCAAAAGATTGGTTTTAAGAAACTGCGCTTTGCTTGCTGTGATCTGATACTTTTGAAAGGTTCTCAGGGAGAAGGTCTTGTTTTCTTCACTGGCAGGTCTGAATCACACACCATTATTTATAGAGTAGTTGGGCAACTTCTCTCAGCTTCCCTGGTGATCACCAGCTCTACCAGCTCTGGTGTGGATCCTGGAACATTGTCTGTGACCTGTGGCAGGTGACGACTTCCTGGAAGGAGCCCACATTGAGTTCTTACGATGATTTGGAGCCTGTGTACAAGTCTGTGTCTGTGACAAGGACATGACGGAATGGTTCTGGGAACCTGGGCCCGTCCTCCACTTCTCTGACATTCATTCTTTCACCTGATCTTTCCTGAGTGTGGATTGTGGGCCAGGCCCTGCCTTGGATGCTGGGTGTGAGCATCAGTGGGGAGATCAAGTCCTGTAAACCAACTCACATGTCAGAGACTTGGGGAGCAGAGACAGTGGGATGGTGGCAGGATGAAGTTGGCACCATCTGAATACCAGGAGGGGGGTATTTTATTTTGACTTTGCCCCAGTGTTATAAACTAGGTTCTGCAGTGGACTGAATGTTTGTGTCTCTTTAAATTCATAAGTTAAAATCCTAACCACCACCAGGAGGTGGGGCCTTTTGGGGAGTGATGAGGTTGTGCAGGTGGAATCCTCATGAGCCGGGTTAGTGCCCTTATAAAAGAGGCCCCAGCAAGTTTCCACCATGCAAGGGAATGGTGAGAAGTCTGCTCTCTGCAACCTGGTAGAGCCCTCACCCTGCTGGCACCCTGATCGCAGACTTCTGGCCTCCAGAACTGCGAGGAATACATTGCTGTTGCTTATCCACCCAGTCTGTGATATTTTCTTATAGCAACCTGGGCTAAGACAGAGATCCTAGAGAGATGTCCCTTTGCATTTGGGGTTAAGTTTGCTTTGTGTAAGCAAGTGTGAGAAAGAGAAGGCAAAGAGGAGGGAGAGAAAGCTGCTATTGGCTGACGCAGAGCTTGAGGGAACACTGGGGAAGGCTGAGCAATTTCAGCTCTCACTCAGGGATAAATAAAAAATCACCTAAAGGGGGTTGATGGAAAACTCAGGAGATTTTTCTTCCAGTTGGTAGGCAGAGGAAATGGGGTATAGAAATGAAACAGATGTTCTGAGTAAATGTTAATGACCCATAGGCATGTGTGAAAGGCAAGATTGTATAACATCAAAAAATCAATTTTAATCTGAAGGAAAAAATGCAATGATACTTCCTGTTGCTGTTACTCTTCTAAAGTCTAGGTTGAGGCATTAGGACTGAAGTGATAAGAAAGACAGGTTGATGCAGCCAGGAGAGGAAGAAAAATGTACATTCAACAGGAAGAAATATTTGCATCCAGGGTCCTAGTAATGAGAAAGATGAGAAAGTATTTGACAAAAGCCTTCAAATGCAGTGCTTTATTCACAAAAGCCTTGGAACAAGGCATGACAAATTAAATAATCATTTCTGCATCCTTTACTGCAGAGTCCATCTTGTGAACTTGAAGTTAATAACCACAGCATTTATTGTGCACCTACTGTGTGGCAGGCCTTGTGCTAAAGGCCTTAGATGGATTATCTCATCTAATCTTCACCCAGTGAGGTACATACTATTATCATCCACATTTTACTTGAGGAAACCGAGGCGCAGAGAGGGTGTACAGTTGACAGAGGCCACACGTCCAGCAAGGGAGAGAGCCAGGATTCCCACACAAGTCTGTCCCACTCCGAGCTGGGTCCTTAACACCCAGAATGTGGCACAGTGGGATGGTGGCACACAATATGTGGGGGTTTTAAAAATACGGACAGTGCAGTTGAGCCAGGGATCAAGTTTACATCACTCGGATTAGGTTTACATCACTCAGGGATTAGGTTTACACTCAGGGCCTTTGAACAGCACCATTTGCCTGGCATTAGCGCAGACTGCAGTGTTTTGCTTTTGTTTTCTGTCCAGTATCAGATGAAGTAGCTTCCTTTTTATAGGGCTATTTTGAATGAAAAACTTAATTTTAAACATCAAGGTCAGTTTCTGAATGGTGAGATGTTCACCCCCTGGAGAGACAGATGAGGGACAGCTCCTCTCCATTTGGGGGACTGGGCTTCTTGACTTGAATTAGCTGAACAGTTCAAATTACATTCATTCTCTCTCTCTCTGTTTTTGGGTATATACAGTTGGACTTAGTGATCACATGAGCGTGGCAGGATCCCACTGTGTACCGTATAATAATAACGTACTGGAAGGTTCCTTGGTCGATATTCACCGAGCAACCCCCCCACATTGACTTTCTGTTCCCTCTGCACATGCTGACTACAGCCCAGGGCATGCGGCCATGTATGGGGTCAGTGCCTCTCCATTCCCAGCCACGTCTGTTCCTGCCAGGGAAGGTGCTGGTTGGCCGGGAGTCAGGTGTCTAATTCCTAACTTATGCCGGTTGTGTGTGTTACTGAATGTAGGTGCTTCAATAAAGCATCATAAGTCAATGAGATAAGAGGGCAAAATAAGGTTATTTCTATGAAAACTAAATTGAAAGCAGTAGGTTTACTTAATAGATACACTAAAAAAAATTCTTTTAAGTGTAGCTGAAGCAACCGTAGAGAACTAGGTATAATTATTGGAGGATTTTGTAGTGGAATTATCGGTTTAGTTGCTTTGTTTAAAAACATGAACAAAAACCCCTAAAACTCTGTTTCCTGAGTACCATACTGTGGCTGTGGTTGACGGAAGAGAAAGTGAGTAGACCTCAGTTATGAAACCCATACTGAAAACATTGACAAACAATTGTACATTTCCATGCATTGTGTGAAAATATTTTAAAGAAGTATAGATCTTGGCCGGGCGCGGTGGCTCAAGCCTGTAATCCCAGCACTTTGGGAGGCCGAGATGGGCGGATCACGAGGTCAGGAGATCGAGACCATCCTGGCTAACATGGTGAAACCCCGTCTCTACTAAAAAATACAAAAAATTAGCCGGGCGAGGCGGCGGGCGCCTGTAGTCCCAGCTACTGGGGAGGCTGAGGCAGGAGAATGGCGTAAACCCGGGAGGCAGAGCTTGCAGTGAGCTGAGATCCGGCCACTGCACTCCAGCCTGGGCGACAGAGCGAGACTCCGTCTCAAAAAAAAAAAAAAGAAGTATAGATCTTATTTTTTTCAGGATTTGCCACTTTCCCCAGCTTTATTCAGTTAACCAGCTAAAGAGACGTCTATTCTGATATGAAGCTCATAGGCAGGAAAAAGAGAGTCTTACTTTTAGAACTGAGATTCGTCTGTCCTTTATGCTTTGATCTTTAGTTCCGTTAAGCTCAACACTGGGCGACCTCTGACTCCTCCATCATCCCAGTAAGACGGGGCCGGTTCCCTTGTCCCCTCGCAGGTGTGCAATGGGGAGTGGCTCGCTGCTTCAGCGCCCTGCTGCTCGGACCTCTAGGGGAGCATACAGACGGGCAGGCTCTGAGGCTCCAACCCCACGGCAGTGTCTAGGGGAGAATGTTTACAGCTGAAGCTGCAGTGGGTGTGTGTTCCAGCATGCTCTTTTAGTTTAGCTGTCTGTAGGTGGCTTGTGTCAGTCAGCTCAGTTAGACCCCGGCCTTATCGCAAGGACCGAGGGCTTTCTGTATCCCAGGGTTCTTGCCCGGGTGTACCAGAAGAATCAAATCACATGTGGTCTTGGAGAATGAGTGCAAGGTTTTATTGAGTGGAAGTAGCTCTCAGCAGATGGGGGAGCCAGAAGGGAGACTGGGCCTGGAGTTGGGCCGCTTGGGGTCTGGGCTGTCCTCCAACTGCCCCAGCCAAACTCCGCATCCTTCTGCCGGTGGGTGGCCTGCGGCTTGCTGGTGCCTGTTGGTGCGTTCCTCTCGACGTCCAGCCACCCGTGTGTTTCTCCGCTGATGTGCTCCTCTCAATGTCCAGCCACTTGTGTGTCTGCCTTGTTAGGGTCTTGGGTTTTTGTAGGCACAGGATGGGGGCATGGCAGGCCAGGGTGGTCTTGGGAAATGCAACATTTGGGCAGGAAATGCCTGTCCTCACCTAGTTCCATGGGGCCAGGGACCATGCCCTTCTCTACCCAGCATTACCCCACTTCCATATCATTTAAAGGGACCATGCCCTTCCCTGCCCAGTGCCCCACTCCCATATCACCAACAGCTCTGCCCTCATCTTCCCCCTCCCCATCTCTGGCTTCCATCTTCATGGCTCCCACCTGCCTCCAGACTTACTTTCCACTCACCTAGGTGATGCTGCGACTTCCTCCTCTGTCCACTCCCTTCTCCTTCTCTCCCCAACCCCATCCATTCCATCCTCTACATTACTGAGCCGTGGCTCACTTTACCCAAACCTAGTGAGGGAGTGAGTGCATGGACAGATGAGGGGAGCCCCCAGCAGTCCCTTAGCATCCAGCACCACGCCAGTTGTCCCTGTGGCTCAGTCCCAGCAGGCATCTCTTCCACCCACTGCCCATGCTCTTCAAGTGTGATCCATTCTTTGCACACAGAGGGGCTCCAGGCCCCTGGATACATCCTGCCGGAGCCAGTGCCCTTCCTGGAGACACACCGGCTAGAGGTCTCCAGTTCGTGCAGGAGATGTCAGATGGTTGTTCAGCTGTTCCTGAGAGTGGCTGTGGGGATGGACTCACTGTGTTCTCCACAGCCCCTCCCACAACAGGCAGCAGCTGAGAGCCCCAGCGTGCCCAGCACCACTGGCCTCTATCTTCCTTCCTTCCCTGAATTACTGGACTTATTTCTTTGAGCATGGGGAAATGATTTGCCGTTCAAATACAGAAGAGTATTTCCGTCACCCTGCTTCAGGCAATCAGGCAGGCAGACAGACCCCACAGACCCCAATCCCAAGGCTTCCTTCCCACCCTGCGCACCTGCATTGCCAACAGCATTTGTGTTGGTTGAGGGGAAGACCCTTTAAAAGTGTCATGCATGGACAGTGGATTCTTGTTAAATGCTGGGGCCAAGAACACTGACCACGCCAGCGGAGAAGGGCACTGGCAAAGAATCCAGACCTCTGCAAGAATCCAGACCTCTGGAGGAGCCGCGCACGTGGACACAGTTAGCAGCACAGACTCAGCTTCATCCCCAGAACACTTCTGGGAGGACCCTGCCTCTGTTTGGGAGATGCCTGGGAGCATCCATGGGCCAGATCCACTGGCATCATGGTGTCTCGCTGGGCTGGCCCAGGAAAGTCATTTTAGTTTTGTGTTGAAAGGGGGTGGGGCATTGGGGAACCTTCTGGGCAGTTTTCTCAGTGCTGCAGCCTTGGATTTGGGTATCATGTTCTGAAATGACTGGAATGCTCAGGAAAGCTCTCTGAGGAGGTGACATTCGGGCTGATGCCTGGGTAGAGATGTGAGGGGAGAATATTCTAGACCAAGCCCATGGGGATGGGCCGAGTTCAGGCCCATCTTCTCTGAGTTCAAGGTTTGGGTGAAGCTGCCATGGGCGTTTTGTGGCCTTTGATGGTCCCTGTGAGCGCCCTTCCTATGGGCACACATCCCTCATGATGTCTCTCACAGTTCCAAGGGGGAAACCAGACTCCATTTCCCAGAATTGCTTGCAGCCAGGTCCCTCATGTGACCTGAGCCCAGTCATGTGATTCAGGCTCAACCAATCAGAAACCTCCCATGAGCCTTTGCCTCGGAAAAGAACTGGAAGAAGATGGCAGCTGGGTGGATCCCTGTGTGGGCACGGGGGCTGGCGGGGCCGGTAGACTCAGTGGGAGTGGGAAAGAAGAAGGTTGATGTCCCCTCCCGGGGCCAGCAGGGTGAGCTGTGGGGTCAGGTTGAGTGGCCTTCCTTGGAGCAGCCCCTGGTGTGAGCCGGGCATTTGTAGCCATGGAGTCTTTGCCCGCATGAAGCGTTGAGACCTTCCTGATGTCCACACTGGCCCCAAGGAATCTGCTTCCCCTGGTTCTTGTTGGAAATGCACCATCTCATACCCCAGCCCAGACCTTCTGAGTCAGGACCTGCATTTTATCAAGACCCCTGGGTATTTGTGTGTAATGGGAGTTGGAGAAGCGTGATCTGTAATGAGCTCCTCCTGCTTAATGCAGCTGGAGGGGTGGGCTTCTGTGGTTACAGCAAAGAACCAGATGGTACAGAAGCCATGGGAGGGATGTGACCAGGGAGTGAGATGATCGGGTTCATCCTTTATCCATTCTGCTGCTGGACTGCAGAGGGGCGAGACAGGAGGCCAGCGCATATCCGGAGAAAACACATCTCTGACCAGACAAACACGCAAAACCTGTGAAAAGACCCAGACACACACACCTGCAGGTGAAACTGAGACACACATGCACACACACAAACCCAGAAACAACCATCTACACAGGTGCACAGAACCACAAAGACACAAGGAGGCTGGGGTGACTTCACCCCAGAACATCTCCTTTCTTGTTTCCCTGGATCTGCAGGAGGGAGCCGAGCCTGCCTGACTTTGGTCTCTCATTCACCACTAGACCTTGAAAGTGAAATTGAACATCCACAAGCCCGTGACCTTGGGGTTCTGGAGAATGGGTCCTGTAATGAGTGTCACGGCTCCAGGCCAGATGAAATGCAGGCTTCCAGCCTCTGTCCGGGAGGGTCACTCGGCCCACTTGCTGAGGGCCACAGATCGATGTGGATCAAATGCTAATGGCTTTTCAGCTGGGGCTGCTAGAGCCCAGTGCAGGACCATGGGCAGTGTGTTTGCTGGGGGCACTTTTGCCCTCCACAGGGCATCTCAGGCTACCTGCTGAGACCCAGGTTGGCACAATGTGATATGTGAAATTTGTGCAGCAGCAGGGGACTGGGCACAGAGACAGGGGACATCAGCCTGTGCCCATGATCCAGCTGTAAACACAGATTTATACCCAGGCCAAATCTATCCATGAATCCTTTTCAGAGGAATAAAATTGCACTGGAGGGATAGTAATTGTGCAATATATTGCACTTGAAATTAGAATTCTATGAAATCTCATTATTTATGTCTAGACTAAAAGAGATTGAGTTTTGATTATTGAACTATATTTCCTGTTGCTCTGATGAGGAATGATGCTTCTCTAAGGGCTGACTGTCTCATTCCTGAAGAGTAGGGTTTTCAGAGCAGCACCATGAGGGGCTTCTGGAAGTCTCTGGGACTTAGAGTTGGTCTGGAGGGACATGGGGGCTGCCCTGGGCCTGCTTGTCCTCAGGCCCCTTCATCCCCCTTCCCATGAGTCTCTGGGCTCACCCCCCTGGGCTGCATTTCCCAGGCTCTGACTGGGCTGGTGTCTGCCTGGATTAGCGGTTGGGGGCTGTGGTGGAGAGTGGGGGCAGGAGGACCCAGGGCGCCCCCCTCTGCAGTGGCTACATCTCCCCCATGGCTTCAGTCCCCGCTGTGGCCTGTGAGCTGGGGACCCTACTCCCTCTCATGGTCTACCCCAGGGTCAGTGACAGGTTGCTGTGCTGGCTGATCCTCACCTCACAAGCCGCCTTTTGCCTTCTCAGCTTTCCATGCAGATCCCTGCATTGTCCCTTCATGGCTGAAGCACCTGCAGTGACCCCTCTTTCCTTGGACCGTGGTGCAGATGTGCCCCTCACCAGGACACTCAGGCCTCTACCCCACCCATTTCATCCTCTTCTCACCCTCACACACCCTCTGCCCTGGTGCCCAAACTCCCTGCTGTCCTCCACGCCAGCCCCAGTGCCTTCGCTCCTGCTGCCTGCTTGTCTGGAGTCCCCGCCACAGAAACATCCCCTGTGTGAAGTCCCTGCTCACGGGTCATCTCCGAGGTCACCAGTCCTGAGCCTCCCACCTGCCGATGGCACCTGCTGGGACCTTCCAGAGCCATTTTCTGTCCTCGCTTAAGTGCTCAGCAAGAGTGTGTCTTGCAGTAGTCAAACGTGTTCATTTGCATGTGCATCCTGCGGTAGTCAAACGTGTTCATTTGCATTCTTTCTTTTATTCAATTATTCACCAAGTAGTCACTGAGGCTAATTATATGTAAATCACTGTGATACAGCAGGGTAATCAGGACTTTTTCCATTGTAGGTGGCAGAAATCTCAACTCAAACTGGCTTGAGTAAGAAGGAAAGTTTTTTGACATATAACCATCCATAGGTATGTCAGCTTCAGGCATGGCTGGATCTAGATCAGCTTAGGTCTCTGAAGGCTGTCTCTTTGCCCTTCTTGGCTCTACTTCATGTTGGTGATGGAGCTGCAACAGTATAATGAGAATTTGTTTTCAGTTCTAAGTGGCAGAAATCTCTAGAATTGGCTTAAACACCATTGTTTGTTGACCCAGATAAACCACCCAGGGATAGTTTATCTTCAGGCATGGCTGAATCCAGGAGATCTCCAGAATTCTCTCTTGTTGCCTCTTACTATGCTTCCTCTGTATTAGCTGCATCCTCAGACAGAATCCCACACTGTGGTGTCAAGTTATCTTCTAGGGATCGTGAGGCTTGCATCTCAGCCTCCCAGGAACCCTGCTGGAAGGGGAGGTGCTTGATTTCTCCAGTCCTTGAAACCCAGAACCTCCTCTGAGTTTCAAATTTTAGTTTCCTTGTCTCCCAAAGGTCTGGTTTGGGTCACACATCCATCTGTGTTCCCATAAGTGGCCAGGGGAATGCAGGGTTTTGATTGTGCCTGACTCACAGGCCCAATGAACCAAGCATACATTTCAGGCAAGTCAAATACATGTGTGTAAACAATGAAAGGTTACATATATTCAATTCAGACTTTGATTTTGAGAAAATTGTAGATTCATGTGCTGTTGTAAGAAGTAATACAGGACCTTTTGCAACTTTTACCCAGTTTCCCCAGTAGTAACTTGTGGCAAAACTGCAGCCCAAGATCACAGCCAGAGCATCGCCAGTGAGGCCTTGTTGGGTGGAAAAATGTCAGCAGATAGATCTTGGTTGTGTTGTCAGATGCGCCATATGCTTCTGTGCATGCATCAGTGTGTTTGTAAGAACACCGCACAGGGTGGCAGAGGTTCGCCACAGAGGCCACCGGTTACAGGGGTTTTGTGAGGTGTGGTTAGATTGGAGGAGTTACAGGTTAGCTTTAGAGGAGAAAATGTTCTTACACGGGTGTGCAACTGAAAATTAGTTTCCCAAGATGGTGGACTAGGAATGTGTTCATGCATCTCTGTTAATTAAAATTATTTTTAAAATAGAAATAAAATAGTGTCCATTTCCCTGAAGGCAGAATGTCTCGTATCTAGTGTGATGTTTGTCACATGAGTGGCAGAGAGTGTATGATTTTATCGCATCTCTTCAGTAGATCACTGGAAACATTTTCCAACACAATAAGGTTAAGAGCTTCTTTATTATAGCTTTGTGTAATTGCAGCATTTTATTGATGACATAAACTAGCAGGAACTCTCAGTCTATAAACAGTCCCCTCCCTGCCTATAGCAGAGAACACCCTCCCTGTGGTTAATGGGGATGTATCCCTGGCTTCAGAAGGGAGGAGCTATCCTCAGAGGGTGATCAGTTCCTCAGATCCTGGTCGTGCAGGCAGTGGGCGCTGTTGCCCTGTCCTGGGAGGGTGAAAGTCAAGGGTGCTTTTCTACAGGGCAGGGGAGAAGGGAATACATGTACAAGATGCAGCACGCACAGCCCCTGCTCCAGGATCTGCAATGGCTTCCTACTGACATTCGTGATGGAAGAACTACAGGCAGAGGAGAGGGAAGGCCATGTGGGCACCATTTATTTCTCTGGTGTGTGTGTGTGCGCGCGCGTCAGATGCTGACTCTGTGTTTTGTGCATCTGATGTGTATTTAAGGTAATCCTGTGGCAAGGTATGATGATTATCTTATCCCCATTCTACAGAGGCGGGAGCTAGGCTCAGCTCCTGATAGTGAGGCCTGCAGCCATACCCAAGTCTGATTTAACCAGAGCCTGTGCCTCTTTCCACAGCCATGTAAGGCCTCAGTACAACATTGATTCTAGCTTGCGAGCAGGTTGCCTGAGTTCATGGATGGGTCATGGGTCCCGAGCCCATGCCCCGTTTTTTGTTGCCTCAGGGAAATGAAAGGATATAGATAGGAATAGAGTTGAGGACGGAGGTCTGGAAGGCAAAGGGGGAGGAGTTCAAGCATTTTATTCTGACCTCCTAGTTATTCCCCAATATTACCATTATCATCATCATCCTCATTACCACCATCATCCTCACCATTGTCATTGTCATGGCCACTGTTATATTGTCATTCTCTTCATTATCATTATATCATTTACCATCATCATTATCATTATCTCTGTCATCATCAAGATCTCCTTCATCACTATTAACATCACCATCATCATCACTATCACCATTACCATCATCACTATCACCATTACCATCATCACTATCACCATCATCATCACTATCACCATTACCATCATCACTATCACCATTACCATCATCACCAAAATTACCATCACCACCACCACTACTATCATCACCACCATTACCATCACCACCACCATTACCATTACCACCACTATTACCATCACCACCACCATTACCATCACCACCACTATTACTATCACAACCACCATTACCATCACCACCATTACCATCACCACCACCATTACCATCACTATTACCATCATCACCACCATTACCATCACCACCATTACCATCACCACCGTTACCATCACCACCATTACCATTACCACCACCACCATTACCATCACCACCATTACCGTCACCACCACCACTGTCACCACCACCACCACCGTCACCACCACCAGTACCATCACCACCATTACCATCACCACCACCACCATTACCATCACCACCACCATTACCATCACCACCACCACCACCATTACCGCCACCACCATTACCATCATCACCATTACCACCACCACCACTACTACCGTCACCACCACCACCACTACTGCCACCACCATTACCATCATCACCATTACCACCACCACTACCACCACCACCACTACCATCACCACCACCACTACCGTCACCACCATTACCATCAGCACCACCATTACCATCACCACCACCGTTACCATCACCACCATTACCATCACCACCATCACCACCATTACCATCACCACAACCACCACCATTACCATTGTCATCGTCATCATCATCATCATCACAGTCACCCCTTCCTTTCTTTTACTAAATGGCTTTTTTTTTTACTTTTGTATTTTTACTTTTTTGAGATGGAGTCTCACTCTGTCACCCAGGCTGGAGTGCAGTGATGTGGTTCCAGCTCACTGCAACCTCCGCCTCCCAGTTCAAGCGATTCTCCCGCTTCAGCCTCCCAAGTAGCTGGGATTACAGGCGCCTGCCACCGCATCTGGCTAATTTTTGTATTTTTAGTAGAGACAGGGTTTCACCATGTTGGCAAGCCTGGTCTCGAACTCCTGACCTCAGGTGATCCACCCGTCTCGGCCTCCCAAATATCTTTTCTGTATGTCATTGATTTCTTTGAGAAAGTGAGTAATTTTTCATTGTGTGTTGATTCACTTGTTTTTAAATTTTATTTAATTTATTTTAAATTTTTTTTTATTGAGATAGGGTTTCACTCTGTCACCCAGGCTGGAATGCAGTGGCTCCATCCTAGCACCCTGCAGCCTTGACCCTTTGGGCTGAAGCAGTCCTTCCCCCTCAGCCTCCCACGTAGCTGGGACTACAGACACTACCACGCCTGGCTAATGTTTTTGATTTTTATTAGAGATGAGGTCTCTCTGTGTTGCCCAGGCTGGACTCAAACTCCTGGACTCAAGAGATCATCCTGCTTTCGCCTCAAAAACTGTTGGGATTACAGGCGTGAGCCCTGATGCCCAGCCCTCTTTTTAAAAATATATATGCACTATTCAGAGATTTACAAAGGGAATATGTTCAGATAGGGTGAAATTAAAACTAGATAACTTTTTGCCTAAAATAAGAGAAGAAAAAGTCTGGTCACTAATTTTTACTAGTAGTATTTTGATAGCTCTCCTTCCAGTCTTAATTTAATGAAATGATGTGCAAATAATTTTTTCACCAAATAGGGGAGAAGGCAGTCCATGATATTTCACAATGAGCTTCCCCAACTAGGTAATATGTCATAACACATCATGCCATATCATGCCACCATGGTCCCTGTACACATGCTTCGTGATAGGGACTCCTCACCTATGACTCTGGCCAGCCCCTCCCACCTGTCCTCATGGCTGGTCAGTGGGACAATCCTTTGTTCCCCACCACCCTCTTTCTGTCTTTATCCCACTGTTCCTTGATATCAGCCCCTGACCTACACCAGGGCACCCTTGCTCCCTTGTCCTCTGGGATCCTCCTCCTCACTGAGGGTTTACAGCCCATATGTGATCTCATCCCACACTCTTGTCACACATGTCCTGAGGCCCTCCCACTCCAGGCACTGGGCTGGATATTGGGGACATAGGGACAGCCCGGCTGACATTACTTGACCCCTTACAGGCACCAGGAATTTGCTTGTCTAATCCCCTGCATTTTTACAGCAGTCCTGTGAGGTGTGATCAGTTATGTTCCTGAATTGAACATAGATAAAGTGAGGTGGATGTTGCACAGTGAGCAAGAGGAGAGGCCGGACTTCACCCCAGGCCATCAGAATCCAGGGTTGAGCCCCGAACTCTCATGCTAGTCCATGGCCCCAGCCTGGGAGGAGGTCACCCCGTGTCAGAGGACCCTTCCCCATCCCTGTCTTGTGTCGTGAGGAAGGCCAGACAGGGCCCTAAGTGCTCTGAGCAGCTGGAACTCGTTGGGATACCAGTGACAGAAAAGCCAACTTTAATGAGAGGATTTTGGATTCAAGCTCCTGCACAGTCCAGGGCTAGAGCTGGCTCCTGCAAGACTGGATTCAGGCTCCGTGGCGCCATCAGGGCCCCATGCCTCTCTCCCCACACCACTGTCTCCTAGGTTCTTTCACGTTGACTCCTTTCTCTGCCAGGCTCCTCCTTCATGGATGCAAAATGGCTGCAGCAGCTCCAGACTTCACATTGTCTCAGCTTCAAGTACACTGGGAAGTCACCTGCCTAGGCCCCAGCATTCCCTGCAATCATCTCATTGGATCCCACTGGGTCGGATTGGGTCATGTGTCCATCCCTGAGCCAATCACACTGGCTGGTGGAATAAACGCCCTGATTGACTGAGGCTTGGGGAAGTCACGTGGTCTTGTCTGAGGCTTTCTGGAGCCTTTTCCAAAAGACAGGACTAAGAGCAGGAAGGGACAGC
The DNA here is from genome assembly GCF_000951035.1 of Colobus angolensis palliatus. NCBI lineage: Eukaryota > Metazoa > Chordata > Mammalia > Primates > Cercopithecidae > Colobus > Colobus angolensis. Next base: position 1,915,212 of record NW_012112586.1, read on the forward strand.
CCACCAGAGAGGCGCTGGCCTGCGCTCACCAGGGAGAGGGAAGAGACAACGCTTGGCACAGTGGACAGCACGGCTGCTCACAAACACTCACAGCCCCTCCGTGGTCAGAGGACCTTCCCCACCTCTGACATCAGGCCTGGCCGTGTGACCACCTTCGTCCATGAAACTGGAGAGGAAGTGAGGGGCGTCGCTTCTGGGCAGAAGCTTTAGTACTTCATGAGTTATTTGTCACATTCTTCTTCCCTCTGAGCACATGAAGTGCAGATGGCGAGGGGGAGACGCCCAGTCAAGGGACAATGGATGAGGAGCGTGAGCGGGGGCGAGCCTTTCCCTTCGTGAGCAGCTGGGATCGGGGATGTTTGTTACCGCAGGGCAGCCTAGCACGTCCCGGCCGATTCCCACTTACACACACAGTGCGCGTTTGCCATGGACCAGGACCTGGGCATCTCTGGGGCTTGTTTCCCCACAGAGCCAAGTCTGCAGGGCACCCAACAAATAACCCCCAAGTCACTGTTCACGCTGCTCCTGCTTCCCTGGGCTCTGGGTCGCTCCTTCCCC
>NW_012112586.1:1915819-1918127 GCF_000951035.1 Colobus angolensis palliatus
AGCTGGAACTCGTTGGGATACCAGTGACAGAAAAGCCAACTTTAATGAGAGGATTTTGGATTCAAGCTCCTGCACAGTCCAGGGCTAGAGCTGGCTCCTGCAAGACTGGATTCAGGCTCCGTGGCGCCATCAGGGCCCCATGCCTCTCTCCCCACACCACTGTCTCCTAGGTTCTTTCACGTTGACTCCTTTCTCTGCCAGGCTCCTCCTTCATGGATGCAAAATGGCTGCAGCAGCTCCAGACTTCACATTGTCTCAGCTTCAAGTACACTGGGAAGTCACCTGCCTAGGCCCCAGCATTCCCTGCAATCATCTCATTGGATCCCACTGGGTCGGATTGGGTCATGTGTCCATCCCTGAGCCAATCACACTGGCTGGTGGAATAAACGCCCTGATTGACTGAGGCTTGGGGAAGTCACGTGGTCTTGTCTGAGGCTTTCTGGAGCCTTTTCCAAAAGACAGGACTAAGAGCAGGAAGGGACAGCCCACCAGAGAGGCGCTGGCCTGCGCTCACCAGGGAGAGGGAAGAGACAACGCTTGGCACAGTGGACAGCACGGCTGCTCACAAACACTCACAGCCCCTCCGTGGTCAGAGGACCTTCCCCACCTCTGACATCAGGCCTGGCCGTGTGACCACCTTCGTCCATGAAACTGGAGAGGAAGTGAGGGGCGTCGCTTCTGGGCAGAAGCTTTAGTACTTCATGAGTTATTTGTCACATTCTTCTTCCCTCTGAGCACATGAAGTGCAGATGGCGAGGGGGAGACGCCCAGTCAAGGGACAATGGATGAGGAGCGTGAGCGGGGGCGAGCCTTTCCCTTCGTGAGCAGCTGGGATCGGGGATGTTTGTTACCGCAGGGCAGCCTAGCACGTCCCGGCCGATTCCCACTTACACACACAGTGCGCGTTTGCCATGGACCAGGACCTGGGCATCTCTGGGGCTTGTTTCCCCACAGAGCCAAGTCTGCAGGGCACCCAACAAATAACCCCCAAGTCACTGTTCACGCTGCTCCTGCTTCCCTGGGCTCTGGGTCGCTCCTTCCCCATCCCGAGTCTCCAGAGCCGCGCGTGCTCCTTACTCCGGCCTGAAGTGCCCAGGAGGCCCCAGGAGCAGGTCAGGAGCAGTGACAAGCTCACCCTACTGAACTGTGGAAATGAGTCTGGTTTCGATCAATTTCCTCGGAGCCTCTGTGATATTTTCACGGCCTCTGGGCTTGGGTGTGATGAGTTTCTGCCCTGGATCAAATAGCAGGAGGGGAGAGCTGGCCCCAGATGTGCACTGACGGCCAGAATGTTCCGCAGAGGGTTCCTGCCCAGGTCGCTCTGACACTGCAGGTGCCATGCTCCGTGGTCCCGCTCCACCCACGTCCTTCATCCCAGGACAGATGCTCTTCTCTGTTTAAGCCCAGAGGTGACAAAGTTCACCGTGACCTCATTTCCTTTTAATGCTTGGGCAGGTTCCTTCCTAAAGCATGTCTTGTCGTGGCTACACCATTCGGGGGCCTTCGCCTATCTAGAGCCCAGGCCATCTGGCTTCAGGGAGGTATGGAGAAGTGTGACCACAGGCACAGCAGGAGCTCTGGGAGAGCAGGAGCAGGCCCTGGCAGCACCACTGGCCCCGTCCTGCCTCCCCTGCAGCACCGGCTCCTCTCCCGACTCCTCTTCCTCTGTCCTGGCAGTGTCCTATCTCCTCGGGATGTGCCCAGGAGTGCCCGTCTCAAGGGAACTCCTCCCTAAGCCCACATTCTCTCCTGGCATGTCCTTTAGTTCTCCTCCAGTTTACAGCCACGCTTTTCCATTCTCTTAAATGATGGGTTTTAAAATTAATTTTCACCAGGAAGAATATGCTGTGATTTTAAATGAATGTCTTCTTTCTCTAACAACTACCACTTAGATAGGAAGCTCCACGTTCCCTCCATGGACAACCCTGTCTTTTGTGAACCTCCAGAGAGATGTTAAACACATACAGAAACATGGAGAGGTGTGTGTTGTCTAAGACAATATAGCACAGCATTGACTTGTTTTCTTCAGAATTTTTTTCATTCTTTTTCTTCCCCTACTGGTTTTTAGGATGGACATTCTGCATCTCTGGTTGCTTACCTTTTGACGAGTGCATTTAGTTCATTACACTTTCATTAATAGCCATCTCTGCCTCCTTTCTGAATTATGATTATTAATTTCAACTATTGCCCTCTGGCTGACAGGCTGTTAACATACAGTCTTCTAGCTGGGTTTGGTTTTATTTCCTCTGTCGATATTATTATTTAATAATTATTTAATATTGTACCACATACATCATTTTCTTTCTCA
>NW_012112586.1:1919247-1949173 GCF_000951035.1 Colobus angolensis palliatus
GGAGCCTTTCAAGTCCAAGCAGAGGACACAGGCAGGTGTGTGGCTGTGAGTGCTGGGAGGGGTGGCCCATGGCCCTGGCAGCCCCAGGCCCACACCCTGCTGTGTTCTGGGGGAGATGAGATGATTTTCCTGCAATGTTCTTTCTCTTCCTGGCTCCGTCCTCCAGGTGTGGAATATTCTGCTCCAATCCTCAGCCCTGGGCCTGGCCATGTCACCTACTTTGTCTAGTGAAACGTCGGTGGACAGGCACTGCCCAGGCTCCAGGGAGCTCCTCCCTGAGGCTCATTCCCTATGCCTCTGCCATCAGCACAGGAGGACCTGCCCGACTGCCTGTGGGGCCATTGAGGACACGCAGTGCGGGAGCAGAGCCAGCCACACTGCAGCAGCTGCGGGCACTGTTCATCTGAGTGGTTCTAGGTCAGCTGACACCCATCGGACCCTCAGAACCCCAAGTGAGATCTGAGCCACCGCGGCCAAACTGCAGTCACCTGGAAAGGAAGCCCCGCATTCCACCCCTGGGATGTGCGGCCCTTTGCTCTGCAGCAGGTGTGGATGTTGCGCCTCCAGCTGCTCCCCCGCTCTCTGGTTTTGGAAGCTTCCCCTTTCCTGGGCCTCACGGTGCTAAGATCCACCACGAGCCATCACTGTGGTTGTTTCTCAAGTCCAGAGAAGAGAGTTTGCTGTGAAGTGAAAACCTTCCTTGTAACACTGACCAGAGGCTCTGTGTGCATTTGGCTGCCAGCCATGAGGCAGGCTCTGAGCTTCCCCTGGGGTGTGGGTTCTCCATTTTCAGTGGATTCAGCAGGGGCTTTCCTGGGTGCATTTGCCCCCTGGGTGGGTGCCATGCAAGTTAAATCAAAGGCACGAAAAACAATCTCGATCACAAGGCTGCTCAAACACACTCTATCCTCTGGGCTCTGGTGTCCAAGAGGTCTTTGTGTTTATCTCAGAAACAGGATCATAAATTAAAGACCCTCTAAGACTCCTCTTTGTGGTTTAAACAGGAGGATGGGTGGAGGTGTGGCGCCCACCTGACCTTCCCTCTGTCCACATACATCCCGCTCCCCTGCTGATGGACAGAGTCATGTGACTGGTGCTGGCCAATGAGCTGAGGGCAGGAGGGACCTGGTGACATCTGGCTGAGGTGGAGAAAAGCCCTCCAGGCCCCTCCAGCTGCGTATTTCCTGCTGCCCTAAGGGGCCACATGCTCTCTTGAGTGTGGGCATGAGGAGCACAGCCTTGGTCATCAGGGCCCCGAGTAACCATGAGGAGCCAAGCTGAGTCCCGGCCCACTGTGCTCATGGGATGTGAGTGAGAAAGAGCTGAGGTTTTGTGCTGCTGCTGGGATTTCAGGGCCACTTGTTACTAGAGAAGCTGTCCCAGGGGTCCCAGACCTGGGCCTCCTCCTAGCTTGGTGCATCTTGGTAACTCTGGATATTACCATCCTCATCTCTATAGTGAGAATCATCATCGTCATCAAACCTCATTCACTTATGGTGAAGATTAAATGAGTTAGCATAGTAAAGCTTTAGATCAGTGTGTAGCCAGTGCAGTCACTGTGTTGGTGTTGGCCATAATGAGGGGAGTCAAACTTTTGAAGGCCTTCAATACCAGGCTCAGGAGTTTGGTCTTCATCTCAAAGGCCTGCTTTGGCCAGGCACGCTGGGTCATGCCTATAATCCCAGCACTTTGGGAGGCCGAGGTAGGAGGATCACTTGAGCTCATGAATTTGAGACCAGCTGGGCAATGTAGGGAGACCCTGTCTTTACAAATATAATAAAAAACTATTAGCTGTGCATGGTGGTGCATGCTCATAGTGCCAGCTGCTTGGGAGGCTGATGTGGGAGGATCACTTGAGCCCAGGAGGTTGAGGCTGCAGTGAGCTGTGATCACACCACTGTACTCCAGCCTGGATGACAGAATGAGACCCTGTCTCTTTAGAAGAAGAAAAAAAGGCCTTTTTCACAGTGTCTCCTGCAGACACTAATTCTACAGAATGCTAAGACACTGCACAAAAACAGTATTCTGTGTTTTTTTTTTTTCATTTTTTACAAGTAGTGGATTAGCAAAGTGAATGCATTACTTTTTTTTTTTTAACTGCAGAACTTGTCAGTGCCTTTAATAGGAGGGACGAGTCTCCAGGAGAGTTTGTTGTCAGGATTTAACACTTATTCTTGGCAAAGCAGTGATGTGTGCTGGAAATGAACTGGGTAGATCCTGCTCCCATCTCCATCTGCCCCAATCTCCATGCTACCCACTCCCCATTAACAGTGCCTATAAACCAAATCACTGCAAAACACCCACAAATGGAGAGTGGAGGAGCATCACTTTCCACCCCAGGATCATGACGAGGGCTCTGTAACTTGAACAACCAGTCAGAAGACACCTAGGCTTGGGCTTGTGCAGCAGCTCCGAAGCCTGCCCTCCCTTGTCACCCACGGCACTATGACTTTGGAGGGTCTCAGCTCCGTCCTCCCTGCAGAGGGGCTGTCAGTGCTGGGCAAGAAATGATGCATGTTCAGGGATGGGCCCTAAACCTCCTGTGGAGGCACCTGACATGCCCCTCCCATATTTCCTGTTGACTGAGGTGGTGATGCCCAGGTGACCCTGCAAACCACGTGTTGGTGGTAGCTTAGCAGCCATCAGCCTGGGCCCCTGAATGACCACGTGGAACAGTCTTCCTACTGACTGGAATTACCACTCTACATTCCTGTGAGAGAGAAACGAGTGTTTTCTTCATGAGGTTGTTGAGTTTTGGATGTTTCTGTGCCAACACAGCGAAGCCTGGCCCAATACACAGGGTGAGGGCAGACTTTCCCCAAGAAGAGAAAAAGGGTGTTGGGCAGAGGAAGAGGTGAGGCCGGAGAGCAGGTGTAGGAGGGTGACTGGCTCTTCCTTGAGTGGAGGCGGGGGCGGGATGGAGCCGTGGGCCTGTGGGCAGGTAGGCGGGGGAGTTGGTGGCTGCCTTCCCACTTCCTCTGGAAAGGCAGCCCCAGGCTTCTGAGAGCTGGACTCTCTCTGTCCAACAGGAAAAGGCAGCCCTGTCTTCTTGCAGAGGGGAGAATACACCTGTGCCTTCCTCCCCACAGGCTCCTGTGGCTGAGCAGCGGGTACAGCCCCTTCAGTCCTGTATCCTTCCCTCTGCCAGCATCCCCTGAACTGCTGGGTTGACGTGGGATGTGGACCAGGAGCCCTGCTGTCACCACTCGAGCTCAGGGACTAAAGCCGGCCTGGCTCACTAGCCAGGTCTGGGGGAGACACTGAGGATTCCAAAAACTGATTGAACAAGTCCCTTCCCAAAACGAATGGGCTGAGTGGCCAGCACCCGTAGGCTTTGTTTCACTTGTCCTGAGGCAGAATCGTCCTCGTAAATACAACCTGGGAACATGCACTTTGGGGACGAGGGCCGTGCTCTAGGTTTAGATCAGCCTCGTCCAAACCATGGCGTGTGGGCCACGTGTGGCCCAGGATACCTTTGAATGCAGCCCAACACAAATATGTAAAATTTCTTAAAACATTATGAGATTTTTTTGCAATTTCTTAAAGCTTATTAGCTATTGTTAGTATATTTTATGTGTGGCCCAGGACAATTCTTCTTCCAGTGTGGCCCGGGGAAGCCAAAAGATTAGACAGCCCTGGTTTGGATGGACAAAGTCTCCAGGAATGAAGTGCATTTGGGATGAGCACAGGACAGGCTGAGGCTCGGTGAATAGAAACCACAGCTAAACAGGATGCCGGATCGTACAGACTGTAAACTCAGCTGCCAGAAGGTACATTTCCTTCTTTTCCTGTAATTGGATCCATTTCATACCTTGAGCCAATATGATGACTGATGTAAAAGTATAATTTATTAAATTCTAAAGAAACTTACACAAGATCAAAGTAATGTGGTAGACAGAACATGAGTAGGAGTTTGCAGAAAAAAATCCAAGGAGAGAATCGTGTGTGTGTGTGTGTGTGTGTTTATATATATACAGTTCACCCTTGAACCACACAGGGATTGGGAGTGCTGACCTCCTATGCAGTTGAAAAATCCATGTATAATTTTTGACTCTCCTAAAACTTAACTATTAATAGCCTACTGTTGACCAGAAGCATTACTGATAACACAGTAGATTTACATATATTTTGTAAATTATATTATATACTGTATTCTTACAATAAAGTAAACTAGCATACAGAGAATGTTATTTGAAATCATAAAGAGAAAATCTATTTGCTCTTCACTAGTGGAAGTGCATCATTGTAAAGATCTTCATCCTCATTGTCTTCGTGTTGAGTAGGCTGAGAAGAGGAGGAAAGGGAGGGGTTGGTTGTGCTGTCTTAGAGATGGCAGAGATGTAAGAGGTGGAGGAGGTGGAAGGAGGAAAGGCAAGAGAGGCAGGCACACTCAGTGCAATTTCATGAAAATTTTGTCTGACCTGTTTGCTTTTTCATTTTTCTAAAAATATTTTTATGTGAATCCTTCTGCCACTGTGTGCTTTGGATTCAGTGCCTGCGTCATAGAAGGGCCTGTGTCAGTAAGGAAGGGAAAAGTAGGATGGAATACTGGAACCCTCCTGGCAGATTGTCTGTGGTCAATGTATTTTCTGGTATGGCTTCTTCTTTGTCTTCTTCTTCATCATCTGTCACTGGTTCAGAAGCACTCACCTCCTTCAAGTCGTCTTCTGGTTTTTGTCTTCTGTGAATTCCTCTGGTGTGGTGTCTGTTAGCTCTTGGATTTCTCCAAGATCCATATCTTGAAATTCTTCAATCCCCCATCATTTTTTTTTCTTTTTGCCAGATGCACAGTCGCATTCATGATTTTTTTTGATTGGCTCTGTTTTAAACCCTGTGAAGTCATGTACAACATCTAGACATAGTTTTCTCCAGCAGGAATTTATAGTTTCAGGCTTGATGACTTTCACAGCTTTTTCTAACAATGGCATCTTCCACGGTGTAATCCTTGCAGACTTACATGACATTTTTGCTATTGGAATTCTGTTCCATAATGTTGACAATCCTTGTCATACAGTACGGAGCTTAATGGGCCTTAACGGTCCTTATGACTCCTGATCTAGAGGCTGAATTAGAGACATCGTATTTGTCTTGTATTGTATTGTATTAGAGACATTGTATTGTATTTGGGGACAAGACCACTTTGATGCCTTTGGTGTTGAACCCAAGGCATTCTGGGTGGCCAGGGGCATTATCCAACATCAAACAGACTTTAAAAGCCAGTCCCTTACTGGCAAGATACTTCCTTACATCAGCGACAAAGCACCCATGAAATCAGTCCAGGAAAAGGGTGCTCACTGTCCAGACCTCCATGTTGTACAAAAGACTGGCGGCTGCTGTTTATTTTTTCTCTTCAAGGCTCGGGAGTTAGTGGCTTTATAGAGAAAGGCAGTTCTGACCATAAACCCAACTGCATTTGCACAAAACAATGGAGTTGGCCTCTCCCTGCCTGGCTTCAGTGCTGGTGCTCACTTCTCTTTCTTACTAATAAATGTCATTTGTGGCATTTTCCTCCCAGAATAGAGCACTTTCATCAGCATTAAAAATCTGTTCAGGCAGATAGCCTTTATGCTCATTGATTTTCTTAATGGTGTCTGGTAACTTGTCTGCTACTTCTTGGTAAGCAGAAGTTGCTTCTCCTGTTGTCCTGACATTTTTTGAAAGCCAAACCTCTCTCTCTTTCTAAAATTATCAAACCATCTTTGGCTGGCATTAAACTCTCCAGCTTTAGCTTCTTCACCTTCCTTTTGCTTTAAGTTGTCAGATAATGCTTTAAGTTGTCAGATTTTCTCAAATCTTATTAAAGTCTACATGTATGCCTTTCTCATAGTCATCCTACACCCACACAGAAGCTGCGTTTTCAATACAAAATGCAAACGTCTGCCACAAAAAGTGTGAGGTGTTTGTGCTTGCTGGCATAGCTGCAGCAACAGCTTCGTGGATTTCCTTTTCTTTCTTTCTTTTTTTGTAATGGTCCTTATGCTAAATTCATTTATCTTGAATTGGCAAGCAATCTCAGCTGCAGACCTTGACCTAGAGTACATATCAGGCAATTCAACTTTGTATTGTAATGTCATGACTTTTCTCTGCTTCTTGGAACACTTCCAGCACCACTAGTGGCACTTCTCATGGGTCTCATGGTGTTATTCAAGGTTTATGGTATTGCAGTAAATATGATTTAAAAAATACATGAGAACCACAAGAGATCACGCTTTACTGCAATATGTAATTTACTGGAGCGATGAGCTGCACAGGTGGGGATGATTAGCATCGCATCGCATTTCAAGCAAATACTCAGAACACTTGAGCTCACCATAATAGCAACAGGAGGGGCCATGAAATTATGACAGTGGTATGTTAGGTACTACAGTGAGTTTTATGCAGTTATGATTTCATACTGCATCTTTATGTTTGTTTACATTTCTCTTGGCTGTGAATGATGCCATGTAAAGTCTGTAAGTGTTTATTTGTGTAATTTTGATAAATTTTAACTTTTATAATAATTTGTCTAATATTGTGGTAGTGAATGATAAGATAGACTAGTATCTACATTTATTTTATGTATTCATGATATGCCTAACTTTAATTTTTTTCCAATATTTCTAGGTTATGTGTTTCATCTGCAAGTTTTCTCAAATTGTTGCAAATCTTCAAAAAATTTTCCAACGTATTTACTGGAAAAAATCCACTTATATGTGGCCCCCCCACCAGTTCAAACCTGTGTTGTTCAAGAATCGGTTATATTTATGAGGTGTTTTCAAAAGTTTATGGAAAATGTGTCTTACAAAAAAAACCATGCATGAATTTCAAATTTCTTTTGCACCAAAATAAACTCACACTAACTTGTTATAATATGTCTGAAAAGTATCTAGTTTGAGACACTAAGAAAGATAAGACATCAGTTTGGAAAGAGTCCCTATTTAAGCAACATGAATTATGCTAAAATTGAAGCAGAACAAACACCAAATCTGTGGTGAAGCTTAGGTAGAGGACTGGTGAAGTCATTGATGCTTTATAAACAGTTTAGGGGGATAATGCCCCACAGAAATCAGCCATTTACAAATGGTTAAGTCATTTTAAGAAGGAACTGGATGATGTTGAACATGAAGCCTGCAGCAGCAGACCATGTCAGTTTGAGAGGAAAAAATTAATCTCGTTGATGCCATAATTAAAGAGGACTCATGCTTAGCAGCATGAATAGCCAACACCATAGACATCTCAATTGGTTCAGCTTACCCAATCCTGGCCAAAAAATTAAAGTTGAGCAAATTTTCTACCGATGAGTGCCCAGACTGTCACACCCAGATCAGCTGCCAACCAGAGCAGAGCTTTCAATGGACATTTTACACCAGAGGGGGATCAAGATCTTCAAGCATTGCTTAGAAGAATTGTAACAGGAGATGAAACATGGCTCTGCTAGTACCATTCTGGAGACAAAGCACAATCAAAGCAATGGCTACCAAGAGGTGGAAGTGGTGCAGTCACAGCAAAAGTGGACCACCCAAGAACAAAGGTCATGGCAACAATTTTGGGGAATGTTCAAGGCATTTTGTTTGTTGACTTTCTGGAGGGCCAAAGAATGGTAACAGCTGCTTATCATGAGAGTGTTTCAAGAAGGTTAGCCAAAGCTTTACCAGAAAGTTGCCTAGGAAAGCTTCACCAGAGAGTCCTTCTTCACCACGATGCTCCTGCTATTTCTTACCATCAAACCGGGGCAATCTTTTTTTTTTTTTTTGAGACAGAGTCTTGCTTTGTCACCCAGGCTGGAGTACAGTGGTGTGATTTCGGCTCACTGCAACCTCTGCCTCCCAGGTTCAAGTGATTCTCCTGCCTCAGCCTCCTGAGTAGCTGGGATTATAGGTGCCCACCACCATGCCTGGCTAATTTTTGTATTTTTAGTAGAGACTGGGTTTCACCATGTTGGTCAGGCTGGTCTCAAACTCCTGACCTCATGATCCACCCACCTCAGCCACCCGAAGTGCTGGGATTACAAGCGTGAGCCACCATGCCCGGCCAAACCAGGACAATCTTGATAACATCCCTGGGAAATCATCACACATCACCTTTCAGTCCTGATTTGGCTCCTTCTGACTTATTTTTTTCCTCATCTTAAAAAGTTTTTAAAGGGCACCCCTTTTTTTTCAGTTAATACTGAAGCCCAAGGAGAGGACATCGCTGGGCCCTTCTCTGGGGCTGCCCCCTGGCTGGGAGGAGAGTGGACGATTGCCAGGCGCGGACGTTTGGGACAACAGGGCCTTGTCCTGCAGCTCGAAAGCCCCTCTCGGGCTCCTGTCCCCTTTCCCTCTCAAATCTAGCCCGCTGTGGCAGGGAAGCTCGTGGGCAGAGAAGGGGGACCAGGGAACTTTCCAGAGCCCCTCCCAGCCCTGTGATGGAAACGGGCCACCTGGGGAGGATGGTCATAGAGTCATCAGGCACAGTGCCCACTCCACTGCCAGGGACTGTGCTGAGGGCTCATGAGCCATCCAGGGACACTGCTTACATCCCAGTGCAAGATTCCAAAAACGGGGAAAACCTAAGAACCGAACACAGGGAACTGTCTCAACTTGAGGACGGAGGCAGACAAGTGCTCTGCAGAAATCAGGGGGTCTCACAGATCTGCGTTAATTAGAAGCAATGGTGTCTGCGATCTAGTGAAATTGGTAGGTGACAAAATACTGTTTATAAAGTGGTCCCATCTAGGTATAAACAAGGTTACGTCTATTACATTCTATGTGTGCCTTTTTAAAAGCGAGAGTCTAAAAGATGGTAAAAATTCAATCCTAATTGTTCACAGTGATTTGTCTGATAATACAAATTGGTAGGGTTTACTTTCTTTGCCTGTCAGTATTTTCTGACCCCTTCCCCTTCCTGCCTTTATGAGTAATGAATGTGCATTACTTATGCAGGTAAACAAATAGGAGGCTTTTAAAACTTGGCTTTGTTTCCTGGCGGGCATCCTCCTCTCCAGGCACTTCCCCTATAGCAAGAACAGCTTCTGAATTGTCCTATGTTTGTGAAATGCATGGACATTGGCTCCGCCTGGCGCAGCTGAGAGCAAGGAAAAGTCAATCAGAAAAGCAGAGAAAAACAGATCCAAACACAACTCGAGTTCCAGAATATGGTGACACTCTGTGCACCCACACTTAGGTTCGCCTTATTCACTCGTCCTGGTGGAAAAGATACCGGGAGACGAGTCCTCTAAGAGCAGTCCGTGGATGACTGAGGGTTTATATTTGGCTTCAGAATAAATTAATTCCCTTTTTAATAATGATCTCCTCCCAGGAGAGTGACATTTTTAAATACATGACTTGGCTAAATATTAAGAGTGGAGTCCTCAGTTCACGCTGATGAATGGAGAGGGCAGGGGAGAAGCAGGGGTGGGTGGGGGCACAAGGAGGGCACTGGTGGATGGGGCAGCCTGTCTGGGAGCAGAAATTCCATAGACGGCATCCCCGGGCCCTTCCGTGCTGCAGCAGGAACCAGTGCATGTAGGATGTCCCTGAACCATGGGCACCGGGGCAGAGTCCTGAAAGTAACACCTTCATGAAATACAATAAGAAAAATCTGGGCAGACTTCATGAAATCTGATTTAATGATCTATTCTCATCATTAGAAGGGGGACTCCGGTTTGGGGCAAGGCTTGGGGAAGTTATTTTTCGGGATTAATTAAATAAGCCACGTGTATTTCTCCATGGAGACCTGCCCTGTCTATCTGCGTGCCCGTTAATCAGGGAATTGTCAGGACGTGCTCTTTGCTGCTCCCGGGTCAGCTCCCCACCCTGCTTTCCCTTGTCCCCATCCCCTCCTGTCCCCATCCCCTCCTCCAGACTGCGGTCACCTACCCAGGCCAGGCTGGCGCTGGGGGCCAGGGGAGCAGGTCCACACTCTGTGGCTTTGTGAGAACACAGGTGGCAGGCGCCCCTTTGCACCCACATTTCTCTCCCCGTCCCTCCTCATGCCCTGCCTTTGATGGTGAAATGGAACTAGCTGAAACTCGGCTTCCTTCTGTGAAAACAGTAAAAAGGCACAGGCAAACAAGAATATGTGACCGTCACAGCGCAGCTGGGCTGACAGTCCTTCGAGTGGCTGGGAGTTCTTGTAAGGGAGGATAATTACATTTTCATTGTGTTAAAAAAGGAGGAAATGGGGGATACGCCCACCATCACTGCTTTGAATCTCCTCAAATTTCATTTCCTTCTGAAACTGTTGGGAGTCCCAGGCAGGCCTGTGGCTGGACTCATGACACCCCGTGGGTGGGTGGGTGAGAAGGTGCTCGGGGCCCTTCAGTGTGGGTGAACAAAACCCCCAGAGCCCCCGCCAGCTTCTGTGCAGGACTCAGACCCACAGCTGCTCACAGGTGCTGAGCCTCGGGCGCATAACGGAATGCCTCCCCCGTGAAGGTGTCAGTGGCGCGGAAGAAGATGAACCTCACTGAAGAGCGTGTCTCCAGCTCAGCAGCACCTGGGATTTGTGCAGCCCGGGCCAGGGCGGAAGTGCGTTGAGGGGCTTCCGGGCGTGCGTTTGGATTTGGGGACCCGAGGAACCTGTGGAAGGCGAGGAGGTTCCGTGTCGATGTCAGTCCCGGGACCTCCCTGTGCAGAGAGGCTCGCGTGTTCCCACGTGCCCTCGGTCAGCAGGTGGGTCCCAGAGCCGGATCCGCGGGGGGAGGGGGGCAGGGTAGAAGCCACGGGAGAGGCCCCACGCCGGGCGATCCGGCACCTGTCCGCGTGAACGCCACTGAAGCCGAATTGTCAGTCATTAAACAGAACAAGACTGCCCGGAATCTCAACTGGATAATTCAAACAATTAGATTAACAAGGGTTTGTTTGGTTCTAACATGACGGAGTGGAAGAACAGTATTCGTGGCGTTAACTCTGAAAGCGTCTCGTTCCCAGGACTAAGCAGGGCAGCCTGTGATTAGGAAATACTTCACCACGGCAACCCCCGCCCCAGCTCTTCCCTGTAGGGTGGCCTCAGGGTCCTCCGGGGAGAGCCCACTCTGACACCACACCCAGGATGGTCATGACTACACATAGGCGGCTTCTTCGGGGTATATAAAACATCACATTTTAATGCCATAATCACTTCTCTTCATTATGTCATTAGCAAAAGCACCATAATTATACACGTAGAACCTGAAATCATCAATAGGGGCCCTGTTTTGTAATTTGAACTATAATTTACAGTGGTGAACCCTCCACGCTTCCAGGCAACATGCAGAGAAGGTAATTTCTAGATAGATGACAAGGGGTGCCTTCAGCAGCCTGGGTAGTCACACTGTTCGGTAGTAAAAAAGAGGTTTGTAGCCCTGGTGGGAAGCTTCAAGTTAAAGAAGCCAAGAAATTAAACAAACAGAAAGTAGATTTGAAATACACAGGGCAAACTGGCAATTTGTCTTTGAGTGTTTCAAAATCACGAACTATAAAAGACTCGAACACACTCTGGTGTTTTTCAAAGACAAAGGTTGGGATTTTCCCTAACATTTAGAAGCAGTTGGGAGCACGTATGTGAACTCCTGTGTTGAAACTGCTCTGCATTCATTTAGGACTCGTATCTTCAAGTCACCTTCTGGAGGACCTGGGCATGTGTTTGGAAATGTCCCTCTGGAACCGCGTGGGAATCCTTAGGGTCCAGCCGCGTAGGTGCTAGGGAGTCTGGACCAAATAGCTCCCACCGGTCCGGCTCCACTCTTCCTTGCTGAGGGGCATCTGGAGAAAGGAGGAGCCTGCATGGGGTGGGAGGTGGGGTCCTGCCTGTGACTGGGGTCCTGCTGCTTCAGGGTCAGGACCCTGGGAACCCCACCCCCACCCACCATGTCCTGCTCTGACTTTGCTCTTGGTGGCGGCGGCAGGGACCAGGGGTCTCTCCGTGGCTCTGGCAGGCTGGGAAATGCCTGCTCCACATCTAGCTTCCTGCTACGCCCTCCCCATCTTGGCCGTCAGCACCACTCCAAGACCCAAATATTGGGGCTGTGGATGGAGAACCTGGCTGGAGGCAATCAGGGCTCCACTGCTCAGCAACTTAAGGGGACTGAGCTGGCCTGGGGTTGGTTGCACATTCGCTACGGCTGCACATTCCCATTCTCTGTTTCCAGGGCAAGGAGAGGACCGTGCATCCTCAGTGACCCTGATGCCTCACCCTGCTTTAGAGAAGCCTGTCCTTGCCCCCAAGCTCCTCTCCACGGAGTTCTGTTTGCGCACCAGAGGTCCCTGTGAAGGAGTGTCCATCAGGTCTGGACGTGCACCTGACCTCGCTGACTGAGAACGTGGTGACTAAGGTGATTAATGCTCCATTACTTCTGCGTCTTATACCCAGGTCCATGCAGGCTTTTTTGGCCTCTGTCCTTAATCCTTAAATTAATCCAAGGATGCAGCAGTCGGGGCCTCACTGGAGAACTCATGTATTTACCACACAGGAGACTGAGGCAAGGAGTGGACGGAGGGGACGGGAGAGCTGAGAAGTCAGACAGGAGCTGGGAGGCAACTCAGAGGCCAGGAGAGAAGGCGGCGGCTCCGTCCCTGGGATGGAGCTGGGTGGGTGGTGCTGGCAGAGCCCAGGGCTGGGGTCTCTGGGGAAGATGGACCCACAGCAGCCTCGGTGTGCAGGAATGACGTACACAGCAGGCTGGAGGCTGCCTGATTCTCACACGTGTTCACGGAGACCTGTGTGCAGCAATGATCCCCAGCCAGCATCCGGCGGCTGCCTGATTCTCACGTGTGTTCACAGAGGCCCGTGTGCAGCCATGATCCCCAGCCAGCATCCAGGTGATCCCCAGCCAGCATCCGAGGACTTGGCTTTTGGGACGTTTCTTGCGTGACTGGTTGACCAGGTCATTTGTGCACTCAGGGAACTAAGCCCTGCCCTACCAGCTGCCTGGACTCAGCAGTGTGATCAGGGCACGCCCGACTTCTGTCACCACAGTGGCTGCACGGGTAGAGGGTGCCTATGTAACCAGCCCTCTGTAGAAGCCCCGCACTCAGAGACCTACACAGCCTCCCTGAGAAGCAACACTCTGGATGTGCTGCTGACTTCATTGCTGGAGCAAGCTGCGTGTTTGGTGTGATGCACCCTCCCCGAGGGGGGGCTCTAGACTGCGCCTGGCCAGTCCAGGCTCCCCTGGGTCTTTCTCCCCTGCTGATCTTGCTACATGACTTTTCTCTGTAATAAGCCATGGAGTCCGCTCTCTAATCACTCAGTGTGTGGTGGCCTCAGGATCCCTGAGACATGGAGCTGCCGGGAAGACAGGTAGCTGCCGGAGGTGCTTGAGGCAGAGGAGGATGGGGAATAGCCTGGCTCCTCCCCTCCCACCAGGGCCTCTCACTGCCTGAGCCCAGCCTGAGGCCAGCTGACCAGGGGTGTGGCAAGCCCAGCTCTACAAATTCACAACCGATCAGGAAGGGCAGGGCGTGGATGGGAGGGCTTCAGGGCCACAGGCCAGGGCAGGCACGTGGGTTGCTCTTGGGGGCATTTGCAGTTATACTAAGAAGCTCCAGGAAGGACACACACACACATACACACACACATATATATACACATACATATGCACACACACATACACACACACATACATATATACACACATACATATGCACACACATACACAGACACACACATACATATATACACATACATATGCACACACACATACACATATACATATGCACACACACACACATATATACACATACATATGCACACACACATATACACAGACACACATACACAGACACACATGCACAGACACACATACACACTCCCCTGCCCTCCCATCTCCAGACCTTGCGGTCCCCATGAGCCCTCCAATTCCTGGCACTGCTGGGCTGTCCTGAAGGCTCTTTTGGCCGGAAACAGGCAGGGATCTGAGAGCACCCGCTGTCGGGTGAGTCCTGCTGAACTCACGTCAGAGATTAGGATGAGAAGACACAGGAGTGAGCTGGGCTGGGGTCTCAGCTGCGGATGACAAGGAGGACCCAGAGGAAAGCCCGGCCCCCTCCCCTCTCCACTGGGCCCCCGGCTGGATACTGCCGTTTCCAGAACGGGCGGTGGGTTGCACGGGCTCCTGAGGTTCACTGAACCAGGGCTCTGAGGGGTCCCCAAAGTGCTTCCTCCCTGTCCTGTGCCCCCGCCCCATGGGGTGGAACAGCCGCCCACAGGCCTGGGTTCCGCCATGCACAAGGGAGCTGGACCTTGGTGACTGTTCAGGAGGGAGTCTCTGGGCCACCTTCCCCATGACCACATGTCCATCCCCTTTGGCCCCAAGGGGATTTCTCATAATCCTCCCTTGTTGGAGCCCCCTCAGTGCCAGCCCACCCTCACCACTCTCTCCTGAACCGCCATGAACAGCCTCCGTGGCACTTCCACCTGTCCTTGTCCCACCAACCCTCCCTGTCCAGAGCAGCCATGGGGCCTCTTAGAGTTTTAAGTCTGTCTGCATCACACGTTTCCTCAGAGTCTCCTCAGGCTGGGTGAGTTCTCGTCCTAACAGGCCCTGACTGCCTGGCCCTGCCTACCTCTCCTGCCTCACCAGGAGCTGCCCACACCTGTCTCCAGCCAACCAAGCTCCTAACCATCGGGGATCCTGGGACTCAGGCCTGCCTTTGCTGGACACTTCCCTTCGGATTTCCACCTGGCCACATTCCACGCTTTCTTAAGGATTCTGCTTAAAAGTCGTGTCCTCTAAGACTCCCCGCTAGCCTTCCGCACCACGATGACATCCAGGTAAGGCGCTTAGGGGTTTAAGGAGCAGATGGAGCAGTGGGGCTGGGCACAGATGTTGAGGCAGGGGTGGGAGCAGGAGCCAGGGAGTGTCAGGCTTTGACCCAGGAAGGAAGGGCACCATGGGAGGGAGCATGTGGCCTGGTGACTGTGGTTGGGAGACCTCTTCCTTAAGCGATAGTTGTGGTGGGCATGTGAGGAGGAGTAGCTGGGGGCTGCTGCATGGCTGGGCTGCATATGCCCTGCATGGCCCCAAGTGGGGCAGGTGCTCCTGCAGTGGAGCTGCTTGCAGTTCGTGTCCCTGCCGTGTCACATGGGCCTCCGCAGAGTGTGAGAGGGTCCCTTGCAGCTCTGTCTATGTGATTTTGTAGTGTCTTCCCCAGGAACACCCTCCCAGTCATATAAGCCTCAGGCCCACAAGGCCTGGGCGCCTCTCCTGCTTCCCTGTGCCATGTCCCCGGGGGACGAGGGCCCCACCTGCCAGCTTGTGGACTTCAGTTCCCATCAGTGCTCACCCTACTGCAGCCCATTCTCACGGCAAATGCTCTTTGTTTTATTTTTAAAATGCAATTTCTTCCAAAGCAAATAACTCCAAAGCAGGAAGGGGGCAGTGGCGCTGAGAGGCACAGCTGTGCAGAGGACACCCCATGGCCGATGTGGATGCCCAGCTCCCAATTCATGTGCAGGGTGCTTCACGGGAGAGTTGGAAGGTGATTATATCAGAATGGCACCGTGGGGGAGGGACTTGCCTGCCTTTGCTTGGGCCCACAGCTGCAGCGTTTGCTTGCTGAAAGCCATTGTTATTCTAACTGTTGACAAGGGGCAGCTCCAGCATAGTTCTCAGCAGGAAGCCTGCTCCTCCCCTAGTGTCTCTGGCACCATCACTGAACCAGTATCAGCAGCAGCCAGCAAACTGACTAATTACTGATGAGCCCTTTGTTCCTGATGACCCAGTGGCTCTCATCTGGGGCAGGCCATGGGCAGAACATTTCACCCAACAACAGCGGGAAACACGTTCTCTGCATGTTCACATGGTACAAGGAATACATCCTATTCCAGTGATAAAATAAGTCTCAGGAAATTTTAAAGAATGAAATTATACCAAGTAAGTTCTCCAACAACACTGGAGTGAAATTAGAAATCTGTAATAGAAGAAAACTTGGTAAATTGGTCTATATGTGAAAATTAGACAGCATATTTCTGAACAATAAAAATGGGTCAAGAAAAAAATCATCAGGGAACTTAGAAAATACTTTGAGATGGATAAAAACAAAAGCACAATATACCAGAATTTATAGGATGCTGTGTCACAGGGAAATTTATTATAGCCACATACATCTAGATTAGACAAGAAGAAATATCTCAAGTCATTAACCTAACTTTCCACCTTAGGAAGCTGGGAAAAGAAGAGCACACCAAGTCCAAAGGAAGAAGAAAAAAGTGAATACAGATTAGAGCAGAAATTAATGGAATTCTACTCATTTGGAAGAATCAAGAAAATCGACAAAACTTTAGCTATGTTGACCCAGGAGAAAAGAGAGAAGACTCAAATGATTAAAATTAGAAATGAAAGAAGAGCATTACTACCAAGCTTATGAAGAATAAAAGATTGTAAGGAAATATGGCTGGGTGCAGTGGCCCACCCCTGTAATCCCAGCACTTTGGGAGGCCAAGGTGGGCAGATATCTGAGTCAGGAGTTCAAGACCAGCCTGGCCAACATGGTGAAACCCCGTCTCTACAAAAATACAAAATTTGTCCAGGCATGATGCTGGGTGCCTGTAATCCCAGCTACTCAGGAGGCTGAGGCAGAAGAATCGCTTGAACCTAGGAGGCAGAGGTTTCAGTGAGCCAAGATTGTGCCATTGCACTCCAGCCTGGGTGGACAGAGCAAGACTCCATCTCAAAAAAAAAAAAAGATTATAAGTAGATATAATGTACCACATACATCAACAAATTAGAAAACCTAAATGAAAGGAACAACCCCTAGAAAGTGGCATGTTTCCAAAACTGACCCAAGAAGAAAGAGAAAACTTGAATAGACCTATAATAAGTAAAGACATTGAGTTCATAAATAATAATAACAATTTCTACAAAGTAAATTACAGGACTAGATGGTTTCATTGAGAAATTCTCCAAGTGTTCAAAGAAGAAACACCAATCCTTCAAAAACCCTCCTAAAATATGTGAGTATGGAATATTTCCTAACTCATTCTCTGAGGCCAGTTATTACCCTGTCACTAAAACCAGACAAAAGTATTACAAAAGAGGAAACTATAGCTCAATGGCCTTAAGAATATAGACACAAAACTCCTCAACAAGGTACTATTCTAAACTCAGGAACATATAAAAATAAAAAAAATTACTACCAAATAAGATTTTTTCCCCCAGAATGCCATGTTGATTCAACATAAGAAAATCTATGAATATAACAGTATATTAATAGAGCAAAGAACTAAAACTATGTGATTATCTCAATAGATGTGGAAAAAAATAGTTGCATTTGACAAATCCAACAGTTTTTCATAATAAAAGTATTCGACCAATTAGGAATGGAAGGGAACTTCCTCAACCAGCTGAAGGGCATCTATGAAAAGCCTATAGCTGACATCATGCTTCAGAGTGGAAGATGGAACTATTTTCCCGTAAGATGAGGAATAAGGTAAGGATGTCTGTGCTCACCATTTTCATTCAGTATTGTACTGGAAGTTCCAGCTATAGCACTTAGGTAAGGACATGAGATAAAAGGCATCTGGGTTGGAAAGGAAGAAGTAAAATTATCTCCATTTGCTAAGGATATGATCTTATCTATAGAAAACGCTAAACAACCTACACACACACAAAAAAAACCTATTAGAACTAATAAATTAGTTTAGCAACATGCAGAATACAAGATCAATACACAATCTCAGCTGCGCTGCTAAACACTATCAATGAAAAAACTACAATGGAAATTAAGAAATAAGTGCCATCTATAATAGCATCAAAAGGAATAAAACACTTAGGAATAAATTTAACTAAAGACATGAAATATTTGTATACTGAAAACTATGAAACATTGTTGAAAAATTAAAGAACTAATAAATGGAAAGACATCTCATGCTCATGTATTGGCATACTGAATACTGTTAGGATGGCAGTATGCCCCAAATTGATACAGATATAATGCAATCACTAGAAAACCCCAACTGTCTCTTTTGTAAAAATGAATAAGCTGATTCTAATTCCGTAAAAGCCCTGACTTGACCATTATGCAATCTATGCATGCAACAAAATCGCACTTGTACCCCAATTTATAGTTTACCCCATCAGTTTATAAATTGCATAAATTTATACAAGTAAAAAAATAAAATTCATGTGGACATGCAAGGGACCTAGAATAGCCAAAACAACTTTGAAAAAAGAACAAAACTGGAGGACTCACACTCTCAAGTTCGAAACTTATTGCAAAGCTACAAACGGAATAGTCCACAGAAGAATGAACTTGGATTCTCCCCTCATATTATGTGTGAAAAATAACTCAAAATGAACTAAAGACCTAGAAATAATAGCTAAAAATATAAAACCCTTAAAAAAACACAAAAGTACAAATCTTCATGACCTTGGATTAGGCAACTGTTTTTTAGATTTGATATAAAAAAAAAAACCCAAGGGGAAAAAACATAAATTGGACTTCATCAAAATTAAAACATCAAGGAACACTATTAAGAAAGTGAAAAGGCAACCCAGAGAATATCTGAGAAGTATCTGGTATCCAAGATATATGAAGAATTCTTAGAACTCAATAGTAGAATGAAAAACAAATTTTAAAATAGGCAAAGTATTTGAATAGACATTTGTCCAAAGAAGATACACAAATGGCCAATAAGCGCATGAAAAAATTCACATCATTAAGCATCAGGGAAATTCAATCAAAACCACCGTAATGAGATACCACTTCATACCCACTGGGATGCCTGTAATTTAAAAAAAAGCAAAATAAAATAATAAAAAACAAGTATTGGTGAAGATACGGAGGCACTGGATCCTTTATTCACTGTTGGTGGGAATGTAAAATGGTGATGCCAATAGAGAAAATACTTGGGCAGTTCCTCAAAAAGTTAATCATAGAATTATCCCACGACTCTGCTATTCTCCTAGATAGACACTCAAGAGAAATGAAAGATACGTGTACGCAAATATACACAAATGGTCATGGCAGCATTATTCATCATAGCTAAAGGGTGGAAAAAACACAAATGTCCGTCAACAGATGCATGGATTAGAAAATGTGGTCCATCTCTACGATGGGACGTTATTTAGCCATAGGAGGGGATGAAGCACCGACACAGGCTACATAGTGGATGAACCATGAGAACATTTTGCTAAGTGAAAGAAGCCAGACACAGAGGCCACAGCCATGTGATTCCATTCCTATAAGGCACCCAGAAACTGCCAAGCCATAGACACAGAAAACAGCTGGTGGTTGCCAGGGGCAGGGGAAAGGAGAGAGGAATGCATGCAATTTTTAGGGGGTGGGGTGATGAAAATATGTTGCATAACCTTAGGAATGTACTAGAAACTACTAACTTGGGCAGTTGGTGCAATTATGTGGTACGTGAATGATATCCCTGTTTTTAAAGTGTAGAAAATAAAAGAACCGGGGAGCAACTGGACACATTGGGGGTGCAGGCATGGGCAGTGCAGGCCCAGTGTTTGCACTCAGTGGGGGCAGGAAGCAGCCCCCACCTGAGGTTTCTGCACCTGGGAGGCCAGCATGGACGTCTCATCTCTTCCTTGGACTGGGAGGCAAGGGCAGCATGTGGGGTGAGCAGCGCTGGGCTGGCACGGGCTCCTCTCCGGGGCTCTCCTGCCTCCCTCCTGCTCCCTGGTGTCTTCCGGTGCCTACTTTTCTGGGTATTCCAGACGCCTGACTACTCTTTCATGAACCTCACTCAGTTCTGTTCCTGTCTGGAGACGCCTCGCCTAGGGAGGCCTCCCCAGTCCCAGTCCCCAAGTTCGGGCCTCCTGCTGGGTCAGGGCCCCCAGCCAGGGTGTGGCATCTTGGAAGAAGCCCTGCTCCCACCTAGGGAAACTGTCCGCCCTACAGTTTCTCCTTTTAAAATTAACTTTCCGACATTTTCCTAGTCTAAGCACAACTCATCATTTCAGGAAATTTAGAGAATGTAGAGAGGTAAAAAGAAAAATGTCCCCATCCATGGCCAATGCTTTCCTGAGTTGCACAAATACAGACAAGTGATATGTGTTTCTTTGTTAACAAAAATTGTAACCACCACGTCTAGGTTATTCTTAAGCCCGACTTTCTCATGGCATGGTGTTTTCTAAACGGTTCTTCATGACAATAAAATAACTCCCTGGCCTCTGTTTCAGCGGCTGCACAGCATCCCCCAGCGCCGTCTCCATGGAGAACCTGACCCCTCATTCGTGAGGTGGAAACTCACCTGAGCTGAGCTCCAGGGCATCTCTGCGGGGAAGCGGGGTGAGTGGAGCAGCACCTGCCCTCCCCAGTGCCCCAGAGACAAACTGGCCCAGAACCCTCTTCCAGCAGAAGAGCCCTGCGCCCCTGGGAATGGGGATCAGTGGGCCCTGGTGGGTGGGCTCTGCTGCAGAGGGGGCACTGAGGCCCAGGAGGGTCCCCACAGGCCAGGCAGACCAGACGGCGAGGGCTTTACCACTCTGGGTCACGGCAGCCTGTGTCCCTCAGTCTTCCTTTTACATCTCAGGAAAATCTCCCTCCTGTCCACCAGGGGCACTGGTTTCTGCACCAGCTTCCTCCCCAACTCTGGTAACAGTGTTTGCTTTGCCTTGGAGGAGCCCACCTCTGTCGGGTGCAGATGAAGATGCCAAGGGGAGCCTGACCGACCGTGGAGCCATCATGGAGGGAGGCAGAGCTGAGGGCTGGGGGAGGTCCCGGCTGCATCACCTGAGCCCCTGGATCCAGCCACACCTAAAGGTAGCTACCCTTGCACCTCTGAGTTACATGAACCAATACATCCCTTTCATTCTCAAGCCAGCTTGAAATGGTTCTGTCCCTGACAAATGGAGTCCTAGTTGGTACCCTGCTCTGTCCCTCCCACCCCAACTTCAGTCTTAGCAGCCTGGGAAAATTCAGAGACAAATGAGGGGGCCGTGGAGAGCCAGGTTCTGAGGCTGTGGCCGCTGCACCCCTCCGGCCACACAGGTGGGCTGATGTTTAGGAAACGCTACTTCCGTCAAAGCCTTTGGTAACACCCTGGTGCCGCAGCACCCACGACTGGATACCCCTCCCCAGGTTTCTGTCTGCTCTGATGAGCCCCCAGCTGCTCTCCCCCGACATCCCTGTGCTCAGCAAGACCCCAGCTCCTCTCTGGTGTTGGATCCCGTCCCCCCTCCCCAGCCGTGCTCACCCCTGAAGCAGGAGCTTCTGAATGTCCTGGGTTTCTTGGCTCCTCGCAGAGCCCCAGGGTCCCTGATACATGTCTGGCAGCGGTGGGGCACCCGGTCACTGTTCACCCACTCCCATAAATATGCTGTTTACTGCTGAATTATAAAGGGTGTGGGAACAAGAGAGAGGTTTCAAATCACTTTTCATTCTTATGGTTTGAATACATTACACAGTGATCTAATTAGGCTTGTATTTCAAGCAGAGACCACACTTCAAAGTAAAATTAAAAAATAATTCTACTATGGGAGGAAATGAATGTTTCTAATATAAAATTTCACCCGCTGTGCTTGGCAGGCAGGGAAGCTTGCGGAGGCTCGTTATCCTAATCGAGGAAGCCCCAGAAAGGAGAGCGGTTAAGAGAAGTGACGTTTTCCTGGACGTCTGTCCTGAGAGGTTTCCATCCCTCCCGACGCTCTGGGTCTCTGAGCACCCCAGCCTGTGGGTTCTGACAGGAGGTGGGTGGGAACGGACGGGGCCCCAGGCAGGTGCCCCAGCCCCGTGGGGAGCAGAGGTGGGACGGTGGGGACTTGCTCAGACACTCCTCTTCCTACAGTCCTGGGGCTGCACGGTGGGGCTCTGGACGGTCCTCCCTCTCCGTCTTCCCCTCACTGGGACCCAGCACGGCACAGGAGGGGCGGCCAACACCATTTAGACACCAGAACCGTCCGGAGTGTCCTGCCCTCTGTCTTAAGTCACGACCCCGGATTCCCCAGGCAGCCACACACAGCGGTCTACACCCGGAGAAAGTCACCATGAGAACTACGGCAGCACGGGAGGCTCTGTGTGTTTGCTTTTGTTGATCGGTTCAGCTGCAGCTCTGATGTGTTCCTGGGGTGGGGTTGAGTTGGTCCCGTAGGCGGGTTAGTCTGTGACCATCCGCAGGCGTCCTTCATCCCACTCTGCTTGCTCCCTTGGATTTATTTTTCCAGCGAGCACAGGGAACCTCCTTCCTTCTGCTAAGGGATGCTGACTGCCTAATTAATTGGTTGCTCTTATGACCTAGCCCAGCTCCCAGAGGTTCCTGTGTCAGGGCTGCTTGGGATTTGTTAAGGAAACAGCATGCGGTTCCTCTCATAGTCATTTGTCATCTGTGTCTGAATGTTCATGACACGTTTTTGACCTAAGATACCTGATCTACATGACAAATTATTTGAGAACATAAAATCTGAACTTGAAATTTTAGCAAGAAGAGAAAGCCGACGTTCACTTTTCACCTTCACTTGGGCTCTGAGCTGTCTCAGGAAGACGTGTCTGATTTTCTGTTACATGAACGACGTGTTTCTTTTTTTCCAAGTTCTGAGGCCTCTAGCTCACAAGGCAGATTAGGACTAGGCCCTGAGAGGCAGGAAAATCCTTCCTGAGCTCTTGTGGCCCCAGGACCAGGGACTGTGCTAGAGTTAACTCCTCACTCCCCACAGGGCTCTGAGGGAGTTTCCCCTTCCTCCTAAATGGCTTTGCAGGGAGAGCTGGGCCCTGCCAGCGGGAGCCGCCTCCAGACCAGCTGACCTGGATGCGGGGAGGAGCTGCTGCCCCGAGGCGAGGACTGATGTGTGTTGAAAACCAGAATTCCGAAATGAAATGGAATTCGAATGAGAGACCAGGGGATGCCCAGACCTGGGAGGAAACTGCATTTCACCCGGTTGGGCCCTGCCCTTGGCCTCCGCAGCCCAGGACAAATACTTCAGGGCAGTTAGTTGAACAGCATTAAGGCAGGAGGAAGGGGACCCTGAGTGGCTCCAGTGAGGGGTGGCCTGGGTTGGGGTGGGAAGGAGGCTGTGCCCGTCCCAGGTGGAGGAACGAGGCAGAACCAGTGGGGAGAGGCCTCTCATCTGCCTGCCCTGGACAAGCTCCACCCTGTGGCCCTGCATCTTCCCCTGTCCTTTGAGGCTGCCCCAGGGCCATGGTTTAGAATAGCCGGTGCCCACGGGGAGCCCCACCCCACCCAGGCCCCTTGGCACCACTGCCCTGATCTCCTCGGGAGGCTGAAGGTGACTCGATGGGAGGCAGGAGAGCACAGGGGGACTTCACTGCAGGTTTAGGTGCAGGACCCAGGGCCACCCAGAGAGCAGCCACAGCCACGGCCCTGGGGGGCAGGGAGGGAGAATGCAGGGCCCTGCCCAGGTCAGCGGGAGGTGGGGGTGCAGAGGGCTGTCCTGGGGACACTGGGCTGTGGAGGACGCAGTGAGAAATCTCAGGGCATGGGGCCCACCCGGCGCCCCCTGCTTCTTTCCTCCAGTTCCTGACTCTGCCCTCTGTTGGCCAAACACTGGCAGAGGCCAGTGGACTTACAGCCTGGACCCCGAGGGTCAGCCCACTGGACACAGCCGGGGAGGCTGAGGAGCCTCTGAGCAGAGCCTGGGGCGGCGGCCTCTCCCTCCGCCAAGGCCTGGCTTCCCGGGCCGCCCCAGCGCTCTCGGGTCCTGGTGCTGCCAGCCTCGGTCCCACCATGGCCTAAGATGGGCCCGGGGCTGCTTGGGAGCGAGTCTCCTCCTGAGGGTAGAGCTGCTCCTCCGGCCTCACCGGCCATGGGCTCCCCTCAGCCCGGCCCGAGGGACTTGGGGCCCCTGGTGGAGGGGACCGGCTAGAACCGCTCAGAGCCCAGCGTCCCTGAGTCGTCAGTACAGGCCGAGGTTCAGGAGCCATTCGCAGAAGGGCATCCCGGGTGCAGGTGTCAGAATATGGGGGGCGGGTGTGGAGAGGGGTTGAGAGGTAGGTTGGGGTCTCTGCCCATGTGAGGCTGGACTGAGCCTGCCCTGGCCTCTCTGGTTTTCTGTGGACTTTGGGGTCACCTCAGATATCTCCTCTGACAGCAGCTCCCAGTTCCTGTCCCACGCTGACCCTGAGGCCACCTGGTCAGGGCCCTTCCTCACTGGCTGATACCAGAGGGCTCCCACGGCTTAGGGTGGTCCCAGGACTTGCCCCTTGCTGGCCGGGACACTGGGACCTCAGCACAGGCCTGGGCCTGGGAGGGATGGGGACAGAGACCCCCAGCTGCAGCGGCCCCCACAGGTGGAGTCAGCCCAGGGGTTAAGCAGAGGAAGGGAAGGGCAGACGTGTGGGGGAACGTTCCCCATAGTTTCACACCTGCGAGACACGTGGCCAGAGTGGGGCTGGAGCTGTCACCGGAACACCGTGTTGTGGACCCAGCCCCTTGTGTCCTGGCCCTGTGGGCGTGTTTGCCGCATGACACTGAGTGGTTCTGATGAGCACAGCCAGTCCCCACCTGCACTGCATTCAGCATGAGCTTCCAGGACGACGGTTCTGCTGACCCCGTGAAGCTCTGGGCTTCCTCCTGTCGGCACCAGCACAATTCCAGTGCCTGGGAAGGACAGCGGCACAGCCCACCCCACAGCAAGCCCCACTCCTATGTCTGTGATGAGGAGCACGGACTTGAGGTGACCGTGGGATAAAATAATCAGAGAAGACGCAGACGTCGGCCACCTGACGGGCCCTGGGGTCTTTCCTGGCAGGAAGGTACAAATAGATTCCAGAGTCCCCCACGGGGCCCATCTCTTTTCCGGACCTGCCTCTGCATCGCACCCCTGGGCAGGGCCATGGGACCGGTGAACAGGCTCAGTGCCTCTGAAGTGAGCCCCTCACAAGCAGGGGGCAGCCAGGCCTGGCAGAGCCGCACAGGTGCCCCTGCTCCGTGACCCCAGAGAGCACCACAGGCTCCCAGGGAAACCGGCCACGCAGGCCTGGTGTTGGTGACCCGGGGAAACTCAGCCACTTCGAACACTAAGGGGGCTCCTGGGCGTGGCTTCCGCGGGCCCAGGGAGTCTTTGGCAGAGTGAGGAGGATTCTTTGAGCAGAGAATGTTCTCCTGACAACCCGGATCGGGTGGGTTGAGCTTGGCTGAAAGAGCATCACTTGAGGACAGTGACCCACACGTGTTGGTTTGTTCTTTCAGTCATTCATCCAGTCGTTCACAAGTTGTGTGTCACTGAGGCTACCAAGAGGAATCATGCACAGGTGACCTCGTGGGGGACTGAACACAAGTGTGGCCAGTTCAGAGCAGGAATCCAGACCTCACAGGCCCCTCCCCACTCCCCTGTCCCTCCTGTGTTCCCTGTGTAACCACCCAAGGGGCTCACCTTGCCTGCTGCCTAGACAGAGCTGATTTATCAAGACAGGGGAATTGCAATGGAGAAAGCGTAATTCACGCAGAGCCTGCTGTGCGGGAGACCAGAGTTTTATTATTACTCAAATCAGTGTCCCCGAACATTTGGGGAGCAGAATTTTTAAAGATAGTTTTGTGGGTCGAGGCTTGGGAAGTGGGGCGTGCTGATTGGTCAGGTTGGAGATGGAATCATAGGGGGTTGAAGTGAGATTTTCTTGCTGTCTGCTGTTCCTGGGTGCGATGGCAGAACTGATTGGGCCAGATTACCGGTCTGGATGGTGGCAGCTGATCCATCCAGTGCAGGGTCTGCAGAATATCTCAAGCACTGATTTCAGGTTTTACAACAATGGTGTTATTCTCAGGAGCAATCTGGGGAGGTTCAGACTCTTGGAGCTGGAGGCTTTCTGACCCCTAAACCATAATTTCTAATCTTGTAGCTAATTTGTTAGTCTTGCAAAGGCAGACCTGTCCCCAGGCAAGAAGGGGGCCTTTTCGGGAAAGGGCCTTGATCGATTTTGTTTTAGAGTCAAACCATGAACTGAATTCCTTCCCCATGTTAGTTTGGCCTATGCCCAGGAATCAACAAGGACAGCTTAAAGATTACAAGCAAGATGGAGTCGGTTAGGTCTGATTTCTTTCACTGTCGTAATTTCCTCAATTGTAATTTTAAGAGAGCCTGGGACGGGTTCCCTAATGTCTCTGTTTCTTCCTCTATAAAATGAGGACAGCAGCCAGCTCACCTCCTGGGACTGCTGGACTGACTGAGTCCTGCGTGGAAGGTGCTCAGAGCAGGGCCTGGCCCAGGAGGCCCCTCAGCTCCCAGCGGCCCTCACTGTGGAGCCGCGAGGCGGGTGGTCATTGATTTTCTGGTTCTGCTGACGTGAGACTGCGCACCTGCGAGGCAGAGGCTGCCCAGTGCTGTTCAGGGAGCCTGGGCTCTGATTGGCCATTCCGTGATTCCGCAACTTTGGATTCTCAACATATCCACACCTGAGTTATAGGAATTCCAAGATACGCATTTTGCAAGACAAAATGAGAGAAATAATCAAATCGAATGCCAAGTTAGATTTAACACATACACCATTTATTATCCGCTGTTCATTTCAGTCTGTATTCTGCTTCCTGAATATGTTTACATCTGTTCTGTCTATTTTGGAGAACCGTTGAGCATTGTGTTTTGGGGGTAATTTGTAAGGGCAATTTTGACTAACCAGTTTTCCCTCTGTGCCAGCATTAGGACAGAGTCCACATACTCTGCCCCATAAACAGGGGCTCCGTTCCTATCTCAGGATGAATGTAAAGGTGTGAAATGAGAATTCTGGCAGTGCCCTCCCTCCCTCCCTCCCTCCAGCGTGGCAGGATCTCCGTCGCATCTCAGTCCCTACTGAGTCCTGTGCAGGCCTCTCTGTTCCTTTCCAAGAGCTATGGTTGAATTCAGCCCTGCCACGCGATGGAATCATGTCTGGCACCTGCAGAGGCAGGGCCCTTGCCGTTGGCCCAGTGAGCTGGGATGGTGGCTTGGCCCAGGGCAGGGGCAGGGACCTGGGAGAATGGCCCAGGAGCCTCAGGCCCACTTTACAGGGCAGAGCAGGGGTGGTGTGTCTGAGTCAGCAGGAGACACACACTCTCCCTTACACACACACCACTCATATACACACAACACACACAGTCTCATCCATGCACACTCAACACTCACACGCTCACATACACGCTCACACTCTCACACGTGCTCACACATTCCCTCTCACATGCATGCAAGGTCACACACACACACTCATTCACACTCAGCACTGAGACAGACCGTGCCCTGAAAGCTAATGACAGAAAAACCAAATTCTACCAAACTATGGAAAGAGGTTTATTCTGAGCCAGTGTGCGTGCCCACAGCCCAGGGAACACAGGCTAGGGAGTTCCTGAGAGTGCCCCAGGGGCTGGTTACAGCTGGTTTCATGCATTGCAGAGAGACAGGGCCTGCAGGTACAACCACGAATCCATGCAGGGAAGGGATGTGCTGGCTCAGCCCGCAAAGGCGGGACCTCGGGAGGCCGGGGCTTACCAGTCACCGGTGGGTTTCCGGGATTCTTTAGCTCAGAGTTGGCTGAGAGAGCCAAGCTTTGTCTGAAGCCTTGGAGTAGGGGGAAGGGCTGCTGGGGTTAAGAGGAGGGGTCTGCTGTCTGTCCCGTGAGCTGCACCACAGTCAGGCTGGAAGGTGAGCCCCGTTATAGAGGTGAATAGAAAAACCTGTTTCGTGAGATTCTGTGGTTTGTAGGATGTGACTCCCCAGGACTCTTAGGAAAGAATTGGGCAAGAGAAAGAGCGGGCAGAGTTCAGTCCTCAGGAGACTGACCCTTGAGCCTGGGGTCCATCTCCCCCAACCTTCTCCCAGCCCTGCTGGACCTCATTAATCCCAGGACACCACAGCCTCCCCATGGGCCCTGACCCCTGTGCCCTCTGCCAGCGAGTCTCCCTCCATGTCCTGGCCGGTCCTGCTCACCCTGCTCCTCTCTGCCCAGCCCCTCCCCAGGGGGGTGTCCCCACTCACATCCCCAGGCCTCGGCCCCTCCTCCACCCACTCAGCACTGCAGGACTGCTTGGCGTCCGGTTCAACTCCATCCCAGATACAGGACCCTGTGCACAGAGACTGCCCAGCCCTGCCTCGCACACAGTAGGCGCTCATTAATTGACTGTGGAGGGATAGTGGCCTGGAGAGGAGTCTGGGTGTGGCCAGAGGGTCTCAGCGTCTCCATCCCTCCCTGGAGCGTTTCCTGCAGGAGGCTGCACTGGCCCCACAGGGAGCACCTGTCCCTAAGAAAAGAATAGAAGGAGGGCTCTGCTTCCAGGCTCCAGAAAGCACTTAGGAGCCTGAGCTGGGGCCGCCTGCAGGACTGTCCACTCTGGAGACAGCACAGCTCTGTGTCAGCTGCGCAGGGGACACCGTGCTGAGCTGAGGAAGCCAGTGCTCCTCTCATGAGGAGCTGGGGCTGTGGGCAATGGGGGACTGCAGGCCGAAAGCATCTGTGACATTCAGCACACAGCGGGTCAAGTTATAGGGGTGGGGCCAGGATGGAGGGGCAGGGTCAAACTACAGGGGCAAGGTCAGGGTGGAGAGGCGTGGTCAAGGCCTGGTCAAGTCATAGGGGGTGGGGCCAGGATGGATGGATGGGGTCAAACCACAGGGGTGAGGTCAGGGTGGAAAGGCGTGGTCAAACCATAGGGCAGGGCCAGTGTAGAGGCCAGGGATCAGAAAAGGAAATGGCTAGAGAGGGGGTGGGGACAGGACAGACAGGCGTCACCAAGCCATGGGTGTGGAGAAAGGGATGGGGCCAAGATGGAGAGGCAGGGTCAAACCACAGGGGCAAGGTCAGGGTGGAGAGGCGTGTTTAAACCATAAGGGCCAGGGTGGAGGCCAGGGATCAGAGAAGGAAATGGCTAGAAACAGGGGGTAGGGACAGGATGGGTGGCCAAGCCATGGGTGTGGAGATAGGGGTGGGGCCAGGATGACGGGAGGAGCCAGACAGAGGGTGGGTCCAGGATGAAGGGCATAGTCTAACCATGGAGCAGTGTCAAGCATTGAGGGAAGCCAGGATGGAGGGGCAAGGTCAAACCACAGGGGTGGGGCCAAGGTGGAGACCTGTGGTCAGGCCCTAGGGGTGGGGCCAGATTGGAGGGGGCTGGGTCAGGCATGGGCGGGGCCAGGCTGGAGGGGCGGGGCCAGGCAGGGGGTGGGGTCACACTGTCCTGTAGCAGGGGAGGGAGGACACACATCCTGACGCCCAGCCTTTGAGGTCTCCACGGGTCTCACAGGCCTACCTCACTGCATCCATCTTTTCCTCCTCCTCATGACTGGCCCTCAAGACTCAGGGCTGAACAAACCCCACTGCACAGGGCGTGACACGTCACATATCATCTGTCTGCGCGTGGATTCCTTCAGGCTTCAGGCTTTATGATGTGTTTTCGTTCCTTCCCATTCCTCCTCCCATTCCCCTCCCTGCCCTTAGGAAATCACTGAGCCGTGTTTAATGACGATCTTTTTGTTGGGACGTGTTCTTGGAGAGTGTCCTTTGCTGTTTCTGGGCACGAACATCAATGGTCTCACGTGATTAATTTCATTCTGTGTATTTTTAAACTTTTACAAATAATCACGTTTTAAAGATGCCTTCATATCGCCCCGTGTGCACCAGCTCATGCTGTCTCATTGCTGCATGGTTCTCCGTGTGCGTCCAGCTCCTTTTCCTCTCTGTTCTCCCAGGGACACCCACCCAGGTCCTGTGCCCCTCCCGGCCCCAACAGACAGGCTCAGAGGTCATCTGTGGGCCTGGGTCAGCACCTACCTGGGTGTCTGTGTGAGGTGGGACCGCTGGGTCCAGGGCCCTCCGTCCACCCCCACCTGCAGGACGTCCCTGCATCCCTGCCTCCCTGCCCAGGCCGACCAGCGCCAGCTTCCTAATCACCGCCAGGAGTGAAAGGAGACAGCCTGGGTGTGGCATCTTGGCATGTTGGGATTTCCTGTCCTGGGTGTTGGCTGCTCACATCACTCTGTCCATTCTTTGGGATTTCTCCTGGTTTCCTTGTTGATTAACAAAGTTACGTTGTATATTTGACGCATTGGTCACTTTCCAGTTTTAAACTTTGCAAATCTCTTTTCCCATTTTGCCAGGTGTCTAATAATTTT
>NW_012112586.1:1949223-1978882 GCF_000951035.1 Colobus angolensis palliatus
GCCAGCCCGGGTGCCTGGAGAAGGGAAGCGGCCTCCAGTCCAGGGACCTCAAATATGCGGACCTGAAGTCTCCTGTCAAGGCCACGTCTACCAATGGCGGCTTCCTGTCTGATGCAACATTGAAATAACATGAGAAATGCGGAAGACAGTTGCTGGCACCGCTGGCGTGGCTTCAACGCCTTCACCATTCTCAGTTTGCACAGCGGGGCCCTCGTGCACTGAGTGTCACTGTCCTGGTGCTCAGATGAGCTCCCGGTGGGGAGACTGTGCAGGCTGGGTGTGTGCAGCAGGGGAGCTATGAGGGACCCCATCCCTGCAGGCTCCTCCCCACAGACCAAGTGCGCTCCCTTCCTCAGGTGCTGACACAAGTGCACAGAGGCAGGACAGCCGGGGAAGGTGGGAATAGACAGAGCACAGCTGTCCCGGGCCCAGAGCCAGCACAGGCCGCCCACCACCCGAGGGAGTCGGGGTTTGGATTAGAGAAGGGGCCTTGGACGCCAGGATCAGGCCTGTGCAGACCCAAGGGCTTCCAAAGCACTGGGCTTGACTCCAACAGATAAAAGCTCATTACACCCACCTTGGGATCATTCCTGCCCTCTGCGGGTGTGCTGTGCTGAAGCCCTGGGGCCAGGTGCAAAACCAGGAGACAGGGCCAGGTTGAAGGGGCGGGGTCAAACCACAGGGGTGGGGCCAAGGTGGAGACCTGTGGTCAGGCCCTAGGGGTGGGGCCAGATTGGAGGGGGCTGGGTCAGGCATGGGCGGGGCCAGGCTGGAGGGGCGGGGCCAGGCAGGGGGTGGGGTCACACTGTCCTGTAGCAGGGGAGGGAGGACACACATCCTGACGCCCAGCCTTTGAGGTCTCCACGGGTCTCACAGGCCTACCTCACTGCATCCATCTTTTCCTCCTCCTCATGACTGGCCCTCAAGACTCAGGGCTGAACAAACCCCACTGCACAGGGCGTGACACGTCACATATCATCTGTCTGCGCGTGGATTCCTTCAGGCTTCAGGCTTTATGATGTGTTTTCGTTCCTTCCCATTCCTCCTCCCATTCCCCTCCCTGCCCTTAGGAAATCACTGAGCCGTGTTTAATGACGATCTTTTTGTTGGGACGTGTTCTTGGAGAGTGTCCTTTGCTGTTTCTGGGCACGAACATCAATGGTCTCACGTGATTAATTTCATTCTGTGTATTTTTAAACTTTTACAAATAATCACGTTTTAAAGATGCCTTCATATCGCCCCGTGTGCACCAGCTCATGCTGTCTCATTGCTGCATGGTTCTCCGTGTGCGTCCAGCTCCTTTTCCTCTCTGTTCTCCCAGGGACACCCACCCAGGTCCTGTGCCCCTCCCGGCCCCAACAGACAGGCTCAGAGGTCATCTGTGGGCCTGGGTCAGCACCTACCTGGGTGTCTGTGTGAGGTGGGACCGCTGGGTCCAGGGCCCTCCGTCCACCCCCACCTGCAGGACGTCCCTGCGTCCCTGCCTCCCTGCCCAGGCCGACCAGCGCCAGCTTCCTAATCACCGCCAGGAGTGAAAGGAGACAGCCTGGGTGTGGCATCTTGGCATGTTGGGATTTCCTGTCCTGGGTGTTGGCTGCTCACATCACTCTGTCCATTCTTTGGGATTTCTCCTGGTTTCCTTGTTGATTAACAAAGTTACGTTGTATATTTGACGCATTGGTCACTTTCCAGTTTTAAACTTTGCAAATCTCTTTTCCCATTTTGCCAGGTGTCTAATAATTTTATTCATGGTCTTCTTCATTAAGCAGGCATCCTTTGTTCTGATGTGACAAAACTAACCATTTTTCTATGGTTTATGCTTTCCAAATGTGTTTAAAAAAATATTCCCAGGCACAGGTTCCCAAAGACTCTGTATGTTTTCCTATTTTCTCTCTTTTCATATTCAGGTTTTTAATCCATCTAGACTCCACCTTTGTTTGCAGTATTGGTTAGGAATTCAGTCTTACTTTCCTCCACACAGACAGCCCGTTTTCCCAGTACCATTTTTACACAGCCCATCTTTTATCAACTGTTTGTGGAACCGGTTTCATCATAGTTTTCATAAATGTCATGTGAACATATTACTTAGCTTGGTTGGTATTCCTGAAATGTTCTATTTTCTGTGCACTGTGCTCCTTGGGGAAAATAAAGCCAAACCACACAGAATAATGAAAACGTCATCATCATCAACAGCCAAATGCCTCCTTCTTTTCCCTCAGCTGCAGTGCTGGTTAAGAGCAGAGCTCTGGGGCCGGGCATGGTGTCTCACACCTGTAATCCCAGCACTTTGGGAGGCCGAGGAGGGCAGATCACAAGGTCAGGAGTTCAAGACCAGCCTGACCAACACATGGTGAAACTCCATCTCTACCAAAAATACAAAAATTAGCCAGGCATGGTGGTACGTGCCTGTAATCCCAGCTCCTCAGGGGGCTGAGGCAGGAGAATCACTTGAACCCGGGAGGTGGAGGGTGCAGGGAGCGCTCCAGCCTGGGTGACAGAGTGAGACCCTGTCTAAAAAAAAAAAAAAGAGCAGAGCTTTGGAGTCTATCAGGCCTGGTCCCCGGAAGCAGATCCTGGGATGAGGACTTGGGAACAGGTGATGCGTGAAGGGAGGGCCTGGGAGCCGGGACAGGGACGGGTCAGGACAAGCGAAGCCGTCAGCACCAGGTCTCCTGACCGCAATGACTTCCTTGTGGTCCTGCAGGGGCTCCCTGGAGCGTGAACCTGCCTCAGCCGCCCTGTTGGAGGCTCCCACACCCGTCACTGGTCCAGGCCTCGCTGGGTGGGGAGGATGAGACAGGGCGAGCTGCTGAGTGGGGAACCACTTGCTCCCAGGGGCAGCAGCAGCAGAGCCCCTGCCAGGTTCCTGGGGTGTGGATAATTTCACCGTGACTGATGTTAAGCCCTTTTCGTACCTGGTTTACATAATTCCTGAAAACTGAACACTGAAATCATCTCCCACGAGCTGGGAGGAGGCGGCTTCAGCAAGGCTGGCCCCCAGGCCACTCCAGCTCACCGCGAGGGGGCCAGTCGGGCTCAGCGGCCTAAGGACAGTTGTCCAGAGAGGAGTGTCAGGAGCCAGCCCTGGAGAGAGAAGAACACAGAAGCCCAACAGGGTGTCCTGGGAATGGTGAGGGCCAGAAGCTCTGAGTGGAGCCCCCCGGTGTCCAGGCCCCCGGGGTCGGGATTCCTCTCCTCCCCAACTGAGGCAGGTCCTAGAAGGTTATCAGGGATCTGTAGCTGTCCCACAGCAGCTTGTGGGAGCCGACTCTCACATTTTCAGGGGTTTTACAAGCCAGTTGTTAAACTGCTCACACTTGAAATTGGATATGCCGGGGACATTTGCACCAGGGAACCTGGCAGTCTCCACAAATCAGGATGCTTTGTGTTTCTGGAGAGCTGGCTGTTAAATGTTACCAACACAGCTGTGATTACTTCTCAGTACACCCCAGCCTCCTCTCTGTCAAATGGGAATGGGGCCGTCCTTCACCCAGGTCCCTGGGGGTATTAAGTGATATGATAGCATTAAGCCCTCAGCTCAGGGCAGGAAAGCTGTGTGACAGCCCCATCGGCCTGCCGCGGCTGTGAGATGCGCCGGCCCTGCCCTTCCCCTTGTGGGGAGAGGAGTCCAAGCTCACAGAGACCCTCAGTGCCAGGATCAAATCCAGACTTTTCTGGACCTGTGGCCAAGAAGGCAAATCAGTGTCCTCAGGGCAGGGCTGTGAGGGAAGCAGGTGTCCCTGGAGCTCCTGCCCCAACTGCCGTGGTGGGGTGGGGAGGGAGGCCTGTGCCACAGGAGAGGCCAAGGCAACAGGGTCCCTCTTTCTAGAGCTGGCGTCGGGGTCTGAGGACAAGAGCAGAGCGAACTGAGCGACCCAGCTCTGGCCTCTACCTGGTAGCACCCGGACCCCCTGCAGCACCCCCTGCAGCGGCCGTCCTTACTGGAGGGACAGAGAACAAACAGCCTGCCCTGCAGACTGCACAGACCACCCAGACGCTGGGCTGTGAGGAGACCCCACCCAGGGAGCCGGAGCACTGGTTGGGCCTCTTCTTGAAGGGGAACCCACCTCCCAGGCACCCAGGGTGCAAAGAGCCTGTCCAGACACCACTGACCCTTCCCAGAGAGATGGGAAGTGCAGTCCCAACTCATTCCAGGTGGAGCAGGTTAGTAAATAAATGTACCTGATGCCAGGCGGATTTGAATTTCAGATAAACAGGAATGATTGCTGCTCTAAATATGACCCCCCACCCCCACCCCTCGCAGCAGATGAGGCTTCTCCGTCAGGAGGAGGAGCCTGTGGGTGGGGAGGCCTCCACTGGGCCTGCCCTCCCCACTTCCCCGTCTTTCCCCGGATGCAGACCATCCTGGATGGGCGGGCCACATGGTCACAGGAAACACTAGGATGAAAACATTTCTGATAATCTGTTAAAAGCTTATCCTGTGCACTAATTTCCCTAGAAGATTCTCTATGGGTGGGAAATAAGGTGTAGCCTATAGCTTGGGGGTGAGGACAGCAGAGAAACAGCCCTTTTCAACATTGATGTGCCCCGGACATGTTTATGGCCTGGGAGAGGCAGCCCGAGGAGAGGAAACAGGTGGACGGGGAGGAAAGCCCAGGGTCTCTGGAGGCAGCAGGGGGAGCAGGTGAGGGCAGGGAGGCCAAGTTGGCTGCAGCCATGAGCAGCTCTCCTGAGCCCAGAGGGGACAGGTGGCGGGAGGTGCTCAGACCTGTCCTGCCTTCCTATCTGTGCACAGATGTCTCTTGTATAATATGTAAGGACATTGAGCACATTGATGTGTCACATATTTAACTCTTGGACAGAAAATATTTTTGTAAAATTTGTTATTTTGCTTTTCAGTATCCGTTTCCCATTCTGTTGCTAAATGAACCCCATGAACCCCAGCGTTCTTTTGGGTCATCAGTTGGGCCCCACCTCAGTCCCCGCGGTTTGGGAGGAACGAACCCTGCCCCTCCATTCCCCGAGTCCAGGTCTGACCCATCAGAACCCGGAAGTGTCACGGAGCTTTCTCTTAACGTTGGAATCCTGTTGCAGAATGTCAGAATCTGCGCTAGGAAGCACCAACTAAGAACACATTTTGCATTATTTTAAATGGGAAAAATTATAACATATGATCTTAAAATCTCCAATCAATCCCTCAATACAGCCAAAGCCCAGTAAAATGCTTACATATCGGTATGGTCTGGCTGCGTCCCCACCCAAATCTCCTCTTGAATTGTAGCTCCCATAATTCCCACGTGTTGTGGGAGGGGCCTGGCGGGAGGTCACTGAATCATGGGGCTGGGTTTTTCCCGTGCTGTTCTTGTGATAGTGAGTAAGTCTCATGAGATCTGACGGTTTGTAAACGGGAGTTCCTCTGCACGGGGCCTCTTGTCTGCCGCCGTGTAAGGTGCAGCTTTGCACCTCTTTTGCCATTCACCATGGTTGTGAGGCCTCCACAGCCATGTGGAACTGTGAGTCCATTAAACCTCTTTCCTTTATGAATTACCCAGTCTTGGGTATGTCTTTATTAGCAGCAGGAGAACCGACTAATACACCTATGAAGGTCCAAATATTGTGTTAGGGTGCACAGTGCTGGCAGGATCCCTTTTTGATCAGCAAATAAATGATCAACACGATTGTCAGCCAACTGTCGCCTGTTTGCAATGGAGCCCCCACCACCACCAGCGCAGGTCAGCGTGCGTTAGCGTCCCTTGGCCTCTACTGGCATCTGGCGCACTTTTCAACACGGTTTCCAACACACGTGATTATGACAAGCATATGTGTGATGTCACTTAGTTTCTAGACATAGTTTTATTGTATGTATTATATTAAGATTTGTTAATGGAAATTGGATTCTCTCTTGTGTAATCATTGGCCATTCTTTCAAAGAGAGTTTTGCACATTTTATGAATTTTGGCTATTAGAGCCACGGGGTGACTCACTGCAATCCCAGCCATTCTGCAGGTTATGCCAGCTGAGTCTAAAGTTCATATGGAAAGGCAAAAGTCCTCGGACAGCCAACACCGTGAGGAAGAAGAAAGAACAGAGTTGGAGAACCCACATACCTGACTTCAAGCCCTGCCATAATACCACAGTAATCAAGACAGCGTGGTTTTGTCTCCAACACAGTCATTGCCCCCAAAGAGAGGGGCTTTTCCTGTTGGGTATCACGAAGCCAATACATGAAACTGAAAGTGAGTACCCCGCAGTGCAGGCTTTATTCCATGGCCGTGGAATTGAGAAGCGGGAGCACAGCTCACAAATCCACTCAGCCTGGGAGGGGTGGGGAGGCTGACACATGAGGACTCTCTCATGAAAGGATTGGACACACCGAGCAAGGGGAAGAATATTCGTGTCTTTTCCTGGAGCGGGCAGTGAGCTTCCCAGAACCGGAGTGCGACCTTCCTTTTTGTCTTTTTGTGGCTTTGTCCAGTCATTGTCATGGCGATTTCCAACTATCATGGCACTGGTGGGAGTGTCACTGAGCATGGAAATGAGATGATAATGAGGCTGAAGGTCTTTTTGAAGCTGTTTGGTCGGCTATCTTGGTTTGAACCAGTCTGAGCTGGTCTGGTTACAAAGGGAACTTTTTATCCCGGGAGTCCTGTTTCCTAAAGATAAGCAGAGTTAGCGCAGGGTAGAAATTCAGTTATGTTCCATAGGCATTCATTCCAGTAACAGTATCAATGAAAGAACAGATAAATGGATCACTGGGACAAAACAGGGAGCCCAGGAATAGACCCACAAAAGCCCAGTCAACTGATCTGTGACAGGGAAAGTTGGCTCTGGTGTGGCCTTTCCCTGGTGGCTGGTGTCCAGGAGCAAGGACACAGGGGACACTGGGGCCGCCGGGTGGGGCCGCCGGGACACAGGGGAGAGGACGCAGGGAACGTCAGGGACACCGGAGAGAGGACGCAGGGGACACTGGGGATGCTGGGACATGGGGAAGAGGATGCAGGGGACGCTGGGACACAGGAGAGGATGCAGGGGATGCCGGGAAGACAGGGAAGAGGACACAGGGGACACCAGGGATGCTGGGACACGGGGGAGAGGACACAGGGGATGCCGGGACATGGGGGAGGGGACACAGGGGACACTGGGGGGGACCACAGGGTAGAGCTGGGCCAGAAAACGTCTTCTGTAAAGACCCAGATGGGAAATACCTTCATCTTCGAGGGCCATGGGGGCTCTCCCACAGCCACTGAAACCTGCCACTGTGTGAAAGCCGCCAGACAGTGCAGAGACCAATGAGCCATGACAGGCTCCCACGGGCCTTCCCCACAGAGGACGAAACTGGGCAATGAGAGCCCACAGATACCTCCTGCTCCCTTTCTCCTCTTCCTCCTACTTCCCTCCTCCTCCTCTTCCTCTTCTTTCTCCAGTTCCTTCTCCTCCTCTCCTCCTCATCCTCCCCCCTTCCTCCCCAACTCCTTCTCTTCCTCTTCCTCATTCTCTTCCTCCTCCTCCTTGCCCTTCTCCTCCTCCTCCTGTCCCTGGTGGGTGAGCCATCAGCAGTGACAGGCCACACACGGAGTCTAGTCTTGCCTCTGCCTTAGCCTCGCTCTGTGACCCTGGGTGAGTTCTGTCCCGTCTCCGGGCCTCAGTTTCCCCACTTGTAAAATGAGGAAATTGGACTCGTCTTGGCTTCCCAAACTCCAGTCTCCACTTCCCACCTTCCATGTTCCAAACACATTACTTACTCCGTGTTTTTCTTTAAATCATCTCATTTTCAACTCCACTAAATTCCTCTAAAGATGAAACATCATTTCACCACCATGAGCAGAAAATCATTCTCACTTACCATAAACAGAAGGTGGTTTGAACGTGAAATGAAGACAAAATAATGTTACTCACAACTAGCTAAGGCTTTGTCTGCCCAAAGCTCTGAGCCTGACGCCCACCCACAGGGGTTGAAAAGTCAAACACCACCAGGGGCCAGGAAGTGACCTGCAGGCAGTGTGGGGTCTTATTTGCATATTAAAGTGATGATGATGAGGAGGAAACTTAACAATCTATGTTCTTCAGGTGTACAGGCTCACTCAACCCTCGTAAGAGCCATAAAAGGGGCTGGATGCGGTGACTCACCCCTGTAATGCCAGCACTTTGGGAGGCCGAGGTGGGTGGATCGCTTGAGCCCAGCAGTGTGAGACTAGCCTGGGCAACAGAGTGAGGCCTCATCCCCATTAAAATTGTTTTTAAAAAAGAGCCAGAAGTGGCAGGTGCTGTTCTCATAGCCACTCACAGACGAGGAACCTGAGGGGGTGAGACACAGGAAGCTGCTCCATCCTCCAGCCAGGACGAGGAGGCTGAGGGAGAGCCCAGGCCAACCTGCTCTCGGAGTTTGGACTTTTCAATCGCGAATTTTCCACAATTGTGCGGAAATGTTTGTCCAGAGGTTCTGGAAACACTCATAGTCTATCTTCTGTTTTCCTATTTTTGGTAAGCATAAAACAAAACAAAACAAAACAAGACCAAAACAAAAAAAACCTTCCCTTTCTCTGTTGGTTCATTTCGAGGAAGCATCACCCAATGTGGTGACAAACAGCAAGTGGCATCAGCCCCAGCGTGGGAGGGACAGGGCGTGGTGGGGACGGTGGTGCCAAGAGGGTGCAGTCCCCACCCAAAGCAGCGGCTCCACCCACAGATGCTCCAGCAAGGAGAGCCCCGTGCCAGCTGCCCAGGCTGTTGATCCAGTCAGGGATCTGGCTTGAACGTGGGCCCACGCAGGGGGTCTGCACACGGGTGGGGTCTTTGTTCCCCGAATATCTATCCCCAGCACCCACGGCAGTGCCCAGCTCAGAGCGAGGGGGCGATAAATGATGTGTGAACAGATGAATTCATGGACATCTCCCACTCTTTACCTATTGGGGATTAGTTCCATGTTTTAAGTCTGGGCTGGCAGTGCCGCGTGGTCCTCCTGGTGTGTCCTCTGTCGGGTGCTAGGGGACACCCCAAGGTCCGCAGGGGCTTCTGCTGGGTCTCTGAGCCGTTGTTCTCTCGCCTGCCTCACGTGGACACAGGTTTCCCGGGTGGAGTTTAGTTGAGGGATCTCAGTCATTCGCAGGAGGAAACCTGCTGCTCCCTCAGGGGTGCAGTGAGTTTCAGGCATTAGGACGGAGCCAACACCCACATTTCCTAAAGCCCTGAACATAAATTTATCTCGACTCCCTTTTCTTAGGAATTAACAAATCAAGCACTGTGTCTTTCAGTGTCTCAAATCTCCCTTCATCCCAGCTGGACAAGTGAAGGAGAGTGAAGGGCAGAGGGTGGCACAGGGTGGAGATTTGAGAAGTTTAATTAAAGCCTCAGGTTCAGGTGTGGGGTGATCCTGATCCATCACTGAGGTGCGGCCACTCCCACTTCATGAAGAGACAGCCCAGCCCTGAGGATCAGAGCCATCTCTCAGACAGAGGAGAAGTCAACGCCTGACAGCCTTCGCTCATTTGACAGATGCTTCCCCTGAATTCTCCTCTTGGTAATAAAGTGGTCTCCATGGTAACTGTTGAGGTCTTTGATGATGGATTAGACGGGCTGTTTTTAATCATCCTGAAAACAATGCTGTAAGGTGCATAAAATCCTTCCAGAATCTTCCAGCTCAGCCCAGCCACCAGCAGGATGCAACTGA
This sequence comes from Colobus angolensis palliatus, assembly GCF_000951035.1. Taxonomy (NCBI): domain Eukaryota; kingdom Metazoa; phylum Chordata; class Mammalia; order Primates; family Cercopithecidae; genus Colobus; species Colobus angolensis. Next base: position 1,958,852 of record NW_012112586.1, read on the forward strand.
GGAAGTGAACCCAGGCAACTCCACAGCAGAAGAGCCACCCAGCTGGGCCCTGCCTGGATCTGCCAGGATCTCTATCCTGACCACACAATTGTCAGAAATAATAAATCATTGATTTTGTTTGAAGTCACAGCATTTTTGGGAGGGTTGTTAAGCAGTGAGACATGAGTCAGGACAGGTGGCACAGACTGGGCATGGCTGGGACTTTCGTCAGCCAGGAGGAGTTGCCTGGCAGAGCTGTCCACTGGTCTAGGACCCAGGCCACACCGCCCTGCAGCTAGTTACCTGCGGCTCCTGTTAGTGCCACATGGCTGTGTGTGTCTCCTCTTTCTCATTAGGTGCTTTACTGCCCTCCTGGAATGTCAGGATTTAATTTCCCTTCAGCTTTAATGAGACCTCCTGACCGTGTGCTCACATGCCAAAATTAATTTCTCCAGCCTGGCTCTGACGATTTTCATCCTTAATTCTTCCGTGTCCCCAGGGCAGCTCCAGGCATGTTGTTGTCTTAATTCATCATCTGTGATTCAACAAAGGGATAGTCACAGCGTGGGGCACCCGCATGTCACACATGTCTCACCACAGCCACACCTGGGCCAGGTAGGATTAGTTCAGAGATGCTTTGGAGGGGCTGTCACCACGAACACCAAGGAGCAGGTCCATTTCTGGTGACAGACATGCGTTCAGCCTCTGTCTGCAGCCAAATGGAGGCAGATACATTTACTGAAGCCGCAGAGGCCTGTGGTTGCAGGTCCTGTGGCGTTTTGCCTGCCTGGCATTTGTTCCCTCTACTTCCCGTAACAAGCCCTGATGGGCTCTGCACAGCCACACCTTCCCCCCTCAGCTCTCACAGCCCCGTTGGAATTGCTTTCTCCTGGCCGAAGCATTTCACAGAGGCTGCACCACTCAGTCCCTCTTAGTCCCCTGGAGAAAGTGGCTGAGGGGTGGTGGGGGGATAATTGCGTTTCCAAAGTCTGGGCAATCAGCCAATGTAAACAAGCACCTGAGTCACTGCCTTGGGCTGTCTAGGAAACAGGTAAAGTGAATTAAATACACACCATTTCTCAACATTCCAATGCGTTTCTGCATGAGGTGGGTTTCTGTTTTTGTTTTCTTTCTTTCCTTCCCTCCTTCCTTCCTTCCTTCCTTCCTTCCTTCCTTCCTTCCTTCCTTCTTTCTTTTCTTTCTTTTTTCTTTTTTTCTTTTGATGGAGTTTCACTCTTGTTGCCCAGGCTGGGGTGCAATGGCACGATCTCAGCTCACTGCACCCTCTGCATCCCGGGTTCAAGCGATTCTCCTCCCTCAGCCTCCCGAGTAGCTGGGATTATAGGCATGTGACACCACGCCTGGCTAATCTTGTATTTTTAGTAGAGACAGGATTTCTCCATGTTGGTCAGGCTGGTCTCAAACTCCCAACCTCAGGTGATCCACCTGTCTCAGCCTCCCAAAGTGCTGGGATTACAGGTGTGAGCCACTGCACCTGCTGTCACTATGTTATTTTCTCTTGCATTAACATTTAATTCAGTACAGTTGCCATCTCTTTAGTAAAATTCCTGTCCTGTTAATGTATGTTTTTCATATTTTGCATTAGATCCCTTAACATAGTATCATCATTATTTTAAATTCCCTGACTTACAGTTCCAACATCTGTGACATATTTGTCTAATTCTGTTGGTTGCTTTGTCTCTTGACAATGAACTCTTTTGTGCTTTTTTTCTGTGTCTTGTCATTTTTGGTTGGAAGGTAGACATCCACATATATAATTCAAAATTAAGATAAACACTGGACAATACAAATTGAGATAAATAGTATTTATACCTGGAAATTGGCATGCCTCTTCTTTTAATAGGTCTTTATTTGAGAGTTAAAGGATAAGTGAATCTTTTCCCTCTTCATGGAATGTAGCATTTGCTCTTTCCTCTGTCTAGAATGTTCTTCCTGATACATCCACATGTCTGATTCCTTCTCAGTGTTGAGTTCTCAGCACAAAAGTCGCTTCAGTGAGAACTTCTCTGACCCTATGGAAGTGGCCTCCTCAAATTTTTCTCTATCTTTTCACTGTTTGGTTGCTTTTGTAGCAATTATCACTATCTAAAATTATCTTGCTTTGCTACTCATTTTGTCATTTTGTGTCTGTTTTCTAAGAGAGCGGGGCCCTTATCAGCCTTGATCTCCATTGGTCAACAGTACCTGGACAGTGTCAGTGATGAAGCAGACAAAACTCTCCTGAAGCAATGAAGAAACCAGTGCACAAATGAATGAATTAAGCAGGTTTTTATGAGTCTAATGAAGAAACTCTGCTGGTGTTTCCTCCTTTGCTATGAAGCCTTCCTCCCTCCTCCCTGGACTGTAAGGAGGTAGTGCTCCCAAGTCATGAGGGTGAGGAAAGAATCAGATCTCCACCCGTGGCATCCTCAATGCAGTGCTGCTTCTCCCAGCCCAGCCCTGTCTCTCTTCCTCTTTCCTACATTTGTCTACTGCTTCTGCTATCTCCTCCTCAGCCCAGCTGCACCCAGAACTTGGTTGAGCAGTCCCTGTGCCCACCCTGAAGTGTGCCCACCCTGAGTGTTCACCCTAACCCCTACTGCCCTAAATCCAGAGTGGTATCAGACGCACATCAGCCTTGTTGGCCCTGGGCCAATCTTACTTCCTGGTTAAGAAAAAAAAATATGTTTGTTTCTCTTTGGTCTTAAAACAAATTTGACATTTGTTACACCGAATTTAACTGTCTCTCCCAAAGCACTCTTGTAAATGCAGTGGGCATCTATTCCCAAGCCATCAACTCACATGTGGAGAATCGCCTGGTTCCTTTATAACTGAGTATAGTCTCTCTGGAAAGCCCACACACTGCCTAATGGCAGAAGAGTAGACTCAGTTCCAGGTGAATGGCATCAATTTGGGGTGGTCGTGTTTTTTTTTAGACCATTAAGGATTTTCTCCCTTCCCTCCTCTGTTGCCTCTATGTTGCTAGTTCTCATGTAGCGAGGGTAAGATCCTCAGCCATCCCCTCCCATGCCGACACCTGCTGTCCGTGCCTGTCCCATTCAGGATCTGGCTGTGCAGTGCTCAGCATGCCTGGTGCCAGCTCCTGTAGCCTGGAGCAGCCCTGCTGCCACACCCTCCCTCCACGGCCTGACCTGGTCCTCTGGGGCCCAGGGTACATCGCTCCCTCCCCCAGGCACTGGAAGATAAGAACCCAGACAGCCTCTCCTGAGTCTCCTCTGTGCCCTGAAGCCTCTCCTGAGTCTCTGTGCCCTGAAGCCTCACCAGTCACCTCTTCACATGGCAGTGTGGGGCCCATTGTGAGGTCATCACTTACAGATTCCCAGGTAGGAAATGAACCAAAGTCCTCTTTGCTTTCAGACCCCAGATGTTTCAGGGTCATGCGTCATTTTCCATTTGAGGACTAAGAGATGGCATTTGGTGCAGGGCCCCTTCTTGCAGACCCTCCCCAATGTCTCTGTTTCTTCTCTGATTCTTTTTTCTTCCCCAACCCAGAAATAATTTCTACCTATTTTAGGACTAGGAAAAAAAAACTGGCTTAGAAAACATTTTCCAAGTGTCTGCATTGCAGCAGGGGAATGTATTTGAAGCACACACATTCTAAAAGCAGCAATTTATTGCTTTGTTCTCTATTTTGGCTGAAAGGCTTCCTCTTGGGAGCTAAAGCCTCAACAGTGAGGACCCCAATGGGGAAGGGTCAGGGAATAAAAGAGACACCCCAAAGCAAACATACATCAGTCAAAGCTTCACAATATTATCCTGATGCGTGGGCATTGCTGGCCTTTCCTGGAGGGGAATTGCCAGCCCTGGAGACTCTGCTCTTGAATGGCCCAGCACCGGGCTTGTGGAGCTGCCCCTCGTATCTCCAGGCCCTACTCAGAAGGATCCTGATTTACTGTCCCTATGTCAGCCTGCCACAGCGAGTTTCCTCAAATCTCCTGAGCCAGCAGGGAGGGGAGACCCCAGGAGGCTCAGTGGTAGCACAGTCTGGGCCCCCCACTGCCCGCCATCAGCACACTCCTCCTTCCCCCTGTCCTTTGCCCGTGAGGGGTGCATGCAAGGGCATCATGAACATGCTGCACCCATAGACCCCTCTGCAGGTGGCTCAGAGGGGACAGGTAGAGGAGGAGGGAGGAGGGAGATAGGGAGGAGGAGAAGGAGAAGCGGGGGAGGACAGGGAGGAGAAAAAGGAGGAGGAAAGGAGAAGGAGGAGGAGGTGGGAGAGGAAGGTAAAGGGAAGAGGAGAAAGCCACAGAGACCTGAGCAGGCCAGACTCCTCTGAGGGACTCATAGGAGTGAGGATGCCCCAGTGAGGCCACAAGGACAGCCACACCTGGGCCAGGTGCCCTCCCAGACAATGTCACGGCACCATATGGTCCCCCCACGTGTCAAAGCCCTTACCTTAAAAACAAACGATGACATTGGCTGATTAGGTGAACATGGGCTCCTGTAAAGGGTCTTGGGGAGTGTGCAGAACCATCCTTGGGAGGGCTGGGGACAGGGCTGGGAGGATGCACAGAGCCAGCCAGGTGAGGAATCAGCCCTTGCTGCTGCCAGCTCCACACACACCTCGATGCAAGGGTAGGAGGTGGGATTTCTGATACAGCTCACATTCATACGTCTGCAAATTTGCCAAACATATGTATTTTAGAAATGCTCGTTTTACCCTTGCAGAACTTAGAACACCAGGGAAAGAGTGAGTGGAGACCCTGACCTGGCTAGGATGACCTCTCCACCAAGGACGCAGATGGGAGGAAGAAACGGAAGTGCGTTTCCATTATAGGGAGATGATTTCCAAGTTACTTTCTTGCATGTGGGGTTGCAGACTGAGCTTCCTAGTTAATGTGTTTTTCACTCCACATCAGCCATGGTGATGAAACGTGTTTTCCCAGAGTTCCAGCTCTCTCTGCACAAGCTCCTGCCCAGCCTTCTGAGTGGGAAGCCCCCGTGCAAATGCCTGGGAGGAAAGCAGACTGTCCTGCAGTAAATTCTGTTTAGCAGCTCCTGTTCCTGGCTGTTGAAAGGATTTACTGCTCCATGGAGGATAATTAATCTGAGTAAAAAGAAAGAAGGCAGGAAAGGTTACTCCAGCTCACCGTGGAAGGCCGAGGGCAGGATTTGTTTGCACACCGCGGGAATACGTCCTCCTTCACTTAGCAGCTGCCACCAGGTCCCTGGTCACCCATACCCTGGAGGAAATGCCCTGTAGCCCTCAGGGACATAACACGTGTGCCACTGGTGATTAAGCTTTGGCCCTTGTGCCCTGTGAGTTCATGCCATGTCTCGTTGTAATTAACTTTGCACAAATCTATTGATCTGAACCGTCAGTGAGTGGACAATTGCTGCATGATCCATCAATGAGTGGACCTGTCAGTGAGTGGACCCGTCATGAGTGGACCCGTCATGAGTGGATGCGTGGTGAGTGGACCTGTCAGTGAGTGGACGCGTGGTGAGTGGTCCCATCGTGAGTGGACCCGTCAGTGAGTGGACCTGTCAGTGAGTGGACCTGTCCTGAGTGGTCCCATCGTGAGTGGACCCGTCATGAGTGGACCTGTCAGTGAGTGGACGCATGGTGAGTGGACCCGTCATGAGTGGTCCCATCGTGAGTGGACCCGTCAGCGAGTGGACCAGTCAGTGAGTGGATGCGTGGTGAGTGGACCCGTCGTGAGTGGACAATTGCTGCATGACCCGTCAGTGAGTGAACCCGTCATGATGGACCCGTCATGAGTGAACCCATCATGAGTGGATCCGTCGTGAGTGGACCCGTCAGTGAGTGGACCCGTCAGTGAGTGGACGCATCGTGAGTGGACCTGTCGTGAGTAGACAATTGCTACATGACCTGTCATGAGTGGACCCATCATGAGTGGACCCGTCCTGAGTGGACCCGTCATGAGTGGACAATTGCTGCACGAGTCACTCATGTGCATTCCCTCCTTCAACAACAACATCCCATTTCTTGCTGGGAAGAGCCCTCACAGGCACCATTCAATCCAGGTGAAAATGCCCCTCTTAACCCAAGCAGCCTCCGCTTTCCACTGCCTCAGGTCCTAAGTGAGACCTGCATGGGCAGAGTGAGTCAGTGGGGCTCACACATCCAGGGAGACCTTGAACAGGCTCTGTGAGCAGCTCCTGCTTGTGGACCCTGAGCTGTCCTTTCCCAGCCAGATGTTCCACCCTCCCCTTTGGTTTCCATTGCTGGTGACCCCAAAAGTCCTGACTGCTTTGGCCGGCCACCCCAAGAGCACCTGGATCCTGGAGTCATGTTAGCACTGTGCCAGTGAGACAGGGGCCTGGATGGGGAATCTGGCTGTCACGTTAGCACTGCACCAGTGAGCCAGGGGCCTGGATGGGGAATCTGGCTGCCTGAGCCTTGACCAGAGCCCCTGGATGGCATAAGCTCACTCATCCAAGAACTGTTCACGGAGCACCCATGCTGTGCCAAGCAAGCACCTATTAAACATGCATGTGATGATCAGAGAAGATCTCAATGTTAATAGTGACCTGGTGAGGGAAGAGGGCTGGTGTGGAGGGCAGGGGTGTGGAGGGCAGGGGTGTTTGTTCACTTCTGGGTTGACCAAGGAGTTGTCCCTCATCTATCCCAAGACTTATCCTGGAGACAATTAAACTACATGCTAAACACCTTCAGTACTGAAAGGGGTTTATTGACTTTGGGTTTATGTAAGTCACAACCATCGACAGCTGCTGAATATCTTCATGTGTCTTATTCTATCTGATGTGGGATTTTCAGTTGGGATTGTTTAAAAAAAAAATAAAGACCTGTAATCCCAGCACTTTGGGAGCCGAGGCAGGCAGATCATGTGGTCAAGAGATCGAGACCATCCTGGCCAACATGGTGAAACCCCATCTCTACTAAAAACACAAAAATCAGCTGGGCATAGTGGTGAGCACCTGTAATCCCAGCTACTCAGGAGGCTGAGGCAGGACAATCGCTTGAACTCAGGAGGCAGAAGTTGCAGTGAGCCAAGATTGCGCCACTGCACTCCAGCCTGGTGACAGAGCGAGATTCTGTCTGAAAAAACAAAACAAAACAAAACAAAAAAACCTCAAATGAATAAATGTCTCATTAACACTTTAATTTGAGCCTGGAGTTTCAGGATAAATTCTTATGCTGGTGCAAAGAAAATTTTGTGATTGTCAGAATTTTAGATCACTCTGATGGGGAGACATTTCTGCACTGTTGATCCATACATGTGGCCTAATCTAAGTTCTCATTAACTCCTTGGCTAGAAGTCTGGATGGAGGGTGTAGTGGGTTGAATCGTGGTCCCCGAAAAAATATGTCTATGTCCTAATACCTGGAAGCTGTGAATGTAGCCTTATTTGGAAACAGGGTCTTTGCAGATGTAACTAATTTAAGGATCTCAAAAAGAGATCATCCTGGATTAAGGGTGTAAATTCAGTGACTAGTGTCCTTACAAGAGAAAAATCACAGGAATATTTGAAACCTGAAGACCTAAGAAAGCCCTGTGAAGACATAGGCTGAGATTGAAATGATGCATCTACAAGCCAAGGAACACCAAAGCTTTCCAGCAGCCACCAGAAGCTGGAGAGAGAAGTGAGATGGACTGTCCCTCAGAGCCCCCAGAAAGAACAATCCCTGCACCCTCCTTGGTTTTGGACTTCTGGCCTTCAGAGCTGTGAGAGAGTAAATACCCATATAAATACCCATTGTTATAAGCCACCCTTTGTCCCTGAAGGAAGAGCAGCAGAGGGGGGTGTCAGGGGCTGAAGAGAAAGAGCAGGTGGAGCTGCCTGGGCCCCAGCTGGGTGCTGCTAATCTCCACCTCCTACCCAGGATGTGGCTGCCCAGAGGTGCACAGACACTGTCCACCCCACGGGAGCTTGCTGTAGCCCCATGTCCATGGCTGTAGCGTCAGTGCCAAGACCAATGCTTCCCACATAGTACGTGCTCAGAACAGGCATTAGAATGGATGGATGGGTGGATGTTATCAGAGGACAGGAACCCAATGTATCTTCTTTTCTAATTGTAGTAAGAACCTTTAATTAGAGATCTACCCTCTTGTCACATTTTAAGTGTGCATTACAGTGTTGTAAACTATAGGCACAGTGTTGTACAACAGATCCCCAGAACTTACTCATCTTGGGGAACTGAAACTTATACCAGCTGAACAGCAACTTCCCACATCCCCTTCCCCAGTCCCAGGCCACCACCATTCTACTGTTTCTATGAGTTTGACTATCTTAGAGGCTTCCTACAAATGGAATCAAAGGCAAAGGACCCGAATACACATTTCTCCAAAGAAGACATACAAATGACCAACAGGTGTATGGAAAAGATGCTCAACATCATGAATCATGGGGGAAATGCAAATCCAAACCACACCTGTTGGGAGACCATTATCAAAAATACAAGAGGTGAGTGCTGGTGAGGAGATGGAGAAGTTGGAACCACTGTACACCCCTGAAAAGAATGTAAAATGATGTAGTTGTTCTGCAAAACAATATGGCGGCTTCTCAAAAAATCAAAACTAGCACTGTTGTATGATTCAGCCATCTCACTTCTGGGCAGTTACCCAGACGCACTGAGCTTAGGATCTTGAAGAGATATCTGAACTCCTCATTGCAGCAATGTCACAATAGCAAAGATGTGCAAGCAACCTGAATTCCCATCAACAGATGAACGGATAAGGACAATGTGAATGTACACACACAATGGAACATTAGCCAGCCAACAAAGAGGGAAATCCTACCATTTGCAATAACACGGATGAACCTGGAGGGCATCACACTAAGTAAAAGAAGTCAGAAACAGAAGAACCCCCTGGGTCTTGAGCTCAGAAGTTGTTCAGCAAACTCATTTCTGCAGAAGCAAGTTTGGGATGGGAATGCAGGGAGCTCCTTACCTGGGAGATATTGACACGGCTGTGGGAAGTGATGTGGGAGAGGCTTGCCCACCTAGCCTCAAAGTGAGGTCCAAGCCTGGGGTGGGCACAGAGGCTGTCGGGTTACACCATGGAGAGGTGCAGACAGAGACCCCCTACAGGCTGCCGTGTCCACTCCAGGGGGAGCTCTAGACACTCCTTCCAGGCTCTTGATGACCATTCTTGGAGCTTAGGTCAGTAGGACCATGGCAGGCCCTAGCTGGTCAAGGCCTTGTGGCCAGCCTCCCATACATTTCCAAAGGGCTGTGGGGCCTTCACAGTCTTGGCCACACAGGCCATGCCCTCAGAGAACATCTGGTCTTCCCACACCCTGCACAAGTGGGGCAGTCAGGAGAAGCCACCTGAAGTATTGGCTGAGAGCACCACCCGGGGGGACCAATGGCTTGTTCCATCAGATATATTATGAAAGGAACAAGTCCTGAACAGAGGCTGGGCTCCACTGCTTGACAAGGGGCAGTGACAGGATCTCCCTGTGCAGTAAGGTCAGAGGGCTCGGGAGCCAGACTGCCCTGTCCACACCCTGCCCACTTGCCAGGTATGTGCTGGCACTCAGGACCCGGGCCTCAGTTTCCACAGCTATAGAATGGGGAGGCAAACATGCCCTCCCCCATAGGCCCGCCATGAGTATCAGTGAGATCATTCACACATGTTAGCACAGTGCCTGGTGAAGGGTGTGCTCCAAAAATGGCCAGTGTCATTACCTGATACTTTCACTATGCAAGGAAAAAAGAAAGAGAGAAGGTGGATGTATTAGTTTGTTCTCATACTGCTATAAGAACTGCCTGAGACTGGGTAATTTACAAAGGAGAGAGGTTTAATTGACTCACAGTTCTGTATGACTGGGGAGGCCTCAGGAGACTTATAGTCATGGCAGAAGGTGAGGAGGAGGCAGGCACCTTCTTCACAAGGTGGCAGGTGAGAGAATGAATGAAGGCGGAACTTGCCAACACTTATAAAACCATCAAATCTCATGAGAACTCACTCACTATCACAAGGACAGCATGGGGGAAACTGCCCCCATGATCCAATCACTTCTCACTGCGTCCCTCCAATGACAGCTAGGGATTTTGGGGATTACAATTCAAGATAAGATTTGGGTGGGGACATAGCCAAACCACATCAGTGGAAAAGAGGAGGTGGAGGATGCATTTCTGTGAGTTGAATGTACTTGAACTTCAGACAGCGGAGCCAGGCTTCGTAGAGCATCCTTGGACCACCATTCCTGGGACCTTTCCCTCTCTACTGAGGCCCAGACAAACTTGCTTCTGGAACTGGCCCAATTTCCCCACAGAACCGAAGCTTGAGAAGACTGTCATCTGAATTCATGTCTCAGGAAACCAACCGTCAGGACTTCCAGATAGCATCAAGTGAACTTTTCCAGGTCACTGCATCCAACCAATGAGACCTGCTGCTTATTGGCCAACTCCTCTTCCTCTCTTCCTTACTCCCAACTAGTGAGTTAGAGAGATTCATTTGGGACCGGTCTGTATTCAAGCCTTTCTTCTCTGGCAGTACTTGTCTCAGTGATTGGCTTTCTATGTGGTGAGTAGCTGGACCTAACCAAACCCCTGGTACTTGGCAACACATCCCTGAAGATGCAGGAATCTGGGCTGAGGGACAAGGGAAGGGGAGTCCACGGCTCCAGTGCGGGAACAGGTGCATCTGTCAGGAGGGTTCAGCTGCAGGAACAGGGACCCCCATATAAGAGTGGCTTAAATAAAATGGGGATTATCATGTTATAGACACTCCAAGAATAAGCTGTCCAGGGTCCTGTGGTGACCCCAGGGTGTCAAGGTCTCAAGTTTTCTCCACCAGCCCTTGATGCCCCTTTACCCTACTGTGATCCAAGATGATTCCAGACATCCACTTCCCTCCAGGGGCAAGGGGAGAGGAAGAAGAGGGCAGGCTTTAGGGGCATGACCCGGAGGTGCTACACACAATTTTCTCTCTCATCCCATTAGCCATAACATGGTCATGTGACCACACCTTCCTGCAAGGGAGCATGGGAATTGTAGTCTTTATTCTGGGAATTCACGTGTCCTGCTAAATCCTGGAACTCTGTTGCCATATCACAAAAATGAGGAAAGCACATTGCGGGGCCGTAGTCACTGCCCCAAGGTTGTACCCAGGAGGAGTCTCAAAGCCTTGAAGGCCCTTCCCATTTATAAACGTAAATAATTAGAGTTGAACAAGGCAGAACTTAAGAGAGAAATCTCAGCTGGGTCGGGTGATCACCCACAAGATTAGGGAAAGAAAAAGAGGGGATATCAAGCAAGCTAGAATTTTAAGTTCATGAGGTTTGTTTTCCTAGAAGTAATTAGATGATACAAATTTAAAAGTTAAAAAGAAATAGACAACAGCCAGCTCCACCTGGGAAGGATGTGGAAATTGCTTTTTGAAACATTTATGCTACCTCAGCTAGAAGACCCGCCATGAATGCCTCATTATATTTTTAAGTTGCTTTTGTGCTGTTGGACTCTCTTTAGCAGCTATTGTTCTTATTATTTGTCATGATGACAAGTCATTTAATTCATTTCATAAGATCTGTGTGTCAACTGTCTTCCCTTTGCAATGTTAATTCAAATACAGCAATCTCTCTAACAGCTATTTCCTTCCCTGGTCTCCGATACCACTCAGGAAGCTCACCTTGGGACGGGTAGGGTGCTCTGTCCCTCTGCCCGTGGAGCTCCAGTCAGTAGACATGGGCAATACCGCTGCTCCATGGGCACACTAGGCCCAGAATCCACACGGGAAAATTGCCGTCTGAAAGGAGAACTGGAACACACAGCCAGTCTGACTCTTGTCTTGTTGAGACATTAAAAATGAACACCCCCCATATCTGTATGCACAGAAGACAATACCACCAGCTGTGTGAGGACTAATCTTTCTCTCTTTTCATGCACTATTTTCCTGCACAATAGCCACTAACTTGTCTTTCATTTCTGGGGACAATTGTCCACCCGAGTGTCAGATGAAGGGAGAATTATCTCCAAGATACAGTGCAGGAGCACGACCATGTTTCCAGCGCTGAGGCTTTCTCTGCAGCTCTCTGAACCTGTGTCAGTGAGTCTGCAGGCAGACACCCAAGTCTGTGCTCAGAAGGCAGCCCCTGAAAGGGAGCCAGGAGGCCCAGACACACACAGGCACCTGTGCCCAAATCTGGCAATGATCCAGAAACTAAACGCCCAGGTCTGTCTCTAATTGTGTTTCAGCAACGCCGCCCACCTAATACATCACTCTCTCATGTGAAGGGAGGGGGAAATTGCAGCCAGCGAGTCTGGTCTTTCCTCTGGAAAGGTTGGAAGATGTCAGGGAAGTGGCAGCAGCAAGTCATCTCACGTGAATCCTGAGGTGCTCTATGGTCCCCAAGGGGCAGAGCCTGCAGTTTCTGGGGTCTGGGATGGAGGGGCTTTGCACTGGACCACCTGAGCTATCCAGGGTGTGGGGCTCCATAGAGGCCTAGACAGGGGCTCAGGGACCACCAGCCAGGGCGGAAGAGCTCAGGGGGTTTCCAGGCTCTGTGCAGTGAGCAGGGTGTTCGAAGACACCAAAACAAGCCCCTCCCCCTTGGATCTGCAGGGCATGGGCTGGTCGTATGTCAGCTGTTGCTGCCACAGAAGTCAGGGTTCCAGGGGTGGAGTGAGCCCTGGGGTGACCTGGTGATTCTGCAGCCACTGTGACAAGGCATGGAGTGCCTTACAGGTCCCCTGCGGTCCAGTGTTAGAGCACGGAGTTACGTAACCCACGTGACCCTGAGCTTCCCAACACGGCGCAGGCTTCCCGTAGACCCTGCTTCACACTGGAGCCCCTTTGACAGGAAGCGTGAAATCAAAGGAATCCTTCTCTCCATGAGGAATGCCAGCGCTTGCAGCAGCTGCTCTGCGAGGGCCCGCATGTCTGCAGACCCGGACCTCAGGAAGGCAACGCAGGTAACCACAGCAGCGCATTCGGGAAGGTTTGGAGCCAGCTGGTGGTCATGTGAGGAGCCTGCCCTCCCAGGTCAGTTGGTCTCCTGTCTCTGGTGCTCCAGGCCAGCGTGGCACAGCTGCCTGTGCCCTGCTCAGGGGACTCCAGGTCTCTCCTAGGACTGCCCATCTCTCTCCCTGCAGATCCCTAGGTCAGGGATGGAGGCTTCGAGGCTGCAGAGTCACTCGTCTCCACTGTCCAGGCCCAACCCTTGGGGGGCAGGACAGGAGCCTCCCATGTCCATCACAGGACCCTCCTTTCCCAGGAGGAGGCCCAAGTGTGGCTGAGGGCACCTTCAGAAAGCGGCAGCCACTGCCTGCATTAGACTCCGGGAGGCTGGAGATGGGTGCTGCAGGGCCTCCTTCCATTGCCAGCACCTGCCCTCTGTGCCTCTGCTCCCTGGAGCTGCAGGAGCCCAGGGTGAGGGATCTGCACATGCCTCCCCAGTGCAGGCAGACAAATTGCAGTGTCCACGGGGCAGATATTACAGCATGGCAGGGACAGGTGAAGCGCGGCCCATACCAGGTGCAGGCAATGAGGGGGCCCAGAAAGACTGGGATACAAGCATGGGCTGTGATTTTCAAGCGCATCAGGGCAGGTGCCTCCCATCCTGGGCTCATCACCTGGCACAGCTGAGTCTGGCTGCATGCCCACCTCTTAAATCACTCAGAATCTATTCAGTAATGAGATCCTGTGGCAGCTCCATGACGTGGGCACCATCATTCTCCCTTTCATGCAGAGGAGGAAACTGAGGCACAGGGAGCTCAAGTCTCCCACCCCGTGTCTTATTCCTAAGAAACATCTGGGCCTGGGCGGACGTCCAGGCAGCCTCGCCTTAGGTCTCTGCTCTCAGCCTCTGTGCTGGGAAGATGCCGCCCTGACCATGTCAGGAAATTGTCTGAGGCCCATTGCTTTGGCCTTAGAAACAAGGCCCGGCTGCGCTTCCCCTCTGGAATCTACCCCCAGACTCTGGCTCCTGCAGAGGCCCTGGAGATCCTCATCCTCCCTGCTCACAGGAGAGTCCTCCCTCATCCTGCCCACAACACACGGCAGCTGCGTCCTCCCCAGCTTCACTTTCTATCTTTGCCACCTCGGCCTTTTATTATCCAGCAAAACACAGCTACATCTGTTTTCCTCTGGGTCTTCCTCTGTTCTCCACCGCTGTGTTCCCTCTTCCTGAAGCTGTTCCCACTTCTGTTCTCCCACTTGGGGATGGCAGCTCCAGCGTTGCTCTGACCCGGGCTGAGGGGGGCATCCCAGGGACATTTGCAGCAGGCCCTTCTCCCGGCTCTGTTTGCTTTTCTAGGCTGATCCTCACCCGCTCCTCTTTCCTGACCCAACCCTTTGGGTCTCCAGACTTTACACAGCCTGTGTCACCGGCATTAGTCAGTCAGGTTCATCCCTCCTACCGACGGGGCCGAGTCTCCAACCAGTAACTGGGCTGCGTCTCCCGAGGTTGGTCAAGTGGCTTCCCCGAAATCACCCCACAGGGTCCCTGAACTGACGTGAATCAGCTTCAGCCTCAGTTATTTCCTGGCCTGGGTCACCTGTACCCGAGGCTCCCAGCTTCAGCCAGACTCAGGCCTCTGATATTCCTCAGCTCGCCCTGGTCATTAACCAGACTTTCTCTCTACTCATGAGCCAGCTTCCAGCATCTAAATGTGAGTCCCCCCCACTTCTGCGCTCACAGAAGTTGAAGTGGGGCGCAGCGGGGAACCAACCTCTTGTTTTTGATGAGATATTTTCCCTGTGCAATGGCCTGCACATTGCCTTCCGTTTCCAGGAGCAATGGTCCGTCTGCCTGTCAGATAAAAGACCCAGACGCAGTCCCTGATGCAACCATGACTCTCAGCACCGAGGCGTCCCCCCTTCAGCGTTCAGCATGTGAGTCCATGCTTTTCAGACACGGACATCTGAGTCTGTCCATCAGCAGCAAAACAACCTCCTTAAGTAGTTCCTGCAGGACCAGGACCGCCCCCCCAACCCCGCCCCCCGCACACACACGCGCGCGTCCAACCCCATCAGCAGCAAAGCAGCCTCCTTAAATAGCTCCTGCAGGACCCGGACACACACGCACACGCACACACACACACACGCATATGCACACACACGCGTGCACACACACACGCACATGCACACATGCGCACACATGCACACACGCGCACACGCGCACACACACACGTGCACACACACACACGCGCGTGGGTCCAACCCCATGGCAGTGATCTAGAAGCAAACCCCAGGTACCTCTCAGTCAGACATTTCAGGAGTGCCGGCCACCGAGTAATCACCCTAGATTCAAAGTGTGGAGAGAAACTGCAGCTTCCAACCTCTTTAAAACTGCCAGAGGGCCGGGTGCGGTGGCTCACGCCTGTAATCCCAGCACTTTGGGAGGCCGAGGCGGGCGGACCACAAGGTCAGGAGATTGAGACCATCCTGGCAAACACAGTGAAACCCCGTCTCTACTAAAAATACAAAAAATTAGCCGAGTGTGGTGGCGGGCGCCTGTAGTCCCAGCTACTTGGGAGGCTGAGACAGGAGAATGGCGTGGACCTGAAAGGCGGAGGCTGCAGTGAGCTGAGATTGCGCCACTGCACTGCAGCTTGGATGACAGACCAAGACTCTGTCTAAAAAAAAAAGAAAAAAAAAAAAAACTGCCAGAGGATGTCAAAGGCACGGAGTGGGGTGGGCGGTCTTGGTTCTCAGTTACCGACGCTGGGAGTGACCTGTGTCCCTCGTGGGGAGCCAAGCCTGGGACTGCAGTGCATGCGGTGGGGGAAGGAGGGAATCCAGACTGATGGCCTGAGTCCTCCAGCAGCACGTGGGGTGCAGAGCCCCAGAGGACAAGGGCAGGGCTTCAGGATGATTGATCTTCGAGGGCAGATCCAGGCTGGGTCACCCTCTCAGGGGGTGGTTGTCCTGGGTTTACCTGCAGTGCCTGGGACTCTGAAAGCCCTCAAATAAGCCCCCTCCAGCTCTTAGATCTGGGGCTCAGGGCACCTCTCAGTACTTTGGTTAGAAACGGAATGGGCAGTTTTTCAAATTTTCATAAGTGCTGTCGGTTTGATGACACATCACGATGGCCACAGGTAATGGAATCCACATAGAGGCTTCACTTCTCATCATTCCAGCATCCCCCACCGTGTGTGGAAATGCACCCTCTCTTCTCCTCGGAGATGTTCCTCCCATCCAACCGTCTGGTTCCAGGAATATACTGTGCTCATATATGACTCCGCCCCCATAGCCACCACTGATTGGTCTACAGGTGGTCACTTGAGCCCATGGGCAGGTCTATTGGAAACATTCTCTGGGGTTTTTCAAACTGGAACTGACATGAAGCCAAGAGGAGGAAGAGACCACATGTTTTCTGTCATATGGAGAAGTCTGATCTACCATGACAAAGACTTAAGCCAATCTCATTAGAAGACAGAGGAGGTGGGGCTGGACCATCCAGGGCGGCTGCTCTGACACTCACCTGCACATCTGACCTGCCCTTTGGCTGCATGACCTGAGTCTGAGAGCAGAGCCCCAGGGCTCCCTGCAGAGAGTTCAAAGCAGAGGCTATTTACCGAGGTCTAGGTAGGGATGGGGAGGCTGCACCCCATGAACTGAACAGCAGGGAAGCTGTTATCTGCCGTAAGTCCCAGGGCACAGGTGTGGGGCTTTGTTTCTGGAATGCAGGGAGGGTTGTAGCTCTGGGAGAGGAGTTATCTGGCAGGATCGGAGATTTTATTTGAAGGAAAACCTCCACTGCCAAACTCAGTCAAGCAGGTTCCAACTTCTGTCTCCTCCCACCCTCAGGCTTCTTCTGCTGACTCTCATCAGCCAAATCCAACAGAATCCAGAGGGCAGGGAGCCCCACTGGTGCCATTTATAGAGGTCAGCCTGCTGGGCATAGTGAGGTCAGACAAGTGCACAGAATTGATGCAGAGGGGCAGTCAGAGAATAACTTGTGCAAAACAACATTTCTTGGATTCCTTGAGTCAGTAAATGTTCCCATTGGTCTTAGCATTTCTGACTTGCATTTCTCTTATTTGACTCCAAAAGTCCTGTTCCTGTGACTGACTCCCCAAAAGACAATAAATTTCTTAAGCCAGTTACTAAATCAAGTATAGGGGCTGGGGAAGCTCAGTAATGTTTGTTGGATGGCTGGATGAGAAGGCAAGAAAGCACTGCAGAGGCCCCACCACTGCTAGATAGATGCTGCACAGGGTCATCCGAATGCTACCCACCTGCACGGGGTCATCCAAATGCCACCCAACCTTAGGCTGCATCTTCATCAAAGCATCTTAGGATCTTGCCCAAGATGACTTTTGATGGAGCATAGAGGCTCTTGGCAGCAGAATGTCTCTTTTCATGGTCTTTTATAAAACCAGCTGCCCAGCAGTGCCTGAGACTGAGCAGACAATTTGATTCATGTTTGAATGAAGGGGTGGATGATAGATGATGGATGGGTGGAGAGATGAAGAAGTAAATGGATGGATGGATGGATGAACCAGTAAATGGGTAAATGGGTGGATGGATGGATAAGTAAATGAGTAGATGGGCAGACGGGTGGTGGATAAGTCATAAATGGATGGATGGGTGAATGAGTAGACGTGTGGATAGATGGTTGGATGATGAATGGATGAGTGTGTGGATAGGTGAATGAATAAATAAATGGGTAGATGGGTGAATGGATGGATGGATAGGTGAATGGGTATATAGGTAGTTGGGTGGATGGATGGATGATAAGTGAATGGATGGGTGACTAGGCAAATGGGTATATGGGTATATGAGTAGACAGGTGGATAGATGGATGATGGATGGATGGATGGATGGATGGTTGGGTAAGCCTATAGGTTGACAGATGGATGAATAGATGAATGATGGATGGATAAATGTGTGGATGGGTGGATAAGTGGGTGGATGATGGATAGATGCTAGTGACTGTTTCCACACTATCAGGAAGGCACCTGCCCCCTAAGAGAATTAGCACTGGGGCTGAGACTTCAGAAAGGCAGTGTCCCAGCTCATCTCTGTGACCCTTACAGCTCTACTCCCACACTCCAGCAACTTTTCCCTGGGAGGACCCTGACCACGAGGAGTCCTTATTTCATGATCTCACCAGGATGAGCAATTGACTATCCCTGGAGGGCTTCACGTTGAGTAATTGCACTTATAGTTCAAAAACATCCTCTTGAACTGAGCTTCACCAAGGGCTGTTTCTAATTCCAGTTCGTATTTTATTGCATAAGTTTAACAAGTGTTGGTCTCTCCCAGCTCCAGTACAGAAGTCTGTGGATCTCAGAGTAGCTCAATGGGCAATTAAAATCCAGGAAGTGGTGAGATGTTTAGTGTGTGCTGAGGTGGGGAATGAATGGACCCAGGAGCAGGAAGGTGAAGGGCCCTTCACAGTGGACCTGAACCAAGGCGCCTATTCAAGCTCAGACTCTCACTCACTGTGGGGGACTTTAGAGCAGGCATTTAACAATCACCTTTTTACCTTTTAAGAACAGACTAGAGTATTTGCTTTCCCTTCTCCCTCTGGGACACAAGAGCTTTAGTCTCTCAACATTAATCAGGCTGAGTCACCTGGTATGAAGATTTATTCCTCTTCATGGACCACACTGATTCGCCAACCATTAACCAGGCTGACTCCAGACTACCCAGGCTGAATCTCCTGGAAATATCCAGGGAAGTCCCCGGATGTTAATTATCTCTGTTGCCCAGTCATTTGCGAGACTGAGTCTCCAACCATGAGCCCATGCCAGGCCTCCACATTTCTTAGAATCATTTCCCAGGAGCTGGGCCAGGAACTGTGGCATCTGCCAGGCCCACACGCTGGACGCTGCCTTGCTTGACTTCCCATCATTCAGCATGGTGGATCTCTAGACATGAGGCCACCCCAGGCCCTGCACGTGGGTCAGCTGATGGGACAGCGTTTCAGTCCTAGTCCTTTGAGGATGAACCAGCCTGACCACTCCTGAAGCACAGGGCTTGGTGCCCAGGCCTCTGGAGAAGTGCTGCTGTGAGTTGGAGAGGAGACAGTGGAGGCAGCTTCCGGAGGAAAGCTGGAGAGATGCCAGGAGGGCACGGCAGGCAGCCCTGGTTCTCGGGGGAGGGTTGCAACTCTGTCCAGAAGGGATTATTAACCGTTCTCAGGTGGCATCTCAGCCCATCAGGGTGTCTGGGCATCCTGGCCCAGTCCTCCCGGCAGTTCCTCTAAGAGACTGGTCATGTTCTCCGTGGAAACCTCCCAGCCTCAGACAGCCCAGGATCCAGTCCCACCACCCCGTGCAGGGTCAGCAATGCTGCCCAGGCTCCAGATCCCTCTTACCTGAGATCTCTGTGCCAGGACAGACAGTTCTTCTGCAGAGGAGTAAGGATGGCTCAGCCCTGGCACGTGTCAGTGGGCACCTGCCTGGCACACTAGGCCTTCTATGCATCAGGTGGGATGATCTGAGCTCATCAGAGAACCCAAAGCTGAGTTGTGCTTGGGACTGACCTGAGAGCTGCACACACTGGCATCTCACTGTAAGGACTCGGAGCCAACCAGGCCATGCCCCCAGTCCCAAATCTCGTACCGTGTCCCCACCACACGTTTCTCTGACTGAGAGTTGGCCCAGGCTGGAGTGGTGGGTAAAACACAGTTAGACAGAAGCAGGGCCGGGTGCCCCTGGAATGTGTCCGTCAGGATCTCTCCAGGGCCAAGAGAGGGAAAACCCATTGAATCTGGATTGGAGCCCAGCGCCTGAAAGTGTTTATTTAATTTCTGTCCCTGTAGTAGTTTATCTAAGTGGGGTCCTACTGCAGATGGCTGCCCAATCTCTAGCCCACACTCCCACCCACACGACTCTGGTGAGGCAGAACATAAATCAGCTTTATCACTCCCAGACAGACAGCAGGGGACTGCAGAATCCTTGGATCCATGACACATCAGTCTCCTGAGCTCAGGCGAGCTGAACTGCCCCGGGTGCAGGGAATCTCACCTGTGTGGCCCTTGTGTGGCACTGCAGCTGAGAACTTGGAAAAGCGCCCGCCCTGGGTTTTCTGCCCTGGGGACGTGTAATTGATGGGCTAACTGGAGGTAGGACATCCTGTTCTAGGAGGGGCAGGAGTGGAGGCTGGGTTGCTCCAGGATTGATGGGCTAACTGGAGGTAGG
>NW_012112586.1:1979327-1985065 GCF_000951035.1 Colobus angolensis palliatus
GGACATCCTGTTCTAGGAGGGGCAGGAGTGGAGGCTGGGTTGCTCCAGGATTGATGGGCTAACTGGAGGTAGGACATCCTGTTCTAGGAGGGGCTGGAGTGGATTGATGGGTTGCTCCAGGCCCTCCTTATCCCGGGATGTTGCATTCCTCAGCACATTCTTCAGTTTTTGGAAACCACAACTGAGAAGGGGAAGGCTGGGTCAGTCACACACACGCGGGGACCATCCTGCACCAGCCAGGTTCTGGGATCAGGTCCCTCCCTTCTCTTCCCTGCCTGTTGTCCTTTGAGAGGAAACACAGCACTCTGTTGGATGGTACAATGAGGCACAGCCCTTCCGGGGTATAGACAGAGACCAGCCACTATCAGATGACAGGGCCTCCTGGTTCCTTTCTCCTGGTTTCCCTATATCAGTGATTCCGAAGCTCTGCCACACATTGGGGTCACCCAGCAGCTCTAACTGCTCCCCCACCACGTGCCAACGAGCTCTCAGAAATTTTGGGGGTGCAAAGCAGGCATCGCAACCTTTTAAAGTCCTCAGGAGGCCGCACTGTGCAGTAGGTGTGAGAACTGATTTATTAAAGTAGCAATTCTCAAGCTTGATGAGCACAGGGACTCCTGGGGGTCTTGTTAAAATGTTTCTTCTGATTGGATAGGTGAGGGGGAGGGCTCAAGAATTCAGATCTTTAATGAGCTCCAGGTGGTGCTGATGCTGCAGGTGGAGACCGGGGGCCCCAGGGTGTCCTGAAGCCCATTCTTGACACACCATTTATTTTGGAAGGATTTTGGAAGGAGCACTTGGAATTTAAACCACCTTAGTTTAAACAGCAGCAACAAACCACCCTCAAAATCCCACTGCTGTTGGGCAAATGCTGCTCCTGCTTTTCAGGGGATGAGCTAAGGTAAAGCCAGCTGTGGTCTCAAGCACAGACACACGATGAAGAAGAGGCACATGGCAGAGAAATTCCTGCAGCTTGGTGCATCCCAGCGCTCCCAGGTGGAAAACAGCCAAAAGATCAGCAACCTTACTCTTCTTCTCCCCTCAGAGTCTCCGGGTGATCTCGGGGAAGAATCCTTGCTAGGAGCCCGTGAGGAATGGGGAGCAGACCCGAATGTTCGTAAAACCCAGGCTCTTTTCTGGAGAGAAGACAAGACCCAGGGCTTCTCAGAGCTGCTTCTCCTTGGGTGGTTCTTGTTCCTGACAAAGGATCCTGCAGACACTGCACAGCTCTGAGCACCTCTGAGAAGTTCGCAGCAGTCAGCGGTAGTTTGGTGCGGTGCGTGACTCAGACCTGAAAGTCATCTATAGTGAGTGTCCAGAACCAAGGAATGGGAAGAAACCAGTGGCTGGGGCAGTGCAGGTGGTGACCTGGGGAGGTAGGTAGGGTCAGCTCATGGGGAGAGGGCTCCTCAGCCTTGATAGAAATTTTATTCCGAGGACTGTGAAAGAATCAGAAGTGTCCCAATATGGGAGGGATACCATCTGGCTACATCTGAGGAAGGTTTGTCTGGAGGATGATAAGATGGGGAGTAGGGGAGCAGAAGAGGGAGATGGATTACTTCATCTCAGCAGGAAAAACAGGGTGACTTGAGTATCTCCGTACCCACTTCTCCATTTATGTTTCTCCACAACACATCATCTGACATGGTATGTATTTTACCAACATATTAATTTATTGCTTGTTTCTTCCCATTAAAATGCAGTGCTCAGGAGGGGCCATTTTGCTTTGTTCACTTTTGTCCATGGTACCTGAAACAGTCACTGGCACACAACAGACACTCATCAAACATTGGCTGAATAAATTGATAAATGAATGAATGGATGATAGATGGATGGATGGGTGAGTGGATGGCTGGATTGGTGTGTGGGTGGATGGGTGGGGAGGGTGGGTGGATAGATGGATGGATGATGGATGAATGGATGGATGGATGGATGATGGATGAATGGGTGAATGGGTGGATGGATGATGGATGAATGCATGATGGATGGATGGGTGGATGGATAAATGGGTGGATGGGTGGATGGATGAATGGATGGATGGATGGGTAGATGGGTGGATGGATGGGTAGATGGGTGGATGGATGGATGATGGATGGATGGGTGGATGGGTGGATGGGTAGATGATGGGTAGATGGGTGGATGGATGGATGGGTGGGTGAATGGATGAATGGGTGGATGGATGATGGATGAATGGATGATGGATGGATGGGTGGATGGATAAATGGCTGGATGGGTGGATGGATGATAATAGATGGATGGATGAATGGATGGGTGGGTGGATGGATGATGAATGGATGGATAATGGGTAGATGGGTGGATGGATGGATGATGGATAGATGGGTGGATGGGTGGATGGGTGGATGGATGGATAGATGATGGATGGATGGCTGGGTGAATGGATGGATGGGTGGATGGATGGATAGATGATGGATGGATGATGGATGGATGCGTAGATGGGTGGATGGATGGATGAATGATGGATGGGTGGGTGGATGGATGGATGGATGATGGATAGGTGGAGGGGTTTGATGGATGGATGGATGAGGGATGGGTGGGTGGATGGATGGGTAGATGGGTGGATGGATGGATGGATGGTGAATAGTTGGGGGGGTGGATGGATGGATGGATGAGGGATGGGTGGGGGGTGGATGGATGGATGAGTGGATGGATGATGTATGGATGGGTGCATGCATGGATGGGTGGATGGATGGATGGATGATGGATGAATGGGTGGATGGGTGAATGGATGATAGATGGATGGATGATGGATTGATGGGTGGGTACATGGATGAATGGATGGATGATAAATGGGTGGGTGGGTGGATGGATGCATGATGGGTGGATGGGTGGATGGATGGATGGATGAATGATGGATGGGTGAGGGGGTTGATGGATGAATGGATGATGGATGGGGGGGTGGATGACCTAATGAGTGACAGACCAATTGCTGGACCTTCTGGACAGAGGCAGTCTGGAAATTTATGACTTGGCCTTTCATTCTTGATTTTCTCCTTCTGGATATTTCTTGCTCTCTAAAGCCCTGCTCAGGGGTCTCCAGGCTCAGACAATCCCCCAGTTTGTCCCCACTATTGCCACCTGCTCTGGCAGAAGGTCCTTCACAAGGTCCCCTTGCCTAGGCTCTTAGAATGGAGGGGAACTTGGGCTCCATTCACACAACTTCTCTTTGAGCAGATGGAGAAACTGAGGCACATGGGGGTGATAACTTTCTCAAGGCCTCTTGGCTGAGTGCTGATCACCAGTAGAACAGACTGCCAGCCAACTCCTGCCTAGTAGTGTCCTGTTCCCTTCATCACATGCCCCACCTGTGTCCTGGCTGGGACTTTGCATCCACCTCTGACTAGTGGAGCTTCTCCCTTGTGTAAACATGGCTGCCTCTCAGTTATCCCTCTGTCTTCTTCAGAAAGCTATGTCCTCTCTGTATCTCATCGGTCCTGCATCCCCAGGGATGATGAGCACAGTCTCCAGGAGGATTCATGGCCTGGTGTGGCCTCCCTGGTAGGGGTCCGGTGAAGGCTGAGCAGCTGTGATGGGGCTGGCAGGGGCAGGAGGGATGGCTTCTGGGCGCCCCGATCCAGCTCTGATCCAGGAGCCCAGAGACTCAGGTGTCTGCACCAAGGCAGGGACAGGCGCAGGGGTGTGTTCCAGGGGACCCAGGTGTGGTGACCTTCAGGGAACACACCCACCCTGAGGGCACCACCTGCCACTGGAAACAGCTGTTTTCCTGTGGGCGCCAGCCCTCCCTCCATATAATCACTGATGGGTAATTTCCTAATGTACATTATATTTACTTCTGTTCCCTGTTTCCCTTGACAGTTTCTGCTACACTGCTTGACCCCTGACACAGAGATTTGGGCTCTTCAGTTCCCCGTGGGAGTCCCAGTCCCTGGAACCTGGCCAGCACTCAGTGAACACTCACTGATGCAGGAATGAGTGAGGAGTGAGTGAGTGAGCGGCAGGGTGGGGCTCTGACGTCAGGGACATTCTCCCTGGCTGGGTGTCTGTGACCTCATATCAGCCTCTCTGCTGTGGTCAGTCCAGCGTGCTGCTGTCCTGGGAGGCTCCACCATGTTGTCCACCAAAACCTGGCCACCGACCCACTCTCCAGCAGACCTTGGTCTTCCCACGCCCTGTGGAGTCTGCAGCTCCTCTGTGGCTGTGTAAATGGGGTTGCCTCTAGAAGGCTCTGGCCCAGGGCTTCCCCAGCAGACCCTTGGCCTTCAGGACTCATGTGTCCAGCCCCTAACAGGAGCTGCCATGGCAGACTGCCCAGTGGCTATCCTCTCTCCATTGCCCCTGCCATGGGGTAGGGGCTTGGCCACGTGCTGCCTTCGGGATTCTGCGTGTGGGACGTGCCACTGGCCTCACCAGGCATCCAGCCCCCCACACACCCCTAGGCCTCCCAGACATGGCTTTCAGTGTTCTAGCTGCTCCCAGGAGGACACTCCTCCAGGCACTGAATCTCAACCAGGGTGTCTCAGGCCCCCGTACGTGGCCAGGACACACAACCTGACTGTGGTTACTCTGCTGTCTGCTCCCGACACCCTGCAGCTCTGTGAGCCTTGCCCACGAGTCTCCTTTGGCCATCAGGTCCATCTGACCCCCATCATGGACAGGACATTTGACTTTGAAGTAACAGTGGTGGCAGCTCCCACAGCATCACCCCCCACTGAGTCCCATCTCTGGTGATGGAATGTTGGGCTCAGTCTTTTCCTGGAGTGGTGGGTGGTGACGATGGGTGCCATTCAGCCTCCCTGAGAACCAGTGTCATCAATGGCACCATTTAGACCTGGTGCATGCCCCCGACCTCTGTGAATGATGCTGAACTCCAGGACACCCCAACAGAGTAAGCCCAGAATAGCAAGCACAGGTAATGAGCCTGTGAGTGACAGTTTACCTTTGCAGGAAAAGAAATGGCAAAAGAACGATGGAGATAAACAGGTCCATTAAAAGAAGAAAATAAAGTCGATGTTACCTTCCCTGCTAAATTTCCTGGAACACCCCTGGGCGTGTGTCCCTGAGGGCACCCAAATGAGGTGCGGGGGGCTCCTGCCAGATCCTCCACTTGCGTCAGCAGTGATGACTCAGCTCAGCAGGACAGGAGAGGCTCTCGCTCCAGCAACAGCATGGAATTCAGCAACTTAAAGGGCAAATGTTCCTAGGTTTTGCTCTGCATTTGCTGCTTCCAGCTTTTCTTCTTAAACTACATTCTTCGGGGTCTTTTTTGTGGCAAGTGACAAACGCAACTGAAGCTGGCTTCCCATGTGCTGTTTCGTGGGACGGGAGCCTCCGTCCAGACCTCAAGGGCAGTCATTTCCATCCTCTCAGGCTCTCTCCAGCTTTAACTTGCTTCCTCGGTTGCCTTTACTCACAGGGTTTTCTCCGTGCGATGCTCTCAGCCATCCCAGGCTGACACCCCAGCACCCTCCCAGCTGCGGTGGAGAGAGAGCTCCCTGCTTCTGCCAGTGCCCACAAAGGTCTGGAATTCAGCCTCCTCGCCTGGCAGGGGCCGTGAGCCCATCTCTAACCCATTGCTGAGTCCAGGGCCGAGGCTGACGCTGACCAGGCCTGGGCTACAGGAGCTGGGGTGGAGGATGGATCAGCCTCCTTCAAATCACAGGTGACGGAGGGAAGGTGGGAAAGGGAAAGGTGAGAACTGTCTCAAAGGGATGGAGAACAGACGTTTGGCAGGATCCAACCGAGTGTCTACAAACGAGGTG
>NW_012112586.1:1985235-1992485 GCF_000951035.1 Colobus angolensis palliatus
TTCCAAAGTGGGGCACAGGATCACTGCCCGCCCCGGGGTCAATCAGAGCCCAGGCTCCTGCCTCAACTCCCTCCACTGTCCTCTGAGCCCCTGGGGTCCTCTCTGTCTAACTGGCTCCTAAGGAAGAGAAAATGCGAGAATTGCAGGCTCTTCTTCATGGGCCTGCCTGGAAGTGCTGCCCTCTGGGCAGAGCTTGCTCACCTGACCCCCCCTGACGTAGAGAGGCTGGGAATGAGCTCTAAGTGTACCCAGGAGGGAGGGGGCATGGGCCCTGTGGCACTGCAGACTCTGCCCCCGTGAGGACCTTCCTCTGCAGGCACCCACTGTTTACCAGGGGACACCACATTTGGGCAAAGGACAAAACTGTCCTGGAATAATTCCAAGCATTCCCCAATGAGGCCAGTGAGAAGGGGAAGAGGATGAAGTGGGGGGTGGGCTGGTGCATGCTGGGGTCTCCCCCTCTATAATGGCAGCACTATCCGTGGTCTCAGTGTCAGAGCACCCATCCCCCGGGACCCAGCCAGGCTGTCGTGGTGGGTGAGGACAGTCAGAGCTCAGAGAACTCACCCTGAGGAGCTGAGATTGGGTTGGCTCCGTGCCGGGGATGCCTCATTAAGGCAGTCACACACCTCCTCATGAGAGCACAGCCTCCTGGGATGGCACAGTTCATGTGCAAAGCCGAGCAGCGTCATCAGATAAGGGCAGGGTCCCGAGGAGTCTGGGCACCCCACCAGCTGCATTTCTGGTAATTGATTTTCCTGCAGGCAGTCCCAGAGTGAGAGCCAGGGCAATGAGATGTTTAATTGCAGCCTTGACCCTGACAACAAAGTTGCCCACCCCCTGCCTGGTGGTCCCGCCTGTAGAGATGTGGCCCACTCAGGCTTCCAAGACATCTGGGATGACTTCATAAGGGCTCAGCTGCCTCTACTTACAAATTCACCCCAAAGTCTCCGGATGACCTGGGAAGGGACCAGGGCTCCCATGGTGCTGTTGACTTGTGTAGAGAGAGAAACTCTCACAGAAGCACGACCTGGATCTAATTCCCAACGCTGGGCCCCACCCTGGCTGCTGCAATCCACTCAAATGAACGCACGTCCCTTGATTTGCACAGTGGTGTCCTCGGCCAGGTCAAGACATTCTAGCTCCTGGAAATGGGGTGTGTTAGGAGCGCCTTTCCCAAACATGACCACCTCAGAGAGGGCTCTTGCCATCCTGCTCGTGATACGTGTATAATTGCTGGGAGCAGATTCCTCCCATTGCCCCCAGGACACAGCAGAGGCCCCGACCTGCCCCATAGCCCAGAATCAGCACCACAGACTCAGGCATCATGGAGTGACTGAGGTGACTCCCTGCAGGGGCTCCGGGGGCTTCCACCCACTCACAATAAACCCACCCCATGTCCCATGGACTGTGAGGCCCCCCTGGCCCGGGCTCCATCTCCCCCTCTGCTTATTTTGCCTGAGCCTCTCTGGCCTTCTTGCTGTTCCTTGAATGCTCCAAGCTCACTCCACCTCAGGGCTTTTGTACTTGCTGTGACAGCTGTCTGAACACTTCTCAGAGCCTCATTCTTCCCATCTCCAACCAGTGTTTACTCAGAGAGGCCTTCCTTTGACCTCTCGTTGAATGCAGCCTCCTCACCCCAAGTCACACGCACATCACCCTCTTGATGGTCTTCATGACACTTGTTACTGTCACTGAAAGTATTTACCTATTAGCTCAGGTCATTGTTTCTGAGTCCACTGATTCCAGGATGAGGTGCCTGCTCTGAATCCTAGCACTGTCACATCCTGTGTGCCCTTAGGGAGGTGACTTGACTTCTCTGTGCCTAAGTTTCTCGTTTATCAAATGGAGATCATGATCATGAGCACTTACCTCAGTTGTTGTGGTGTCCATTGAGTGACCTGACATATGTGAGGTGTCCAGAATAGTGTCTGGTACAAATAAGGGACATATAATGTTTATTCATGTTGCTACTACAGTGCCTGCTTCCCCTGCTGATACTGTCATGATCATCATCATCACCATAATTATCACCACCATCAATATAATCATCACCACTGTCACCACCGTCACCATCACCATAATCATCACCATCACCATCATCACCGTTACCTCCACATTACCATTATCATCATCACCACCATCACCATCACCGTCATTATCACCATCACCATAATCATCACCATCATCACCTTCACATTACCATTATCACCATCAATATCACCATCACCAATATCATCGCCATCATTACCACCATCATCACCATCATCACCTCCACATTACCATTATCATCATCACCATCATTACCAAAATCATCACCATCACCATCATTACCTTTATCACCAACACCATCATTGTCACCATCAAAATCACCATTATCACCATCAATATCGCCATCACCAATATCATCGCCATCATTACCACCATCATCACCATCACCATCATCATCACCATCACCATTGATATGATTTGGCCCTGTGTCACCATTCAAATATCATTTCAAACTGTAATCCCCATGTGTCAAGGGAGGAACCTGGTGGGAGGTGGTTGGATCATGGCAGGGGTGTTTGGTTTCCCCATGCTGTTCTAATGATAATGAGTGTGTTCTCATGAAAGCTGATGGTTTTAAAGTGTGGCATTTCCTCACTGTCTCTCACTTACCAGCATGTAAGATGTGGTTGGCTTCCCCTTCACCTTCTGCCATGATTATAAGTTCTCTGAGGCCTCCCCAGTCATATGGAAATGTGAGCCAATTATATCTTCTTTATTTATAAATTACCCAGTCTCAGGTAGTGTCTTTATAGCAGTGTGAAAACAGACTAATACACAGAATTGGTAACAAGGTAGTGGGAGATTGCTAAAAGATATCTGAGAATGTGGAAGCAACTTTGGAACTGGATAACTGGCAGAGATTGGAACAGCTTGGAGGGCTCAGAAGAAGACAGAAAGATGTGGAAAAGTTTGGAACTTCCTAGAGACTTGTTGAATGGTTTTGACTAAAATGCTGATATGATATAGACAATGAAGTTCAGGCTGAAGTGATATCAGATGGAGATGAGGAGCTTATTGGGAACTGGAGCAAAGGTCACTCTTGAGCAAAGAGACTGGAGGAATTTTGCCCCTGCCCTAGAGATCTATGGAACTTTAAACTTGAGAGAGATGATTTAGGGAATCTAGCAGAAGAAATTTCTAAGCAGCAAAACATTCAAGAAGTGACCTAATTTTTCCTGAAAGCATACAGTTATATGAGCTCACAGAGATGGTTTGAAATTGGAATGTATGTCTAAAAAAGGAAAGCAGAGCATAAAAGTTTGTAAAATTTACAGCCTGACCATGTGGTATAAAAGAAAAACCCATTTTCTGGGGGAGAAATTCAAGCTGGTTGCAGAAATTTGCATAAGTAAGGAGAAGCCAAATGTTAATCACTAAGGCAATGGGGGAAATGTCTGCAGAGCATGTCAGAGATCTTCAAGACAGCTCCTCCCATCACAGGCCCAGAGGCCTAGGAAGGTAAAATGGTTTTGTGGGCTGGGCCCAGGGCCCCACTGCTGTGTGCAGCTTCAGGACATGGTGTCCTGTGTCCCAGACACTCCAGCTCGAACTGTGGCTAAAAGAGGCCAAGGTACAGCTCAGGCTATTCCTTCAGAGAGTGCAAGCCCCAACCAAGCCTTGGCAGTTTCCACATGATGTTGGGCCAATGGGTGCGCAGAAGACGAGAGTTGAGCTTTGGGAACCTCCCACCTAGATTTCAGAGTATGTATGAAAATGCCTGGATGTCGAAGTCTGCTGCATGGGTGGAGCCCTCATAGAGAATCTCTGCTAGGGCAGTGCAGAAGAGAAATGTGGAGTTGGAGCCCCCACACAGAGTCCCCACTGGGGCATTGCCTAGTTGAGCTGTGAGAAGAAGGTTACCATCCTCCAGATCCCAGAATGGTAGATCCACCGACAGCTTGCACTGTGCACTTGGAAAAGCCACAGGCACTCAATGCCAGCTTGTGAAAGCAGCTGTGGGCCTTTACCCTGCAGAGCCACCGGGACAGAGCTGCCCAAGGCTGTGGGAGCCCACCCCTTGCATCAGTGTGCCCTGGATGTGAGACATGGAGCCAAAGGAGATTTTGGAGCTTTAAGATTTCAGGCAGGTTTCCAACTTGCATGGGGCCAGTGGCCCCTTTGTTTTGGCCAGTTTCTCCCATTTGGAATGGGAGCATTTACCCTATGCCTGTACCTGCATTGTATCTTGGAAGTAACTAACTTGCTTTTGATTTTACAGGTTCATAGGTGAAAGGGACTTGCCTTGTCTCAGAGGAGACTTTGGATTTGGACTTTTGCGTTAATGCTGCAATGAGGTAAGACTTTGGGGAACTGCTGAGAAGGCATAACTGGTTTTGAAATGTGAAAAGGAGGTTGGGCATGGTGCCTTATACCTGTAATCCCAGCATTTTGGGAGACTGAAGCGGGTGGATCATTTGAAGTCAGGAGTTTGAGATCAGTCTGACCAACATGGTGAAACCCTGTCTCTACTAAAAATACAAAACTTAGTCAGGCATCGTGGTGGGTACATGTAATCCCACATACTTGGGAAGCTGAGGCAAGAGAATTGCTTGAGCCTGGAAGGTGGAGGTTGCAGTGAGCCGAGGTCATGCCGTTGTGCTCCAGCCTGGGTGACACTCAGAGTGAGACTCTGTCTCAGAAAAAGAAAATGATACGGTTTGGCTGTGTCCCCACCCAAATCTCATCTCAAATTGTAAAATCCCCATGTGTCAAGGGAGGGACCTGGTGGGAGGTGATTGGATCTTGGGGATGGTTTCCCCCATGCTGTTCTTGTGATAGTGAGTGAGTTCTCACAGGAGCTGATGGTTTTAAAGTGTGGCACTTCCTCGCTGTCTCTTGCCTGATGCCATGCAGGACATGCCTTGCTTCCCCTTTACCTTCTGTCATGATTGTAAATTTGCTGAGGCCTCCCAAGTCATGCAGAACTATGAGTCAAACCACCTGTCTTTATAAAGTACCCAGTCTCAGGCAGTATCTTTATATCAGTGTGAAAACAGGCTAATACAATCATCACCATCATCCCATTACCATCACCACCATCACCATCATTATCACCACCAACATCATTATCACCATCATCCCATCATCATCATCACCATTATCATCATAACCATCACCATCACAACATCCTCCCATCATCACCACATTACCATCATCATCACCATGATTGCCACCATCATCCCATCACCATGAGCATAATCACCACCACCACCATCACCATCATTCCACCATCATTCCACCATCATCATAATCCCATCCCATCATTCCACCATCATCATAATCCCATCATCATCATCCTATTATCACCACCACCACCATCGCCACCATCATCATCACCATGATCACCATCATACCATCACCATCACCATCACCACCACCACCATCATTATCATCACCATCATCGCATCATCATCACCATCACCATCATCATCACCACCAACATCATCATCATCACCATCATCACATCACCATCACCATCATCATCATCACCATCATCATCACCATCACCATCATCATCACCACGACCATCATCCTCACCACGACCATCATCATCACGATCACCAACATCACATCACCATCACCATCATCACCATCACCATCATCATCACCATCATCATCACCATCACTATCACCATCCCTCCATTGCAGGACCACAAGCTTGGTGTGACCTGTGAGCTGTTAGTTCACTCTGCCCAGCATCTAGATCTGTGTCAGGCACATAGGATACAGGTAGGGCATTTATTGAATGAACATGGGTGTTATACAATGAGTACCTGGGCAAATATCCGGGTTGCAGTGGAATTCTGCTGCAGTGCCAGCATTACAGGGAATAGACATCTCATTGCTGGAGCCTGACATTACAGGATCAAAAATAAAAACCTCCCTTCCACCCACTCTGGATGCTCTCCTCGCCTGGCCTTCACTCCTGGTGCCTTCTGAGTCACACGGGGCTCCCTGCAGCCTCATTGATTAAATGCCCAGACTCACTAAGTGATGAATTTTGTATCAATACATCCTGCCCTGGAAGGATGTATTTCCTGGGCAGGAAATCTCCCTAAATAAAGACGTCCAGTGACGGGTTTGTGAGCCTGGGTGCAGGGAGGCAAGGGAGGGAGCTTCCATCTCATCAACCGAGGCCAGAGGAGGCCGAGCAGGAGGAGGTGTGGGGGCTGAAGCCTGCACTGGCTCTGAGTCAGAAAAGCCTGGATCCCGAGAGCTGATTCTGGTGAGGAGCCCTGAGGCAGCTCAGAACTTCAAAGGAGGCTGGGAAGGTCAGTCAAGCACTGAGTTTCCATCCTGTCTGCCTGGAGAGGGCCAGGCAGAAGAGGTGGGGAGGACATTGGGGTGGCAGTCCATAGTGCCTGGCAACCAGGACATCAGACAACATTGTTCATACAATTTAGTCCTCTGGGTTAGAGTAGGAATTTGCTTATCTAATATCAGTAATATTTTACTAAACCAGATCAAGAAAAATGTCTATGTCTCATTGATGCTTCCAATAAAAAATTATCACTAAAAAATGCTACTTATACCTTTCTTTGATATGTGTTTGTTAAATTGTTAATATCCTTGCACATCTTACACCCCAGCAAATGATACAGATCTTTCATCAGGATTCTTTTCTTTGGATTTTGAAAGTTCAGTGGGGGGAGTTTCACATATTCCCTGGGGGCTGGTATCCTCCAGCACTCAGCTCCTAATCATTTCATTCATTTCTTCAACTCACACAGAGGCTTCCATTCTGCTCAGGGAACACCAGGAGTTGGGAGGGAGCTTTGCTCTTGATTTTCATAAGGAAGTTGGGGAGAGAGGGAGAGAGAGAGAAGGAGACAGACAGGAAACTGGGTTTTTCCTTGGGGGAACATACGTACTGTGGAAACATGCAGCTGAATATTCTGCTCTTGGCCTTGGGAGATTCATAATGCCGAACTGGGGGCTATAAGATTCGTGCGAGGCAGGTTCCCCATCTACAAATCAGATGAATTGGCCAAGATGGACAGGGAACCGCAGGTTGGAGAGGAAGCCAGAGAGAAGGGACTTATACTGTGATCCTGTGCTGGGTACAAACGTGGGGTGATCTGATGGGAAATGGGCCCTGGCTCTTCCCAGGTGGAGATTCATATCACAAAACACCCACCCTCCATATCACACCCACACCCACCCTCCATATCACACTCACACCCACCCTCCATATCACA
>NW_012112586.1:1992911-2037512 GCF_000951035.1 Colobus angolensis palliatus
GGAGGGTGGTGGGCTGGGCAGGGTGACTGACTGATGGATGCTGCTGGTCGTTCTCCACGTGCTGTCTCTCAGTCCTGGTCTCTGACCCCGGAGACAGAATACAGGGGCTGCTGCCCATAGATGCCACTAATAGTTTCTGTTGAGTTTGGCTAAGGGAGGCCCCAGTTGGAGAGTGGGACAGGAGGAGGTGGAAGCTGGTGACTGCTCCCCACCCCTTCCTGCTGTATCTGTGGTTCCAGAAGCATCCATTGCTTTATGGTCAGGACACCTCCTCCTTCCCTGTCCTGGAGCCTAAGGGAGGGGCACCTCCTGCCCTTGCTAGTCCTTGGGACACCCACATCCTTGTAGGATCTCTGTTCCCTGGCCGCTGCTTTGAGAGCAACCTCATTACACCATCTCTTGTGAAACACTTGGGCCAGTTCTGCTTCCCGCAGGGTTCTGCCTGCTGCCTGGAGGAAACTGCACCGACGGAGAC
This sequence comes from Colobus angolensis palliatus, assembly GCF_000951035.1. Classification (NCBI taxonomy): domain Eukaryota; kingdom Metazoa; phylum Chordata; class Mammalia; order Primates; family Cercopithecidae; genus Colobus; species Colobus angolensis. The sequence continues at coordinate 1,993,387 of NW_012112586.1, forward strand.
ACGAGGAATTGACTGTTGAGGGATCCACCCCCGGGGAGAGGGAGACTCATGGCAGATCGCACTGACTCCCAGACCCAGGGAGCCTCCCTCTGCCTCTCAGACCCTTCCCCTCGGTTCCCAACGCCTCCTCTCTGCCCGACGCCACTCCCTCTTCTCCCCTAGAAATGGACTCAGAACTGCCTGAAACTGCAAACAGAGCTCCCAGAGCACCTGACAGGTACTCACAGTAACAAGGGCACAGCCCAGGGAGCAATGCGCCATCGTGGGGAAGACAGCGGGGACAGGGCAAACCTGAGGCCCCTGGGTCCCAGCCCTGGCCTCCTTCCCTGCATTGGAGGTTCCCAAAGCGGCGGACATGGACACCCCCGGGAATGTGGGAAAGGCAGCCTCCATCTCAGCGTCTGGCTCTGGACACTAATGAACAAACATGTATATCTGAAGCCCTCCCCTCCCCCGGCCAAGCTGTTTCTGAGGCAGGTGGTCTGCAAGCCACCCCTGGGGGACACGTCCCCGGCCATGCCAGGGCCATGCATCAATACCTCCTTCCTGGGACAGAGTCAGGAAGATCTCCAGGGCTGGTACGGGAAGAGCGTGGGCCCAGGAGCCATTTGTCACCTGGGTCATTATGAGGAGGTGGTGAGCATTCCTTGGTAATGTTTATATGGTGAATGCCCCAGGAATTTATAGGTGACAGGGACAGCTATCAGCACAGGTAACTTTCCTCTTGCCATCATATTAACTGGGAGCGCTCAATGGCCATGTAAAAGTCACAGCCGTCGCTGGGAAGGACAGTGTCCTCACCCACCCGTGTGCTCTGGAAGTCAAAGTGGAACATGATCTACCGGTGGAAGGCAGCCTGAGCTCCCCACTGTTACTAAATTATTGGCTTGACGGTGAGCACAAGCGTTGAATTATTAAATTCAGAAATGTTGGCCCCGTTTAAGCGGACTTCCTGTAAACTCGGTGCTGGGGAAAAAGGTCACAGCAAAAACTTTGTGTGTAGATGAAAGGAAACCTACACAGAGACCTGACCCAGTGGTCAGATGCCGCAGCCAGAGGCGCAGGGGGAGGGAGCATCTCTCCCCGGTGCTGGGAAGGGCACGAGGTGGTGCAGAGCCAAGAACACCAGCTGCCCAGACTTCCCAGCGGAGCTTTTTCCTGGGTCAGCCTTTGTTCTTCCTATGAGGTTTGAAGGTGTTAAAGAGCAGCTGTCCAAAGCAGAGGGCAGAAACAGACGTTCATTCCAGAGCTGCTCATAGAAAGCCTCTGTTTGCTAGTTTCTGCCCTGAATAGAGACCTCCAGCCTCCCACACCTGCGTGGACCTCTCCAGGGTCCTGAAAACGTCCAGGGCTAGAGCTGCAGACAGCTCCCCATGCTCAGGGAATCCAGCTGTGTTACTAAGCGCCTAGGGTGTGTAAGGCCACCTGCAGACACCTGCAGATAAATGAGACAGAGCTGCCTCTGCTCTCAAGAGGGAGCTCATGAGTGAGGGAGGTAGAAGCAGAATTACGAAAGTCCAGAGTGATCGTCTCTGAATCCCACACACAGATGCACGATGTACATGTGTTTACACACCAAGGCAGGGACTTGAACCAGGCCCTGAAAGGTAGGCATGAGTCACAATCCAAGCAGGACACAGATGGCACACAAAGCCAGGAGGCTGAGGAGTGTTAATAAGACGTTTGTGAAGGAGGGTGCAGTCAGGAGGCAGGGGTATGGAAGGAAGAGCTAGAAGCAGCAGCTGCCCTGCAGCCCCCAGGCCAGAGAGAATGAGGATGGAGTGTGTGGGTTGGAATCAGAAGGAGAAGGAAAGAGAGAGAAAGACAGGGAAAGAGAAGATGCAAAGTCTATAGCAGCCACCATGACCCCACTGATAGCCGGGGACATAAATACTCCAACCTCATGCTTCCCCCTCCCTCTGATCTCACCAGGGCTCCCATGGACTAAACCCAACCAGAAGCCCAAGGGCAAAGGCACTGAAGAGACAGAGTCTGCACAGGTGCGCGTCTCTGTGGAGAGAGGGGCCTTCGGGGGAAACGGGAGAACCAGGCTCAGAGGTGCAGAACTGCAGCCGGCAGAGGAGGGCGGGTCTTTCCATGGGAAGCAGCACCGGGGAGGACACAGACTGGCTGCAGAGTCAGGGTGCACATGGGGTGCAGTGTCGGGGCAAGCGGAGCCCTGGGAGGGGGGACAAAGGAACCACTGGGGGACACGTTGTGAGGACCTGGACACCACAAGGTGCCTCAGGCCAAGCACCCGCTCTACATCAGCGTCTCACTCTCTGTCTACCTGTGCCAACCCCAGGTGTGTCTCACTAACCTGGATGTCTTCCTAGCCCCCAGGTGTCTCCACTAACCTGAATGTCGTCCTAACCCCCAGGTGTCTCACTAACCTGGATGTCTTTCTAACCCCCAGGTGTCTCCACTAACCTGGATGTCTTCCTAACTCCCAGGTGTCTCCACTAACCTGGATGTCTTCCTAACCCCCAGGTGTCTCCACTAACCTGGATGTCTTTCTAACTCCCAGGTGTCTCCACTAACCTGAATGTCTTCCTAACTCCCAGGCGTGTCTACGGTGGCCTGCATGTCTCCCTGGCTCACCAGGTAGGTGTACACTGGCCTGTATGCCTCCCTAACTCCCCCATTGTCTCTACACTGACCTGGGTGCCTCCCTAGTCCGCTGGGTGTGTCTACACTGACCTGGATGTCTCTCTAGCCCCACTTAGGTCCTGTATTGTTCAAAGAGACCAGTGAAGGTTTTACTGGAGAGCAGCCTGGGGCAGGTTGGGGAGGCCTTCCCTACCCCATCCTCTGTCCTGAGCCTGTGAGTTCTCTTAGCCACTGCTCTTGAGGTCTTGAGGCCTCAGTCCAGGGCTCTTTTACTGGGCTGAGGCTTCAAGACTTGAACCTGTTTCCGACAAAATCTCTTTCCTCAGGAGGCGTAGCCAGCCACCTGGCCTGGTGCTTCCAGCCCCAGTCTAGTGGGGACTCTTCTGTTTTCAGCGGTGCTTTGGTTGGGCGCAAGGCAGCCTGGTCAAGAGACTGTTGTGAGGGATGATTCTGTTAAGGGAGACGGAGCTCTTCTTCCAGAGCCTGAGGGGATCCCTATTCTCCAAGCCCACCTGAGGAGGGGCGAGGGGCAGCTGCCACGGGAAACCCACTGCCTGAGCCTGACCCCTCCCTGCACCTCAGGACACAGCCAGGACGGCTTCTGGCTTCTTCCCACAGCCTGGCCTTGAGGACCCCCTGGTGGGGATCCCATGAGCTGCCCTTAGGGGTCTGAGCCCAATGACTGGCAGGTGGGGCAGGCCTGGTCTGGGGCCCTGGGAGGGAGGCTGGTGGGCTCTCTGCTCCTTCTTCAGGCTCTGTCCTCTGCCTGTGGGAAGGGACCTGCCTATGTCTTTGGGAATGGGATTAGGGTCAGCTCCTGCATCGGCGGTCAGGAGGCTGCCTCTGTTCCCACAGCTCCTGTCCTTAGTACTGCCCCCACCCCATGAACTCAGAGCCCACTGCGGGCAGAAGCTATGTCATCCTTGCTTGCACCTGCTCCCGTCACCAGGTGAGTGGCACCGGAGACATTCAGTCCTGAGTGTGGTCCTGGCCTCCCTGGAGCCTCAGCGTCCTGCTGTGGGGTCACCTCCAGGCTCAGCCCGGGGACTCCAGGACACCAGTGTTGCCTCTGCCCTGCTGTGGGTCACCTCCAGCTCAGCCCGGGACTCAGGACACCAGTCCTGAGTCATGCAGGGCCTGTTGCCTCTCCTCTGCTGCTGTAACTGCCAGTTTCAGCTGCAGGAGGAGGAGGAGTTGGGACATCAGGAAAGAGGCATGGAGCTCCTTTGCAGAGAAGCTCAGAGGTTTCCAGAATGCAAAGCAGGCCTCCTGCCTCAGAGCACACCCTGCAGTTGGAATAGCAAAGCATTGGCTTCCTGAACCCCAGCCCCAGTGGGCGCTCTGCCTTGGGGAGCAGCAGACTTCAGGCTTCAGGGTGAGAATTCTGTTCTCTCTTTGCATTAGAAATGTGGATCTAACAATTACAGCTGATTAGCATGCAAAAGTCAAACCACATTTGGCAGAGCCTCCTTTCACCTCTAATGGTTCCCATCTGAGCTGCCCAAATGGTTGCCTGGCACCTGATTTGAGTGGGCCCAGGGGGTTTGCTCAGCCCTGAGGCTGCAGTGGGGAGGGAGCAGCTGGAGCTGCTGGCACTGACTGGGCACTCGCTCTGGCCAGAGGCGACTTCAGAGGCAGGAACAGCCTGCTGGGGAGGTGTCAGCTGGAGAAGAGATTCAGGAAAAGTTTGCCCTGGGCAAGGGGAGCAGAGGAGCGGGCAGTGAGGTCTGCAGGGCTGGGCTGACCTGCGGCAGGGGAAGGAAGGCCTTTCTCACTGTCCCCTGGAGGTGGTGAGCTCCCTGTCACTGGGAAGGTTCAAGCAGAGGTGAGATGACTGATCCATGCCCAGGAAGCTCCATCCTCTTGCAGAGGGTGGTCCCAGTCAGAAATCCCCAAAGCTGCCTGACAGAAAACGGCATCCATGTGGCGCTTCACCTCCCAGGTCTCCCTGGTGAGTCTGAGTCTGCTGGGCCTGAGGACCCTCTTGTCTCTGCTGTCCCTCTCAGGCCTGAGGGCCCTGATTCTGGGCGTCTGTGAGCCCTAGGCCTGAGGCTGGCCCTGGATCCTCTCAGTGCAGATAGGGGCTCTGGGAGGGCAGGGGTCTCGGAGCCTCAATTCTCCACCAGGGCCCCAGAACCCAGAACAGCTCCAGGCATGTGGCGAGCTCTCACCCGGCCTTTGTGGACACTCTGAGGGAGAGGATACTGCCCCCCTTCTCCTCTCCCACCCCCGGGCTAGGACACAAGGAGCCCCCTCCTGGGGCCTGGGCCACGCAGCCTGAGAAAGCGAGCACTGTACCATGGCGGTGCCGGGGAGGACACAGTGCGGACTCCTCTGGCCCCCCAGCCCACAGCGTCACGGGTCACGAGGGGTCTTTCCGCTAAGGACTAGCTGACCGATTCCCTCCCCTGCCTGAGCAGCTGGCAGAGAACCTGTTTCAAAGCCTAACTCAATTTAGGAGCAGCCCTGGCCTCAGGTGTGTGCTCATGGGCAGACGTCAGGCCCCCATTGCTGCTTCCCACTCAGGAGTCTCATGTCAACTGCTCTGCAAGGATGGGCTGCACTGGACCAACAAGCACTCACTCCACCCAAACACGGGGCCCTCCCGGCCGCTCAGAGGTGTCTCCAGCAGTGGGGTGGGGAGGGGATCCAGCAGGAGCAGCTTCACACAGGGCTTCCGCTCGGGGAGAGCCTCAGAGGAGGGGTCCCTCAGAGGCCACATCCCTGGGGGTAACAGGAGGATATGGGTGGGCGCTGCAGCCGGTGGGATGTGGGCGAGACCTCAAGGTCTCCAGACACGCATGAGTTGGCGGACGGGGGTGCCTGGGCTCTGTGGGCCTGGCCAGGCTTTCCCCTACTGGGGGTCAGTTCCATCAGGGTGGGGAGCGGGCTCTGTCTGACATGAGGCTCAGTGCTCTTCAGGCGCCTGATCCTGGAAACCCTCCAGGGGCACATGAGCTTGATGCCCAGGAATGAGCTCTCCTAGGGGAGAGAAAGCCATCTCTTACCCACCCCCACCTCCCGCCTGGTGCTGCCCTTTAGGAGCCTCTGCCTAAGGTCGGGGGCTTGGGGGCTGCACTTGCAATTTGCAGACAAGAGCCCCCTCCAGGGCGGCCGCTCTGACCCCACGGGAACCCAGGATTCGGCTCAGAGCACCTCTTCCTGGTACTTTAATGAAACTCCCCAGTGCTCCAAGGGTGCAAACCCGCAGCAACCCCCACTCAAGCTCTGACCACATAGGGTCCCCGTGAGCTCCTTCAGAGCGGGGAGGGGCAGCGTTCTGCGCGCTCAGATGTGGTCATTTACGTCAGAGCTTTGCAGAATCATTTGAAAGTTGGTTAAAAGAATGTTATTTGCCTTGAGTTTACTGAACTTTCAACAGAACATTAAACTCACGTGTTTTACATAAAAATTTAAACTAAAAAAGGATTCTAGAACTGTAGAAATTAAGCGTATTTCCTAACAGGTGAGTCAAGTTCATTTGAATAAGCTTGGAAAGCAAGCTGGAGACATTTCTGCCTAAGGACAACAAATTCAAAGAGTTACAGGTTATTTATTCCTTTAATTTCCCCTCAAATGCAGTCATAAATCCATATTATATGATTTTAATGAATATTTATTTCTCAAATGAAATATGTGGCTGTTAGGATTTTCTAATGAAAGGCAAGGGAGGAGGGAGGCTCAGTCTTCTGCAGGTTCTACCATCCGCGATGGCCTCAGATGCTCCCAGAGCCCCCAGTGCAGGAGGCCTGGACCTAACAGAGTCTGCAGGAGGCTCCAGAGAAAGGAGAGGCCGCCCTCACCCCACAAGGAGCAGAAGCAGGTGAGGGTGGCACCTGCCAGGGTGCGCCGCACTTCACAGTTTGCAGAGTGCCCGCCCTCCGCTCCCTCTCCATGCACACTCATGCCTGTGGGCGTCCCAGGAGCCACACCACACCTGGACCTGCGAGTTCTTGCGGTCTCTTGAGTTCCAGGCACACAGGCCCAGCTGCCGGCCTCTGCAGGTCTCTTGGGCTGGGCCAGGTGCTGCCCCCAGTGCAGGAAGGGCAGCCTGCCCATTCCCGCTTTCCAGAAGCTTCTGTCTGCACCACCCCCTGGCTCTTCAGGCAGCCCCAGCCGAGCAAAGGGCTCTGTGCCTCTTCTTGCCCATGCAGGTGACTTTGCCAGCAAAATGCAGAGGCTCCCGGGAGGGCTGGGGTCTCTCAATGCTGTGCACAAACTACGGTGCCCAGGGTCCTCAGGCTCCCTCAGGGAGGGGCAGGGGTTGGGAGGTGTGGACCGTGTGAAGCAGTGGGGGAGGCCCCCGGGAGCCTGTGGGAAGACAGGAGTCCCCATCCCCACCTGCCCTCATTGCACCTGTGGGGCTGTCTGTGCTCCCACCTCCCCGCCCAGCTCCATGTGGCCCAGGGACGTGAGCAGGGTGGTCCCAGTGCAGGCGGGGCCCTCTGGCTGGGCAGGCAGCCTCAGGGGACAGGAAGGGCCACTGAGTGCTGTGGTCAGGGCTGGACCCCAGCACCGCCCTTTGTTGGAGAGGTGTTCTCGGATTTGAGGGGTTCTGAGGCCAGACTCAGACCTCCACCTGGGGAGCCAGGTGGGGAAAGGCTGAGGTTCAGAGCTCCCTCCCACTCGTGGGATGGGAAAATGAGAGGACCAGAGCCTACCCCACCCCTGGGTGCGGTTGGGTGCCCGAAGACCCTCCCGAGTCCTGTCTGGTCAGCGGCTGCCAAGTCAATGACTAGGACTGAAGCTTTCACTTCCTGTGAATTGGAAGCCGGGTGTGGCCCACTCTGATCAGATGTCTGGGCTGGAAGCTTCTCGTAGTGAGACAAGTTAGGGGATTTCCAGGCCAATCAAGAAAAAGGCAGGACCCAGGGTGGTGGGTGTGGCCCCCACAAAGAGCTTTACTGGCAGTGAGGAGAGGCTGCCTGCGGATGAGGCCCCCGACCCTAGACGGGGCAGGCTCACCCCCAGGAGGGAGCAGGAATCAGAGAGGGCATAGTGCTCTGGGGAGGTGGCTCAGCGGTGCCAGGGGCTGCAGGGCTTGAGATCCTTTATGGCCCTGGGCTTTGCCTCCTTGGTGCTGGCAGAGGCTGGGCGGTTTCCCTGGAGATGCAGAGCTCACAGCCTGGAGATAGGAGAATCCCTGCCTGTTTGGGTTGTGCCTTGAGTAACCGAGGTGCAAGGTGTGGCCTGCGCCAAGGGCCCTCCTACTGGGAGGTGGGCACGGAGGCTGACGCCAGGCTGGCAGCAGCCCACTCACAGGACAGTCTGGCCTGGGGGGTCAGGCAGAACCCCCCAGCCTGGACCCAAGCAAATCACCCTCAAACCTGCCATCCAATGCACCCTCCTTCAGGGGTCAGCCACACAGGCTGGCAGGGTCCTGCTTAAGGGTGGGCACTGATTTTCCCTGGTCGTCGGATACCACCCAGTGACCTTTGCTCTACAGCATTCCCTGAGCTGGGAACCTCTGGGCTGCTTGATCAAGGGAGCAGGGAGGCCCAAGCTCTTCCCCTGGGTCTTTCATGTCTGCGGGTGAAAGGCTGCAGGCCGTTTATCTTTCAGGAGGGTGGATGGCAGGGGTATAGGGACGGGTCACAGCAGGGTCCAGCTGCAGTTAGGAAGAACAGGAGATTCTGTCCGCTCCCTCCCCTGAGCCCTGAAAACAACGTGGTTGTGCCTGCAGGGCTGAGGCCTCTGTTCACCTCTGTCCTGTGAGTCCTGCTCTGCGGCCTCAGGGGTCCAGGCAGCAGGTGGAGAGGCTGCTTCCCAGCTGAGGCCAGGAGATTTGGGTCCCCTCTCTGTCACTCTTATGTGACTCCACCTTAGCTTCCCTGCCCAGCCATGGCCACCATGCTGGGACCCTGGCACCCCGAAACAGGCAGACGGGACAGGCCCCTCTCCGCACTGGCAGCCTTGCTCCCCGCGGGCCTCGCTGCCCATCAGGCTAACTGTTAGCAGCAGCGGGGACTCTGGAGAGCCCTGAGAACAGTTCTCTGCCCCGGAGCCAGGTCTTCTCCCGGCAACATAAGCACCTTGCCCTGGAACGCACAGACCTATTCAGGGGCTCAAGGCTCCCTTTTTGTGAGCTGCCCAGTCCCTGGGTGGAGGCTGCTGGGTGTGGATCAGGCTTTGGGAGCAGGGCCTGAGACTACCATTGTCAGGCTCCAAGTGCCCTCATTTATTCCCCACATGCTCAGTGACCCCTGAGGGGAGTGGCAGGGAGGCTATGTCCTCCCTTGGGGCTCACCATGGCGTGTGCCAGTGCCCAGGCCATGTCCCTCAGAAATGGAGGGAGAGGGAGAAGGGGACGGGGAGAGGGAGGGTGAAGAGGGAAGGGAGAGTGAGAGACAGAAATGAAGGGAGAGGGAGAAATGGGTGGGGGGAGGGAGAGAAAATAGAGGGAGGGAGAGGAAATAGAGGGAGGGAGAGGGAGAGGAGAGGAGCTCTTAGAATTCTCGGTAGCTCTGTCTCACGTTCGGAGGTCAGAGCAGCTCACGGGGCCCTGGAGGCCCCGAGTTGGACACACGGTCTGTCCGGGGTGAGCAGCTTGTAAACGGGGCGTGGTCCATCACAGTCCCTCTCATAAATGAGAGCTTCCTTCTCAGCTCAGGGAGCGACCTACATTTTACCTTTTTATTGAAGTTCAATTTACCGATCGTGAGTGTACGCCTGGGTAGATTTTCACCGTGAACACCGCTGGGCAGCCTGCGCCCCACGCAGGAAACAAGTCCGCTGGTACCGGAGAAGAGCCTCCCCCCCCTCCCGCCTACCACTGCCCTTCCCGCAAGCCCAGCAGTGGCCACAGTGAGCCCCGAAACTGAGGCTGGCACAGGCTGACAGGTGTGGTGAGGGCCAGGGCTAGGGACAGCTGGCTGGGGACGCTGAGGCAGCTGCTGTGACGGGGTCGAGTCGGCGGCCGGCTCTCCTGCACCCAGGATCACAGATATGCGGGGACTCTGCCTCTGTTTGTCCTGGAGTTGCTCATGCTTTTGGCTTTGTTTACATTGCTTTGTGTTTCTCTCCCTTTATTCACAGGGACTCAGTCCACTGGAAAATCCAATTAAAAATAAAAAGAGATTAGAGGCATTTACTGTTACCCTATGAAAATTTCAAATAGCACTGGGAATACGCTGCTTAAAATTGACTCCCATTAAAATTAAACAAATAGTTTACATTCGGCATTCATTTCCTCGGTCAGGTTTTGTGTTGTTTCCATGGGAACACACAGCATTTGTGCTGAATGTGGTGCCCTGCCTGGCTGATGTCCTTTTATGCCTGGCTTCCAGTGACGCCCAAGCCCTTCTTTGCCAAAGTGAGTCTCTAGTGAGTGGACGAGTGGTCCGGTGCAGCATCTTTCAAGACCAGCTTCATGGTGGGTCCACAGGAGTTTTGCCTCAGGAACCTCTGCACTCAATCTTTGGGGGAAATAGAACAGGACAAAATAGAGCAGAATGGGGCGTCCTGAGATGCAGTCTGGTGTGAGGCTTTATACATCTGCAGTGAACTGGAGCAGACTTTCCAATGAGCAGCCTCCAGGAGAATTCAGGGCTCTGTGTCAGTTCTCACTCAATCAGCAAGAAATGCCCTGAGTTCTGATGAACGGTGCTGAGATCAGACGAGACACTGGAGAGAAAAAGCCAAGAAATGAACCCCATCTGCAGCCATGTCGCACGCCTCACGGCTGCCTCTGAAACAGAATTTGTGCTCTGTCGTCTCAAAAAGCGAAGACTAGAATCAGGAATGGGGCAGCCGCGGCAGACCCTGAGAGAACGGGGGCTGATGGGGGCACCTGGTGGGGCAGCCCTGAGCCGCCCACAGCAGGGGAGGCTGTCCAGGGAGGCAGCTGGTCACCACCCTAGTGTCTGTGGTCACGAGGATCTCAGATGTGGGGTCCCTGGGGGGGACTCTGGGCTCAGTAGGTAGCAGAGTTAAGCATGTCATGCTGGCCTGAACTGAAGCGCCACATGAAAGCTCTGTGTCCCCACTGAGCTGATGTTGCCTGTCAGGCTATGTGTGTGGGCGGGGGACGCTCTGCGACCCTGTCTGCAGCTGGAATCTGGAGTTTCCAATGGACAGTTGCATAGAGCCCTGGGATGCCTTGTGGAATCGCAGTGCTGAACACACCTCCTCACTGCATCAGGCTCCCAGAATAAAGGGCTCCCACTGGCACAGTTTGGGGGGTAGCCACTGAAAGGATGTCTTGAAGACGTGGGACTACAGACACCCGGGGTGGGCCAGCTGCCGAGTGCCTGCAGTGAGACCCCGCCTGTTAGGGACAGTTGACTAGGTCCTTACCAGCACCTGACAGGAGCCAGCCCAACCCCGGCCCTTTCCTGGGCATTTGGCCGTGGAGCCAGAAGATTCCAGGACACTCCAAGATGCTCAGACTGAGCATCTCCTCTGAGGTAGAAGAGACGTCACCTTAGGGGCTGGGGTTTTGTCTGCCTCAAAGATTAGGTTGCAGAGAAATCAGGTTGTCGGGCGAAGAGAAAAGCAACCACAAGCAACGCGGCAGGGGTGGGCTGGTCCTTCTCTTAAGGAAACCCTCCCTTTTCCTGACTTGTCTCCTCCATCTCTTGGGACACCCCTGGGGCCTGTGCCAACCCCTCCTCTGTGTGCTCCTGTTCAGGAATAGAATCCAGCTGTTGGCAAGGGCTTCCTGTGAAGGGATGGGCACTAGGGATTGGAGCCTTTGTGGCCTTACTGTCTCTGTTGCAGTCACTCAACTTTGCCGTGGTAGAGTGAGGACAGCCATGGGCGACACACACATGAGCAGGTGTGGCATGGCTCCAGGGAGCCTTCATTAAAGCAGCCAGCAGATCCAGCCAGCAGGACGGCTTGCGGAGCCTGATCCGGTCCCACCTCCACCGTGATCACCACGGAGATCTCAAGCTTCTACATCTCCGCCCTGGAGCCTGCGGTCATGTCTCTGGTGGACACCTGAATGACCCTGGCATGTCTGACATTCATCATGATGGCATTACTGAGCGCTTGCTGTGTACTTAGTCCACTGCCGGGATTGTCTTGCTTAATTCTCTGATACGGAGTCTGCAGCTTTGTCCGCCACCCTGTACTGCCTCTCACATTTACCCAGAACGAACTCTACCTATATCCCCTCTCCCACACTCCCCACGGCCTCCTGCAGGCTCAGTGACGCTGAGTTTCTCATGTCTGTAATGCAAGAGTTAGCGTTGGTTCTCCCCCTCTCACTCCCACACTGATACATGTCATCAGATCTCCTTCCAAATATTTTCCACATCTGCCTGCCTCTTCCCATCTCTCTTGCCGTGGCAGTGAAACAGCAAGAGAACGGACATCACTCACTCCACCTTCGTTTAAGGGCTCTTACCCCTTCCTGCTCACAGGCTGGGATAGTTTTACAGCCCTGAGATGAAACACAAAGACGGCAACCACTTAGTTTTAAAAACTAAGTCTGAGATTAAAGGAGAAACGTGTATATCACTGACTGTTTCGTTAAAGATTTACAGGAGATCGTAACCTGACCAAGGACAAAGAAGTGGCTGACCTACATTTTTGCTCAACAATTCTACCTCTATGTATTTACTAGAAAACTCCTCACCAGTAATAAAACTGTACTTAACACTCACCAAGCACTTACTATGAAGGGAGCACAGCTCCAGCCTGCCTGAGGATGTTACTTTACTCTTCACAGCAGCTCTCTTGTGGAAGCACTTACATAAGCACTGACAGTACAAATTTTCCACACTTGGCAGATGAAAGCAAAGAGGAGTTGAGTAATGGGTCCATGGTTGCTATAGTTTGGATGTGGTTCTCTTGTCTCCACCAAAACTCAGGTTGACATGGGATCCACAGTGTGGTTTTGCGAGGTGGGAGGTGTGTGGATCTTGGGGATGGATCCCTCACGGATGGCTCAGTGCTGTTCTCTTGGCAGTGAGTGAGTTCTGGCTCTCCCAGGAATGGACTTGTTTCTGAGAGAGAGGATGCTTTAAACGCCTGGCTTCCTGGGTCCCCCTCTCTGGCTTCCTCCCCTGCTGTGTGATCTGTTTGCACACACCTGCTGCCCTTTCACTTTTCTGCCATGAGTTGAATTGGTCTAGGACCCTCACCAAATGCAGCTGCCCAGACTTGGACTTTTCAGCCATCAGAATCATGAGTCAAAGAAACCTCTTTTCTTTATAAACTGTGAAGCCTCAGGTATTCTCTCAGAGCAACACACAATGGACTAAGACAGTGCTCACATGGGTAGTCAGTCCTTGAGCCTGGATTTGTGCCTCTAACCCATGCATCTGACCCCCGAGTCTCCTCTCTCAACCATGGCAGGACAGAGCCACTTGTACAACTACACAAATGTGTATTTTTAGGATCATTCATGGCAAAACTATAGGAGCCCAAAGTAAAACAAATTTGTAAGAGCAAAAATTCTACCAATAGAGAACGTATTAAACAAATCACAGCATAATTATACCATGAAATATTAAGTAGCAATTACTGAAGAAGTGACCATCCTGTGTGCCCCAGAAGACTATCTGTGCACATGTACGTATGTGCGTGTACACATATCACTCACACACATTCACATGACTGCGATGGCTCTGAAAAACTAGCACTGACCTGCTACGGGACTCATCCCTGAGGGCTGGATGAAACGAGGCCTTTCATGTCTTTCAGCATTTCTCAATCTTTTGCAACTTTTACACAACTTGCTTCTTTGAAGAGGAAAAAGAAAACCCTAAAAATAGAATAGAAAGAAAAGTGAGAGAGATGATCAATGCAGTCTGGCTGGCAAGCTCATGCCCGTGGGACCTTCACTGGGAGGCTGATTCTGTCAAGATGGAGGAAACAGCTAACAATGGCACTCAGCAGAGGCTGTGGATTGAGCTTCCCCAAGAAGGTCACCCATTTCAGTCAAGTGTGTCTCAGCTTCCTGCTGCCAGTCTGTCATTCCCAGTGACTGGGCACCGCCCACACCCTGAGGGGGTTGGCAGGATGCAAAACTCCTAGCAGGCCCCTCCAGGGCGGGCCAGTGGCACACAACAAAGGCTGGCCCCTGACCTGGCCACTGTGAGTGCACAGCCTGGCTCTCCTCCCCCAGCTGTGATGCTATCACAGCCCCCGTCCCAAAGCTGGTGGGGAGGGAGCCCCTGTGCATGCACATGCCCTAGAATGAGGGGGTTCCACGCCATCTAAGGGGGTCTCCTAAAGCAGCTTCCTGAGTGTTCTGCATGGTCAGAACTGGGGATGCAGACGTGTGCTTGTCATACACGTTCCTGGGCCCCCAGAGCTCCCGAACTCGCATCTCCGTGGCCGGGGCTCCAGGTCTGGGTGTGTAAGGATCATCCCAGCGCATCGGGCAGGTTGGGGAGTGCTGCTCTCAAGTGATTGCTCTCAAAGGCAGCGCCCCCCTGGGCTGCTTGTAACTCAGACCCCAGATCCTGGCCTGTACCTAGAGTCTGACTCTGCAGAGATGGTGCCAGGGATCTGCATTTCAACAGTGTCAGGGTGACCCTGCGTGGGGCAGAGGCCTGAAGATGTGCTTTGGGGAGCGCCACTTCAGAGCAAAGGAATGCTCCGTGGTGTGGGGCGAGGGGTCGCCTGCTGACAAGGCCTTGTCCTGGCTGGAAGACCTCAGAGAGGAAGACGGTAGCAGCACAGGATGGGCCTGTGACCTGACCACTGCTCAGAGACATTCCCATGCCAACCGTGGGCTGAGCAATGTGGTCTCGCTGTGCCCAGAAGAAGATGGGCCAAGACTGCTGAACGACTGGCAATCTCAGTCACATCTTCCCACCCCCATTTCTAGCCAGCAGCTTGTGTTCCTGGAGGCACAACCCTTAGCAGATGTTTAGTGTCCTTTAAGAGATATCTTAAGATTAGGCGCATATATCTCCTACACATGCCACAAATACACACACATGTGCACACACACCTATACACACATGCACACACCTCCACATGCACACACCTCCACATGCACACACCTATACACACATGCACACACCTCCACATGCACACACCTATACACACATGCACACACCTCCACATGCACACAGATGCAGCTTCTTTCTGGAAGGCCCTGGGTCTGTGTTTCCCCATCTTCCCTCCGTCCCTCTCTTTCCTGTTCCTTCCTTCCTCCTTGTCTCTTCCCTTCCTTTCTCCCTCCCTCCCTTCCTTCCTTTCTCTTTCTCCCTCTTTCTTTCTGTTTCATTCTCCTTTTTTCTTCACTTGACAATATATGGATCCACAGCTGTACATAGGGAATATGGACCAACCTCATTCTTCTTAACGTTGCCACTGTATTCTGTGATATGGATGCACCATAGTTTATTTACCAAGTTCCTTTACACAGCATTTTGATTATTCCTCATCTTGTCAAACAAAGATACTATTAAGATCCAATTAAAATAGCTTGTCTTTGTGAATCTGAGTGGGTGTATCGCTAGGATAAATTTCTAGAAGTAGAATTATTGGCTAACAGAGTAGTGCACTCGCTATTTTAATAGACATTGCCAAATTGCCTTTGAAAGAGGTTGTTTATAAACAATATTTAATGGGCTACTGCTACCACCACAACAGATACATATACCCTCCCAAACCAACCTTAACTTGAAAGGATCTTGTCCAGATGACATTCTCCTCAAATGTATGCATTCAAGGCAAGCCTATTCAAAATCCTGGAAGATTGTTTTTGCAAAAATAAATGTGTTGATTCTAACAGGTGTGTAACCACACAAGGAAAGAGGACATCCAAGATGAGCAGAACAGCAGTGACCAAGGTGCAGGACGGTGCCCTCAAACATTATACCGGTGATGAAGAAGCAACGTCAGAAAGACAAGCGAGGTAGTGGTCACCCCGAGGGCCTAGGAATCGTCACACATGTGCGCCAAGACTTCATTTATGACAAAGGTGACCCTGCAGGGTGACGGGAGTCTTTCCCATAATGCCTTGCCAATTGGATATCCATAGGCAAATCAATGGATCTTCCAATGTTCCTTATCCTCCCCCAAATCACTTCCAAGTAGAGCACAGTCCAACTGTGAAACAACTTTTAGAAGATGACAGGGGAATAACTCTTGGCCTCGTGGCAGAGGTAGATGTTTAATAGGAAACAAATATAAAGGGTTAAAAACTTCTTGATTGCACTTAATTAAAATTAGGAATTTGTGGTTATTAAAAAACGTTTTATACTATTACAGTTGGGATTAAGTTAAAAAAACACAACATGTTATATACACTTTGGGAGACTGAGGTGGGAGGATCGCTTGAGCCCAGGAGTTGAAGATCACCTGGGGCAACATAGAAAGACCCTGTCTCTACAAAAATGAAAAATTAAAAATTAGCCAGATGTGGTGATGCATGCCTGTAGTCCCAACTACTCTGGAGACGGAGGCAGGAGGATGGCTTGAACTCAGGAGATCAAGGCATCATTGAGCTATGATCTTGCCACTGCACCCAGCTTGAATGACAGAGTGAAAGCCTATCTCAAAAAAAATTAGGGCGGGGCGCGGTGGCTCAAGCCTGTAATCCCAGCACTTTGGGAGGCCGAGATGGGCGGATCACGAGGTCAGGAGATCGAGACCATACTGGCTAACACAGTGAAACCCCGTCTCTACTAAAAAAAAACACACAAAAAACTAGCTGGGCGAGGTGGCGGGCGCCTGTAGTCCCAGCTACTCGGGAGGCTGAGGCAGGAGAATGGCTAAACCCAGGAGGCGGAGCTTGCAGTGAGCTGAGATCCGGCCACTGCACTCCAGCCTGGGCGACAGAGCGAGACTCCATCTCAAAAAAAAAAAAAAAAAAAAAAAATTAGAACTAGGGATATAAACCACCCAGGAGGAGAAGCTATTTATACACACGTAACTGGCAAAGGACTCATATCCAGAATATATTTTTTAAAGTCTGTGAGTCAGTAAGAAATAGACAACCCAATTGAATAGTAAACAGGTGTTGTACAAAAGTTGTCAGTATTATTATAACTTTGTTTTGTGTTTCCACATTTTATTTTCTACATAGTTTAAGAGACAGATACATTTAAATATTATTTGTTTCTGTTTTTGGACACATGACATATAAAGATATAATTCCATGACATCAACAACTGACGGAAGTGGGAATGGAGATGTGAAGGAGTGGAAGGTTTTGTGTTATTGACATTTAACTGGGATAAATTCACGTTAGAGTGTAGCAACTTTATTCTATCAGTCACAAAGAGAATAACTGCAGGGTATATGCAAAAGGAAATGAGAGAGGAATTTAAACATTTCACTACAAAAAATCGACTACACACAAAAGAAGACAATGCAGAAACGGAGGGACCAGAAAAACCAAAAAGGACATAGAAAACACATTCCAGAAGGAGGAGGTGAGCCCCTCCCGCTGCCCCCGTTGTCAGTCACCTAAGAAGGGAGGAAGCTCCAACACATGCCACAGTGTGATGCACCTGGAGGAGGTGATGCAGGTGCAGTGAGATCCCACTCACAGGGTGGAGGGAGGGATTGATGAGTGGATGGAGGGATGGATGGATGGATGGATGAATTGATGGTGGGATGGATGGAGGGATGGCTGGATTGACAGAGGGATAGAGAGATGGATGGAGGGATTGATGGAGGGATGGATTGATGGAGGGATGGATGGCGGGAGGAATGGATGGATGGAGAGATGGATGGTGGTGATGGTTGCACAGCAAAAGCACTGTACTTAGTATCATCAAAGTGTACACTTAAAAATGGTTAAGAGAGTCAATTTTATGTTATGTGTATTTTACCATGATAAAAAAATTGGCCCCCAAGCCCCACAATATATTAAAAACAGCAAACATTTAAACTGACTTTCCAGGAACCTCAACCATGCGTGGACATGCGGGTCACTTGCTTTTGCCCTTGGGCCCAATCGCTCACCTTGCTTTGCTCTTCTTTGCTTCCCAGGGGTGCTGTACTCCCTGGCCTCCTTGTCCTCCATTTCTGGGCAGTTGTCAAGCAGGCAGTTACCGAGGGAATAGGCATGATTACCTGCAGGCGGCTAAGAGCAAGCCAAATGGGGCCAACAGGCTAGCACAGGGGCCCCGGTGAGTAACCGATGCTCCAGAAAGGGGCTGGGACAGACATCTGTCATCAGCAGCGGGCAACTTCCTTGCTGAAGGAGGAGTGACTGTGGGAGGAAAAGTCCCAAAGGCCGAGCCAAGAACCATGTCCTTATGTTGAACTTTGCTCACTGTAATAGTGAAAAACACATGCTTGGGCGGAGATTTAAAATGCTAATGAGACATACAATGTATGTACCAGCATGGACAGTGATGGTGTCTGCAGGCCCAGGATCCCATCCACAACATGCTTAGTTCCCGCTCCTTCAGGAATAATCACGTGAGACTCCCATCAAAGGAATTTCCCAGTGCCCCTCTCACTGTCTCATTCCGGAGCAGCCTTCTCTGACCCAGCTATTGGAGCGCATTTTCGCTTCGCGATAAACTTCTCCGCCCACTCTTACTTTGGACTTGCTCCCAAATTATTTCTTGCACTGATGTCAAGAACCTGGACAGGCCCACCCACAGCATCCCTGGTCAATGGGAGGCCTCAGCAGGACACGGCAGGAGGGAGAGGTGGGGAGGCCACAGCCTGGTGCTTGACTGTCTTGCCTCCTGCAGTGTGTCTGGCTTCTCCGGGAGCGCCTGCCATTACTGAAGTCCCAGCTTCAAGACAAAGAGCGGTGTGCTGGCTTCCTGCTGTTGCCAAATTCTGGGCTGCTGTATGCCCCTGGGTTTGGCTTCTGTGTTCTTCCACCAGTTCTCTGCATTACATAACGTCCCTGTGAAATGTCTTGAGTCAGTTCTGTCTCTGGACTAGACCACACCTGCAACAGTATCTGTTCTATTGGGACAGGAGGTTCCTGAGAACACACTAGTGCTGCTGCGCTCCACAGGGCTGCTGCTCACAGGTAAGTGCACAGGAGAGCTGTTGCCACAACCCTCTCAACATCCAACAAACTTCACTGTGCGTGCTGTGATTTATTTTCCTTCCGTACCAACTTAGTTGACCTTTATGCCACAGAGATGAGCAGCCTAGGACGCTAACGAGGCCATGGCTCCAGCAGACCCTGACAGTGAAGCCGTGGTCCCTGGTTAGTGGTCACTGCCTGCCACTTAGTGAAACTAGTAGGCCTCACAAAACCTAAAAAGTTAGCACCAGGTGGCCCTAGATAGGGTCCCACCCTGCCTCGATAGTGTTCCACCCTGATAGGGTCCCACCCCTGCCAATTCCGGGAAACAACCTCATGAGGTCCCACCCTGCCAATTCCAGGGGTCTCACCCTGCCTCAAAGTTCCCGGAATTATCAACTCCAGGAAAGAACCTCATAAGGTCCTGCTCTAACCAATTAAACCAAGACCCCTTGCTCAGGCTATAGCTAGACCCAATCATTTTACGCCTTAAGCTTTGTTTGAATTTCGCGCCATAAGCTGTGTTTGAACTTGTGTTAGCATATATAAACAGCCTGTAACAAGCAGTCGGGGTCCCAGGACCAACTTAGAGCTTGGGACCCTAGCGCGCTAGTAATAAATAACTCTCTGCTGTGAACTTCGTGTCGGTGATCCTTCGCGACGACCCCTGCCCAGGAGGGAATCGAGAGTTCGGTTCCAACATTAGGATCTCCCTTCATTCCTCCGGGGAGCCAAGGTGCACGTTCGTGCCATAGCGAGATCCACGCTTTTCGTGCAACACGGCCCTAAATTCAGGCCCACTCCCTGGCCTGGGGCTCAGCTGGAGACACAGGAACCTGGTCGTGGCTGCAGGAAGCACCGCTCGTGGGTCCAGGGAGGGGTGTTGTGTTCGTCACTGTATTTCAAGGGCTACAAAGGTGTCGCCGTCAGTCATTCTGCTCTTTGTGACTTCACCCTATGTACTCACGTTAGAATTGCCACTTCTGAAAAGGATGTGACTCGCTCCATTAAAAAAAAAAAAAAACAGTAAAGTTTTTTCTTTCAGGAGCCTGCTGCCTGAGGGAACCCTGTACAGTTCTGGGGTCAAGAGTGGAGCCTCAGGCCAAGTGATTAGGAACAGGAAGAGATTCTGGGCAGAAATGATCGACGCATTTATAAAGGAGATTCTATTCGTTCCATGTCTGCAGGATGAAAATGCAGAATGTCAGCTCACACAGAGCATACACTCTGTGCCTGCCCTGTTCAGGTTAAATCCACACCAAAGCTCATTCTGCAAAAAACAAAATGCAGACACAGAGTGAATAATCAGCTCCCTGCACCCCATGCTCTGTAAACCCCGACACTCTCCCTCTCACCCCCAAGTCCATGCTGCGAGCGCTACCTGACCCTGCCTGACCCTGCCGTAGAAGCAGGGCTCCCGGCTGTTAATTTCCAGTAGGAAATTCAACAGCTCATCAAACCCATGGTTGCCTTGGCCTGGCCAGAAGAGACTCTTCTCCCGCAGGAGAAAGAGTGAAGGGTTATCAGATTCTAAGAGTCTTGGGAGTTTGCTTTGTTCAGGAAGTCACTTCCTGCCTGGGGGTCCCTCCTCCCACATCTATTCCTGGAACCCCAGGTTGGCTAGGGGCCCAAGGGGGCTTCGCTTGAGGTAAGGAGACCCCCCAACACTGTTTTTTTGGGGTGGGCCACACCCTTCTGGGGCCACATTGGACCCCGACCGTCTGCTTCCCTCTGAAGGGCCCCGGTTCTCGCCGCTTATGGCGAAGGAGACCTGTGAGCCAAGGGAGGCTCCCTGCTGTGATTAGGCTTCCATGGCCAACAACCCAGGTCCTTGTCACGGACGCTGGCATTTTGTTGTCCTGCTAGTTTGATGCCGGCATCCATTGGACAAATCAACGGTCAAAGGGAGGCAGGGAGTAGAGAGAGGGCACCGTGCATTCTGCAGGTGATTCCAGAGCCCCAAAGACAGCCGCTTCCATTCAAACAAACAACTCGCTTGCTGATGTCCAGGTGAGTGGTCTAGGCAGCGTTGTAAAAGTTCCCCAAACCCTCGTGTATGTGCACATTTGGAGCCTGCGAATGGATCTGCTCCAACGTTTAGCCAAGATGGGGACATGGGGCTGAACCTCCACCTCCCCTCCCAGCCAAGTTTTCAGCTTCTACACAGGTTCCTGGGCGGAGGGGCCAATTCTTCCGAAATCAGGCCCAGGAGAACTGTCCGGAGCATGTTGTTAGAACAGAAATCCTGCAGGTGCTGCCCCAACTCATTCCGTCCAGGCCTTCCAAGGTTAGTGCCCTGGAAAGAAGAACTCAGCTCCAGGCCCGGCCCCACTAGAGAGAGGCCAGGACACTCCCAGGACAGAGCTGGGGCTCCGGTGAGGTGGGTTCCAGGCTGAGGGAAGGAGTCCTGGAGGGAATCAGGTGAGGAGAAGAGGAGACCACAATGGAGAGCAGGTGTCTTCGGAGGACCTGGGGTCACCGGATGGCTTGCACTGTGCTGGGACTCCGGAGCCTGGCAGGACTGCCTCTGGGGTCCGGGGGAGCCTGACCCTTCCCAGGATCTCAGGATCTGGGCCATCCATGGGGAGGACAAAGACGGGGGCCCACTGCTCACCCGGAGATGTGGGATTGAGGAAGGGGCTGTCAGCTCATGGACACCTCCCTGCTTCTTACACTGGCTCCACTGAGCCCCCAGATCCTTCCTGCACTGCCATGGGCCCTGCAGGCATCTTTCCTGGCCAGGAGACCCTCAGCAGTGAGTCCACTTCTCAGAGCAAACGTCCAGGTAACCCCTGTGTGGTGGCCACCAGCCTCCCTGTCCCCTGAGCAGCCAGGTGGGTGCCCCGAGTCCAGAGTCCCGTCCATGCCCCTTCCTCTGTTCCCATCTGTCACCACCTGGGCCACAGCCTTAGTGAGGGACGCTGCAGGCATGCCCTTGGGACACGCACCAGGGGTGAGGGTGGGTCCAGCTGCCAGCAGTTGTGCCCCAGGGCTCCTGGCTGTGGTGAGGGTCTGGTCTAGCCACCACCAGCTCCCAGGGTGCCTGCTCTGACCCAGGCTGAGTTCAGGAAGGGGCCTCTTCCAGGTCCTCCCCTAGAAGGGGTGGGCACCTTCCCATTTCAACAGTCCTGAGAGGGCACCTTTTCCTTCTGTGCACACTTGCTAGTGGCAGCCCAGGCCCCATGTGCCCCTGACAGGCCATGCTGTCACTCCAGGGCCTGTCCCCTCTGTGTTCAGTCAGTGGCCACGTCTTGCTGTCCACGCTGCACACAGGACCCCAGGTTTTGCTGCTCTGTGTCTCCCCAGCCTCATCCCCAGCCCCAACCTCAAAGGCCTCATGCTTGGGAACCTTGAGGGCTGAGCCTCTAATGCTCTCTGGATCCTCTGCCTGACCGGGGGTCGCCTCTGCCACAGGGAAACATGGCCCAGAGCAGTCTCTCCCTGGTGGGCTGGCCTCCTGCCCCAGAAAGCAGGCCAGACCCATGGCTTGAGATAGGACACTTTCCAAAATTAAATTCCTCTGCCAGAGGCGTCTCGCTCAGACAGTGAGCTCGCATAATTGCTCGTTTTGGGATCTGATCAGATATTTCCTTGACAAGAGCCTGTGGATATAATGTTAATAGAAAAAAATTGTATTTGGCATTTTTGTGCTCTTCCCTGCCAAAGGCTCTGAGCCTCAGCGCTTATTGGTTTCCTGCGGCAGATTCATTTTGCATTTCCTCCTTATTACTGGGCTTAGTGGAACCCGAGCTGTTTGAGGAGGCAGAGATGATCGTTTTCCACCTCCGTGCTGGGCAGTTCATCAACAGGGTGTAAATGACAGAGGCTGGGGGGGAGTGGCAGACTCGGAGGCAGAGGGCAGGCTGGAGACCAAGTGAGGGAGCCCAGTGGCCATCAGAGCCAGCGTGAACAGGAGCTGTGGGTCACAGCTCTGTGGTCCCAGCCAATCACCGCCAGGGTCCAGAGTTGCCAAAACTTCCATTTGTTCAAGAACATCTTGGCGCCGCATTCCCAGTTGAGGCCCCTGAAGTCTGCAGGTGGCCCTCGGTGGGACCCGCTGCCCTCCAGGCCCTGTCCGGCTCCTGTGACCCCACTCCACCCGCCCTAAGATGACCGGGGCCCTCCATCTGTCCAGGCTCCCTTCCCTGCTATTTTTGAGCTGGGCTCCCAGTGGAGTCTCCCCTGGGGCACAGAGTGGGCTGGAGAAAGAAGAGGCTGAGGTCAGGGCGTGTATTCCTCATGCCCTCTCTGCATGGGGCTGCGCTGCTGGCAAGAGCTGGGACCCTCAGTCTCCAGGCCCAGCTTCTGTGGAGCGCCCCGCACGGCTTCACTGGGACCCTTAGTCTTCAGGGTCCAGCTTCTGTGGAGACCCCCGCATGGCCTCCCTGGGACCCCCCGTCTCCAGGGTCCAGCTTCTGTGGAGTGCCCCGCATGGCTTCACTGGGACCCCCAGTCTCCAGGATCCAGCTTCTGTGGAGCCCCCCGCATGGCTTCACTGGGACCCCCAGTCTCCAGGATCCAGCTTCTGTGGAGCGCCCCGCATGGCTTCACTGGGACCCCCCGTCTCCAGGCCCAGCTTCTGTGGAGCGCCCCGCATGGCCTCCCTGGGACCCCGCAGCGTGGCTCCTGCCCTGCTTCTCAGGCCAGAGGTGGTGACGACAGCCACTACAGCCCCTCCTCTCCGAGTTCCACGCCACATTTGCTTGCCCAGCCAGCGCCTCTGCAAGGCACCCTTCTGTGAAAGGTTGAGTGAACTCTGGTTCCTGCCAGGGCCCCAGCTGATGGAGCCTGGAATGAAAAAGATACCACAAGCCTCTGAACCCTCCCCATCCCAACGAGAAAACAGCCTCCCACTCAATTCATTCAAACAAACAGCCTCTGTGCCTGGGCTGACCCTGCTTTTGAACCCAGCCCAAGGCCAGGCAGCTCCCCCTTCCCTGTTTCTCATGGCTGGGATGTGGCATGAGAGCTATGGCCTGTCCTGGGGCTGACAGGGGTCAGCCAGGGCTGAAGCGTCACAGATAGTGAGGACTGGGGTACTGGGAGTAGGGACCCGGGAGAGGCTGGTCCTGGGAACTATGTCAAGGAGGACGGTGGTCATCAGGGAGCATGTGAGGGAGAAGAGGAGGCGCCTTCTCCAGGGGAGGGAAGCTTGGTGCAGGCAGCTGCTCCATTCCCTTGGAGCTTGGGCTGGGCTGTGACCCTCTGGGTGGGAAAGAAGCAGCCACCTGGGGAGACTCCAGCTCAGGGCAGGGGCGTCTGCCCAGCCAGCCACTGCCTGTGGGCCTTGTTCATAGGAGACATTGTGGTGCAGCCAGCACATGCGCTGGACTGCTGTTCTCTGGGGGCCGGGAGAGCCCAGGTGGATGTCATGGTCCCGGATAGCTCTGCTCAGCTGAGAGGGACACCTGCCATCCAGGAGTAGGGGGGTTCTCTTCCTCGACACGGAACCTACACATGGCTTTGCTGGTTGTGAAAGTGATACAAGCTTCCTGTGAAAGAAAAGCAGGAAAGTCAGCAGCGCGAAGGCATTTCCGTGAAGCGGAAGGCGTGTTCAGGTCAGCGTGTCCCTCCACGCCCCACACCTCAGGCATTCCGTTCGTGTTTTTACAGCTTTAACGTTTCCTACATATTAATGCCATGCATGTATTTTGAAACAAAATGGATCCTAATACACAAAAGGTCCTCTTTAAAATTACTTAACATTGTGGTGTGCGCGTTTTCGCAGTGACTGTGGACCTACTGTGTGGCATTTCACTGTGTAGGTTCCCACCCCTGGCCCTGTAAAGGGGCTGGGTCTGTTGTCACTGCTCCTCCAGCATAAAGCTTCGAACAGTGCTGATCAAATGTCCCTGATCAGGGAGTGGGGGAGAGGTGGAGGCAGGGACAGCTCCCACAGGGATGTGAGGGTAGGGGAAGTGCGCAGAGGGAGTGACTCAGGGCTGGCGATCTTAGTGGGAGAAGCTAAGCCCTGCATGCTTCGGGGGCTTGGCCCTAGTCACAGGTCCTGTGAGTCTGTCCTTGTAGGCATTTCTTCATGGAGCAAACATCTCCAAATGTGAAAGCCTTTTGGCACATTTCACCAAACTGCCCCCAGAAGCTTCCAACAATGGACACTTACCAGCCCCCAGAGGGGTCCTGAGACTCCATTCCCCAGACTGGCATCAGCTATTGCAGTTAGTTTCAGTCTTTTCTGACCCAATGAACATGAAGTATTTTCATTTTGTTCGTGTATCTTGGATAATTAGTGATGTTGCTTCCATTGCGGCTCCATTGTTGTGTGTCTTCTTTCTTGAACTTTTTATTCATGCCAATCCTTTGTATACAGATATCTTTTTTCATATTGATTTGAATATGCTCTTTACATATTAAGGATACAAACTTGTTGTTTGTCATGTCTTCAAATGCTTTCCTCCAATTCACTTGCCTTACAAAGTCATGATGATGCATTCTGCATTCAGAGACTTTAAAATCTATGCAATTCCATAACCTATCTTTTGCTTATTTTCCATGGACATTGCACCTAAGTTATTTCTTACCTTCAAGATTTTAGCTTATTTTTCTACAGTTTCCTCAAAATCAAACAAAATTTACAACAAAATTAAAGCAATAACTTAAAAATTATTTTAAGTGGCAGAAAAATGAATACATTCTAGTAGAAATTTCAAAGAATTTGCCAAAGCCCGTGTATTTGAGGACCTGCCATTTGCTGGGCACTGTGATCAAGGCTGGGAATATAATGAAAAATTCTGCTTCCTTAGAGCTCACAGCTAGGAGGCATCCACAAATCATCGCATGGATCGGTATAAAACTAGCCCTGGGAACAGAAAATCCCACAGAGAACAGTGGAGAATCACCCCCTGAGAATTCTCCAATTTTCACAGAGATTAATGTAAATGAGCACTGAGATAAATGTTGTGCCTGCCCACGGCACTCCCTGTTTAAGCTTCCCCAGAGGGAGGGATGTTGAGCTGTGATTTTGCATGAGTGGAGGTTCACTCATTTAAATGAGTGATTTTAAATAAGTGGAAGCACTGAGAGCATGAGGAGGGAGAGGTCCTGAGGAGGCAGGGAGGAGAGTTCACATGCCAGTTCAAAGACACCTCCCAGCTCGCTCCGCTCCCTCCTGCTGTGCTCCCTCCTAGTCTCATCATCTGGAGGTAGCTACAGTTGGAATCTGGTGTGTATCCTTCTAAAACATCTCATGTGCACCTTTAAACATAAATTTATAATGTTAATAATGGAAAAATAGAGTAACTGTGTGTATATATTTATGTTTGCTGTCTGCTTATGAAAAATTTCAAAAACGTACAGAAAGGTAGAGGATACATAAAACTCTCACATACCCATTGCCCGACATCAACAACCACAAACATTTTACCTCCCCCAGAGTCAGAGTTCCACAGGTAACAAGTGACTCTAAATGGGACAGGGAAGAGGTAGATGCAGGAATGGCTCCCACAGGCATGGGTGGGTGGAGGAAGTCTGCAGGGCCAGTGCAGCGTTTCAGGGCTGGGATCTTAGCAGGGTCTCAGCAGTGTAGCTAAGACCACTGCGTCTCCATGGCCAGGGGGTGGGGGTGGTTACTCACCCAGTGGGGCAGCAGCTGGCTCTGCATGAGGGGCTGCCAGACAAGAACTGTAGCCCAGCGAGCAGGGGTAGGGGAGCAGGTGTTCCAAGCACAGCCCCTCACCTCTGGTTGAGCCAAAGGTCTCCAGAAGACACAGAGTCCCTTTACTACTGGATATTAAGGTCAGCCTCCAGGCACAGGCCTGGGTAGAGAGCACTGAGAGAGACGTATGTGGAGGGAAAGGGAGGCTTGCAGCACGGTTGAGTGCTTTAAAGCAAATTGCACACCCCATGTCCTCACATTCCTAAATCCTTCAATAGGCATCCAAATAAGGAATCTCTTCTTCCGTGACTACTGTTCTACACTCATGCTTTGCAAAACAAACAACTTCTTCATTTAATCAAACACTGCAGTGGGCTCAGGGTTTGTGTCCCCACAAAATGCATATGTCGAAACCTAATCACCAACATAATGGATTAGGAGGGGAGGCCTTTGGGAGGTGATTAGGTCCTGAGGATGGAGCCCTCATGAATGGATTAGTGCCCGTATACATGGGCTCCAGAGAGCTGCCTCGCTGCTTCCACCATGTGAGGATGCAGCAAGAAGACCACCATCTACGAACCAAGAAGTGGGCCTTGTGAGACGCTGAATCTGCAGGAGCCTTGATTTTGGACTCACTAGACTGTGAGAAATAAATGTTGTTTATAAGCCACCCTGTCTAAGGCATTTTGTTACAGCAGCCTGAACTGACTAAGACAAACACTTAGTCTATACTCAAATTCCCTTTGCCGGAGGTGTTTGAAACAGAGCAACTCCATCTTGAACAGGGACTGAGTAAAATGAGGCTGAGACCCTCTGGGCTACATTTCCAGGAAGCTATGCATTCTTACTCACAGGATGAGACAGGAGGTGGACAGAATTGGTATCACAAGATACAGGTCAAAAAGGCCCTGCTGATAGAACAGGATGTGGTAAAGAAGCCAGCCAAAACTCACCAAATCCAAGATGGTGATGAAAGTGACCTCTGGTGGTCCTCACTGCTTGTTAAATGCTAATTATAATACATCAGGTGCTAAAAGTCATTCCCACCAGCGTCATGACAGTTTACAAATGCAACATTACCCTATATGGTCTAAAAGGGGGAGAAACCCTCAGTTCTGGGAAATCCCCATCCCTTTCCCAGAAAACTCATGAATAATCCATCCTTTGTTTAGCATGTAATGAAGAAATAACCACAAAAGTAGGCAACTAGCAGCCCTTGGTGCTGCCCGGTCTGTAGAGTAGCTATTCTTTTGTTTCTTTACTTCGCTCATAAACTTGCTTTCATTTTACTCTATGAACTTGCCTGGAATTCTTTCTTGTGTGAGGTCCAAGAACCCTCTCTTGGGGTCTGGATCAGGGCCCCTTTCCGGTAATATCTTGATTATCGAAAAAACTGAATTTTAGTAGCTGATTTATTTGAATCCAGATCCAAGCAAATTCTACATGTCGTGTCAGAAAGCTCTATCTGTTAAGTCTCTTGAAATCTAGAATTGTCTCTTTCTGCCCCCACCTCCAGCTCCATTTCACAGATCTCCTACCTCATGCTGGCTTTTTGAGGAAAGCAAGTCCCATTAGATGTTCACATTAGGATCTGCCCGATGGCTTCCGGGGCTGTTTAACTTGTTTCCCTGCCTCACATGTTGCTGCAGGCTTGAAATTAAATGCCAGGGCTGATGAGATCCAGGTTTGCTCTGTGCATGGATACGTGGTAGGTGAAGCTGTATTCTTTGTACTGCAGCATATCAGGAGACACATAATGATTAAACCTCACCTTTTATGATGCTGAGACTGATCAGTGAATTCAGATAGCAACAATGATTCATTCATTGCAAGTTTCTCTATCGATCTTCCACTTAAGAGTTTTACCATCTATTGATGACATTAACCTAGAAAATTTTTAATAAGATGTTGGAACTTCTAATTCTCTTCCTCCTTCTGAAATTATTTGCTTGAGTGCTTCTGTTTAGAAGAGCCATCCCTTATCCACTAAGGCTGTGATTTATCATGAAATACAATTAATACCAGGAAGCCAGGATAAATGCTTAGTTTTCCACTTTATTTATCAATTTTCAGCATAATGGACTGGCGTCCTAGCAACCTCCAGAAGTGTGCAATAAGTTTTGTTGTATATATCTCTTCTGTACCACCCCTCTTTTACTCATAGCTTATTTTTAATTGAAGTGAATCTCATGTAACATAAAATTAATCCTTTTAAAGTGTACAATTCAGTGCCATTCAGTACATTCACACTGTTGTGCGACAGTCACCTCCGAAACATTTTCATCCCTTTTGTCCTCCCTCCTCCGCAGCCCATGGCAGCCACTTATCTGCTGTCTCTGGATTTAACTATTCTGGATATTTTTAACATAAATGAAATCATGCAATATATGATCTTTTGTTCCTGGTTTCTTTCACTGAGGGATATTCTGAAGGCCCATCCATGCTGTCACATGTGTGAGTGCTTCATTCCTTGTTAAAGCTGAAAAATGTTCCATTGCATGGACAGACTACATTTTGTTTATTCATTGATTGGCCATTTGTGCCGTTTCCAACTTCTGGCTGTTGTGAATAGTGCCATTAGGAACATTCATCTACAAGTATCTGTTCTTTTGGGTATAGACTCAGGGGTGGAATTTCTGGTTCAGATGGTAATTCTATGTTTAACTTTTTGAGGAAGTGCTGAACCATTTTCCACGGGGCCATTTTACATACACATTGTACATACGGTGATGTGTGACAGTTCTGCTTCCCCCACATCCTGACCCACTTCTTACCTTTGTCGCTATTATTATTACTGCTATGTTACCATCCTACGGGGTGTGACGTGCTTCCTCATTGAGGTTTTGATTTGCATTTCCCTAATGACCCCAGATGTTATAATCATCTTTTCATGCGCTTGCCAGCCATCTATACATCTTCTTTGGAGAAATATCCAAGTTGTTCGCCTGTTTTTAAATTCTATTTTAATTGGGTTGTCTTTTTGTTATTAAGTTGTATCAGTTCTTTGTACATTTTGAATTCTAGGTCCTTAGCAGTTATATAAACTGGAAATATTTTCTCTTATTCTGTGGGTTGCCTTTTCATTTTGTTGACAGTGCTCTTTGATACACAAAAGTTTAATTTTGCTAAAGTCAACTTTATTTTTTTCTTTTGTTGCTTACGCGATTGGTGTCAAAGCTAAAAGTCCATTACCAAATTCAAAGTCATGAAGTCATTACCCCTTTCTTCTAAGAGTTTTATACTTTTAGTTCTTACATTTAGGTCTTTGATCCACTTTACGTTAATTTTTGTATATGGAGTGGGATAGGTCTAATCTCATTCTTTGCAGGTGAATATCCTGTTTTCCCAGCAACATTTGTTGAAGAGATTATTCTCACTCTGTTGAATCCTCTTTGCACCCTTGTCAGTCATTTGACTGTGGATGCACAGGCCTGTTTCTGGACTCTCTATTGCATCCGTCTATCCTTATGCCAGAGCCACACTGTTTTGATGACTGCAGCACAGTAATATGTTTTGAAATGAAAAAAAAAAAAGTGAGTCCTCCAACCTGGTTAGTTTTAAAGATTATTTTAGTTATTTGCCATAACTTGCAATTCATATGAATTATAATATCTGATTTGCCATTTCTACAAAAAAAGGAAAAAAAGAGAAAAAAAGAAAAAAATCCACTGAGATTGTGATTCAGAAATAGCTCTGAATCTGTAGATTGCTTTGGGAAGTTTTGATGTCTTAACAATATTAAATCTTCTAAGACATTAACACAGGGTGTGTTTCCATTTATTTAGATCTTCTTTAATTTCTCTCATAATGTTTTGTTTTCAGAGTGCAAATCTTACACCTCCTCAATTAAATTTATTACTAGATATTTTATTCTTTTTGGTGTCATTGTGAATTGAATTGTTTTCTTAATTTCATTTTAGGAATTTTCGTTGCTAATGTGTAAGAATACAATGGATTTTTGTGTGTTGATTTTGTATCGTGCAACTCTATTAAATTCTATTATGTTTAGTAGTCTTTTTGTGTGTGAATTCTTTAGGATTTTCTATGTACAAGATCAAGTCATCTAGGAATATAGTTCTACATCTTCATTTCCAATTTGTATGTCTTTTATTTTGTTTTCCTGATTAATTGTTATGATTAGAAATTTCAGCACAATGTTGAATGGAGGTGGCAAAAGTGAGCATGTTTTGTTCTTGAATTTAGCTGGGAAGGCTTTAGTCCTTCAACATTGAGTACAACGTTAGCAGTAAGTTTTTCCTAAATGCTTTTTGTTATGTTGACGAAGTTGCCTTCCATTTCCTGTTTGTCGAGTTGGTTTTTTGTTTGGTTGGCTTTTGTTTT
Organism: Colobus angolensis palliatus; assembly: GCF_000951035.1. Taxonomy (NCBI): domain Eukaryota; kingdom Metazoa; phylum Chordata; class Mammalia; order Primates; family Cercopithecidae; genus Colobus; species Colobus angolensis. The sequence continues at coordinate 2,023,860 of NW_012112586.1, forward strand.
GTTTTTTAAATCATAAGAGGCTGTTGAGTTTTGTCAAATGCTTTTTCTACATTAATTGAGACAATTGTAATATTTTCCTTAATTCTACTAATTTTGTGTGTTACATTAAATAATTGTTGTATGTTTAACCATCCTTGTGTTCCTGGGATAAATCCCACTTGGTTGGTTATGTTGTATAATTATTTTACCATGCTGCTGTATTACATTTTCTAGTATTTTGTCAAGGATTTAATAATCATAAGGGATACTAATCTGTAATTTTTTCTTGTGATGTCTGCCTTTGGTATCAGGATAATGCTGGCCTCATAAAATGAGTTAGGAAGTATTTCTTCCTATTTTTTTTTTCTGGAAGAGTTTGATAATTTTGGGTGTTTGTTTAAATGTTTGTGCTGTTTACCAGCAAAGCCACTTTGTCCTCTAGTCTTCTTTGGTGGGAGGTTCTGATTACAATTCAATCTCTTTCTTTGTTATAAGTCTGTTCAAATTTCTATTTCTCCTTGAGTCAGTTATCGTAGTTTGTGTTTTACCAGGAATTGGTTTCACCTAAACTTCTGAATTTGTTGGCATACAATTGCTCATGGTATTCTCTTATAATCCTTTTATTTCTGCAAGGTAGGTAATAATGGCCACATGTTCATTTCTGACTCTGTGTCATGGCTTTTGATGTACCCTGAGTCTTCTAATCCATTGCAGTCATTATTCTTGTTGAGTTGTGTTAACACATTCCTGTTCAGCAAGAGCATCAGGCTGGCTCCTGTGTCTGGGCAACACCACTTCATGAGTCCATGGCAGCATCTTTGATCTGTGAGACACAGAGATGACCCAGTGTACTAGTCCATTCTCACACTGCTATAAAGACATTCCTGCTGCTCGGTAATTTATAAAGAAAAGAGATTTAATTGTCTCATGGTTCTGCAGGCTATACAGGCTTCTGCTTCTAGGGAGGCTGTAGGAAACTTACACTCATGGCAGGAGGCGAATGGGAAACAGGCACAGTTTTCGCATGGCCAGCAGGAGAGAGAGAGAGAGAGCAAAGGGGGAGGTGTTACACCCTTTTCAAACAACTAGATCTCATGAGAACTTTATCACAAGACAGCACTAGGGGGAAGGTGCTAAACCATTAGAAACCACCTCCGTGATCCAATAACCTCCCACCAGGCCCCACCTCCAAAACTGGGGATTACCAATTCAACATGAGATTTGGGTGAGAACACAGGGCCATACCATATCACCCAGGCACATCTTGAATATTTCCTACTAAGGACCTGGAATCAGTTATTCAAATGGTTCAGGATCCTCCAGATCGATATCTTATATGTCTATAATTCCCTTGACCTACAGTGCTCTCCTGTGCCCATTTTTGGTACAGTTCATATTTATTCTTCAGGTCTTCATTTAGATGTCCTTCTTGGATGCCTCCCTTGTGCCCCACAGACTTTATCCAGCCCCTCTTGACAGTATTTTGCCTTGGTGGTATTGTTTTCAGCGGTTGGCCATTATTTGTTTAGAGTCTGGGCCTGCTAATATTAAGGGTGATTTGAGCCTGGGGCTTTCAGGGGATGCCACGTGGAGCCCAGCAATGACTGCAGCAGAGCAGAAGGCAGAGCCCCCAGGGCAGAGACTGAGGTCTTGATGACACTGCTGGGCCCTGGTGCTGGCTGTCAGCACTCCTGAGGCTTTCCCCACAATGCTGGCAAACAATTACAACAAAACAACTTTCAGTTTAAACCGTCAAGAACCAGGTTTTAGTCGCTTGCAACCAAAAGCCCTTAGTTATAAAATATCTTCTCCAAACTTTTTAGGATTGTCTCTCCACTGCCTGTCACCATGGCAACCCACAGTTATAATGAGATAGTTTCATGAATAATGGAGGTGAAGAGGTGGCCTGTGGTGTTTGTCTCACCCAAGCTTTATCTCATTTATTGCTTCAAGATTAGATTCTCCAGCTGTCATAGGCTTCTAGATGCTCAAAGTATCTGGAATGATTGGATGTTACTCCGAAGCAGTAGACCTCATCAGGGGCAATTTAAATTATATGCGCAGGAGCAGTGCAGGAGGAAGCAGACGCATTCCACAGCTGTAATCTGGGAATTTCGGCCCCAGCCCAGAGAGACTGGTGGAGAGGAGGGGTCAAGAGGAGCGAATGAATTATAATCTTCTCTTCCTCCAGTCACGCCGGCTGGTCACCACAGTTCTCACTGACTGGTTCTTTTAATAATTTTTTTTCTACTTTTCAAAAAGAAATGGTATTTGCACCCAATTTAATGAGTTCCATAGCTACGAAAATGATATTCTCCCTCTCTCCTCCACTGTCCCTCCCCAGAGACCACCTTTCATTCTTTTAGTCGTCTCTCGTGTTGTCTGTCTTCCCATCGCCAAATGAGACGCCTGTGTTTCCACTTCCTGATGCTTCCATGTGAGGCACCACCTTCGACAGGGAAGGTTGGGACCTGCTTCTCCTCCGCCTGCTCCACCCACAGGCACCCCCGTCCACCCCTGCCACTGGGATTCCCTCAAATCGAGACTGGCTGCTGACATCACCGAGCTCACCTGAGCCCCGTTTCCTCATCTGGATATTTCATTTTCCCCTCAAATCAGTAGCTTAAAAGAACTGCTTTGTTATCATTAATTCTCCATAAATTAACCCCAATTCTCCATAAATTGACCAAGTCAGTTTTCAAGACCTTCGCTGGGATCAGCAGTGCTGACTGTTTCCCCTTCCCCAGTCCTCTGTCCTGCGCCCGTCTGGGCCAGCTCTCCCCATGCCTGCAGCTCACTGTGCTCTGTGCTCTTCCGTCATTCTGGGTGGCCTTCGCTTCTTTCCCCAGATGGACCTCCCGTTTCCTGGAAACCTCCCTCCACCTTAGAATCAGCATCCCTGATGGCAGCCCTGGGCCTGCTGGGTTTGGATTTCAGGGACAAGCTGGGCCTGCATCCCTCCATGTGGAGCAGCTGTCCACGCTGCCACCAGCCTGAGTGAGGACATCACCCTCACAGCGTCAGTGACTTGGTCTGGAGAGCCGTGTGTCCGCTGCTGACCTGGGCCTCCCAGGAGAAGCTGCCCCGTGCAGTCCTGAGGTCTGTGCTATTGCCTGGGACTGCAGGTGGAGCCATCTGCACCAGAGATGGGAGCACGGCTGCTCTGTGATGGATGTGCAGCAGAGAGCTGCGGAGAAGGCCCCTCGGTGTCAGGAGTGTGGGCTCCTGCAAAGCCAGTCCCGGGCTTCCCCAGACATCAGGTGGATGAAGCTCGCAGCGGCCCTTACTTCCAAAGCTGTCCTCAAGGAGGGCGTCCATGGCCTGCGGACCAGTGACAGCCAAGGGAGGACATTATGCTCCTGGCCACCTTCTCGACCCCTTCCAAAGTCCGCCTGGCCTCACTCTTGTATGTCAGCATCTCCCTGCCTGGCAAGTGAGAGAAGACATTGATGGAAGAGTTTCAATAATAATTGTCCTTTTCCCGGCAACTTTTAAAACATATTTTTCCCTCCATGAAAGCTTTAAGATAAATGGCACGTCGACCGCACTGGCTCCCGCTCCAGGGCTCTTTGTTAGGAGCGGGGCTGTTTATCAACTGCCAGTCACCCCGGCCCGGCACAGCAGGGAACAGAGGCCTCTCCCCTACCATGTGCTCTGCCCAGGCTGCTCCCTTTCAGCTCAGAACGATGGAATGTGTGTTTCTGCCCCGCGTCGGGTGTGGGCTCCGTTCATTCCTACCAGCTTAGTTTCCCAGTAGCTGGGAAATACAATTTATTGTAAACCTTGCATTATTTTGTGGATAACTAACTGGAATAATGAGCAATTCATTTCCAGAGAATACACAGGCCTTCCCAAGGCTTCCAAATGTACATAAAAACCAATACCAGTGCTTCTTCATCAGCCTACCTGCATCTCCCCTAAACCTGTTTCCTCCTCTTCAGATAATATCAGAAGACCAATTCTCTCTCTCTCTCTGTGTGTGTGTCTCTCCCTAGAGCCAAACCATTTGCAAATTCTGTCTTCTCCAGCTCCAAGAGACATCTGGAAAAAATGTCCCCCCGTCCATCTCCACTGCCACCGCTGTAGTCTGAGCTCCAGTCATTTCCTGCTTGGACCAATGCCGTAGACTGCAAACTCATTTCCTTCCATCCCACCTCTCTCTGCAGTGCAGCCTGGGAGGCCTCTTGTGGGCAGAGCATGTTGCACACTGTCTTGCCTCCCCACATTACTAGTGGCCAGGGCACTTAGCAAAAGCTAGGCCCTTTCCCCTGCCTGTAAGGCACACGGAGACTGGCCCCTGCTGACCTGCTGCAGCTCTGGCCTCCTCTCTTTGCCCTCAGCCTCCTTTCTGCTCTTCATGGGGCCACACTGGTTTCTGCTGCATGACCTTTCCCTGGTGATGCCCCTGCCTGGTATACACCTGCCCAGTTTTGCATGCCATTGACTCTTTGTCGGTGCCAATGTCACACCCTCCAGGAGATCTTTCCTGGCTACCTCAGCTCATAGTGACCTCTCCCTAGCCACACTGTCACATGGTTTGTTCTGTTTCATCAACGGCCCTTTTGACAACCGAGGATTATGCTATTCATTTTCTCACATACTTGTGTGTCTCTCCACTGGACCAGAGCATAAGTTCCATGAGAGCAGAGCCATGACTTTCCTGGGGCTGTGTCCCGAGCACCCAGGACACAGCCTGGTACATGGGGGTGCTTAATAACCAAATGTTGAATGAAGTCACCACATCTCCCCCTTCAGCGGCTATTGTGAGTTCAGACAAAGGAGGAAGCCTTACATGAGGCTTATAGGGTTGAGGTCACACAAAATTGAGATTCTGAACTTGCATAGAATTCCAGCACTTCAGGAGTTTGAGAGCAGATCTGCACATATGCAGGGATGAACAGGGTGACTCCAAGGACTAAGCTCTCAGACTTCTCAGCAGGGGCAGCATGGGGACAGGGTTTGTGGCATGGGGAACTGCACATTGTGGTTGGAGGGCTGTCAGCTGATCACTCGTCCCATCTGGAATCCCCCAGAGTTTCTCTCTGCATTTCCCTTCCAGCTGCTGCCTCCTGCACCCTTATTGGTTATGCAACAGCATTTACAAGTGAGTCACCCCGAGAGGTTGCTGCAGTGGCCAGGGGTAGGTCAGTGACCCCGAGAGGTTGCTGCAGTGGCCAGGGGCAGGTCCGTGACCCTGACTTGCTGCTGCAAGGTGACAAGTATAGAGGATGGTCTTCAGTGATTGCTACAGAGGAGAGGGCACTTCACTATCTAGCTTTCAGAACATGAGCCTCAAGTTTCTTTCGCCTTGTTTCCTCTTCAGGGAAAACAGACAGAGATGGAGAAGGAGACTCCTGAGGTCATCAAGAAACACCTTAATCCAGCTTTTCTTGGAATGTTGGGGTTGATGAGCAGCAGATATGTGGCCTTTTCTGTGTTGGCCACCGGGAGCTGGGTTTCTGCCATTTGCAGAAAGAGGTTCCTGACATGCAGGCCCAGCCCAGGCTGAGCTTGAAGGGCAGTGGCACACATGGACTCCCTTCCTGTCTGCCCACCTTATTGGGGCTTGCTGCTGTGGAGCTCCAGGGGGGCCCCTTCCCTGCTGGACGGAGCAGGAAGAAAGAATAGCTTCATGGCCAGTACTCCTTCATCATGTTGCTTTGAGGATGCTCTAGCTGGCACTGAGAACCTGAGCTGTGGGGTCCCAATTCTATTCATCAGTAGGTGTGTGACCCAGGGCAAGTTTAACCTCTCTAAATTTAAATTTCTTCAGCTCTGAAGTGGGAAAATAATAGTCTCCAGGTCTGCAGGTTGTTTTAAGGCTTAGGCAACGCTGTATATGAAAGCATTTAGCACAACGTTTTGCACATGTTAAATACTCAACACATGGTGTCTGTGTCAGTAAGCAGTTTCTCTCTTTAAAAAACTGCACACATTTGTACAATACATGATGGCTCAAATTCAGTAGAAGTTTATGTCTTGCCTCTACGGCAGTCCAAGTGGTTCTCAGACGGGTAACTCTCTTCCATGGTGTATTTCTGAGACCCAAGGCCCTGCCGTGATGTGGATCACCATCTCACTGATGTCTGTGTCCTTCCAGGAGAATGGACAAGACATCATAAAGGCGGTAATCACACTTCCTTAGGCCAGAAATGGTTCCCATCCCATCTGTTGATGAGAACGCCGCTAGGTGACCACACCTCCTTGCCAGGCAGGCTGGGCAATGTGGCTTCACCATGTACCCAGGAAGGAGGCGCAGCAATTGGTGAGCACACAGCACAGCACCCACTTGTGGTGCCCGGTCATCAGGTAAGGCCAGACACAGCCAGGCAGCCTGGCAGCGCGGATAACGAAACCTGGAGTTGGTTTACCGGTGACGAGTGGAATCTGTTTCCTGAAGAGGCTGAGAAGGCAAACAACCTCCTCTACGGGAAGACGGGAGTGGGGCTGACTGCCGGCGTTCCAGGACAAGAAATTCTGCCCCTCCGGGGTGCGCCCTTCTTCTTCCATTCTCATGGAAGTGGTCAGTGATGTCAGCAAGCTCATGCGGTGTTTTCCGCGGAGAGAACACTGGTCCTGGAATCGGCCTCCCTCTGGCTCCAGCAGGCCCGGCCAGGCCATCCCAGCCCCTCCGCCGGCTTCTCCTTCACCCATCAGGCTTGGTCAGTCCTTCTCCTCCAGCGACCTCAGAGTGGCAGAGCCATTGGTGCAGCTATAAATAATTGATGGCCCGGTTGTGCTGGAGGAATTGTAAACACCATTCATAATTCAGAGGGCGGACGCGTACTTGGCATTTAGAATGGCTGGTACCCGCAGCCTGCTGCGGAGCTGCAGGGAGGCCTGGCGGACGACGTCCCCGGCACCCTCCAGGGCCAGTGGCTCCGCCGGGATACACGGAGGCTCTAGGGGCCGGATGAACTCAGGGCTTCAAGGCTGACTTCACAGAGCTCCATGTTTAACATATTAGCTTATCACCTGTTACTTAATCTTTTCTTTCCATCCACTACCTATTTTACATAATTCAATTTTAAAAAGGAAAATTTGCATCATTTGTGTGTGAACAACCGCCCGGGGTGAGCCCTGAGAGTGAGCCTCTGTGTGTGAACACCCGCCCGGGGTGAGCCCTGAGAGTGAGCCCCTGTGTGTGAACACCTGCCTGGAATGGGCACCTGTCCAGCGTGGGCATCTGAGTGTGGGCGTCTGAGTATGAACAGCATTACCACACCATGCTCTCTGAGGAATTCTCACTGTGAAGTTCCTGGTAATAAAAGTCAATCAAAACTCCATGTCCTATCATCCCAGCTCCCTTCACATTCCACATCTTCTTTCTGGTCTTAAAATAGGAATTAAAAGAAATTAAGAATGTGTAAGCAGAAACTCAGTTGAATGTAAGAAAACCCAACTCCCCCTGAGAAAGAGAAAGAGCTGGAGTCCTTTAAAAATTAACTGCCTGTGGCCTGGCACGGTGGCTCACGCCTGTAATCCCAGCACTTTGGGAGGCTGAGGCGGGCGGATCACGAGGTCAGGTGATCAAGACCATCCTGGCTAACACGGTGAAACTCTGTCTCTACAAAAAAATACAAAAAATTAGCTGTGTGTGGTGGTGGGCACCTGTAGTCCCAGCTACTCGGGAGGCTGAGGCAGGAGAATGGCTTGAACCCAGGAGGCGGAGCTTGCAGTGAGCTGAGATCGCGCCACTGCACTCCAGCCTGGGTGACAGAGCAAGACTCTGTCTCCAAAAAAAAAAAAAAAAAAATTAACTGCCTGTTTTTCTGTGGCTAGTGAGCCTTATCTCTCCTCCCTTCCTAGGCATTGTGAAGACCCTGTTTCTCTAGCAGTGCAGCTGCAAGGTCCCTAGGCAGATAAACTCAAGTCGCAAAACACATTTTTCCTTGAAAAGTAAGAAATGATGTAATGCATGTTTCAATTAAATAACTGTCTTTGTTTCTTGCTTCTGTAATATGCTTCACCCTGCACAGATCCCACCACCCCCACCTCCACACCCTGCCCCATGAAATGGTTAAAAGGTAACTTAACTTTCAGGGCTCAGTCCTTTGGGTGTTAATCTGACTTGGCCAGTGCACCTAAATAATAAATATCCTCCTCAACCCCATTGTTCTCTGATTCCTTATCAATCCTGCTACAGTCTTAGGCAGAGCCATCAGTTTGATATAGTGTTTCTCGGTCTGTTTTTCATGAACCTACACTGAGAACACATACAGAACACAAATCCTGGAATAATTCACATGTGGAATCGAATCCAAAGCACAAGTTTGGTACCAAGGTCCACACATGAGGTGGGAATCATGCAGCATGAAGTCCCCTGGGGAGTCCCACAGGGACCTGCATGGTGGCCACTGCCACCTGCCCCACCAGCCCAGCACGGCCAGCTTCACCCTGGTGCTTCTGCAGTTGAGCAGATAATGGTGGCTACGAGCTTGGAAGCCAAATGGTCTGGATTTGCATCGCTGTAACTTCCGTAAGCCCATCTGTAAAACAGGTTTGTGTAGATTCAGTAGTTGAATATAGGAGAAGCCATAAGAGGGATTCCTGGCACTTCATAAATTCTCTGGCGATGTTAGAAATGATGGCAGCGAAGAGCACGATGATCATTGCTAGACTGCAGCTTCCCAGCTGGCAAGGTGCCCACACCCCAAGGGGCAGGAAGAAGCAGAGACAGGCAGGGACTGTGTGCTCCTGCTCAGGCTCACCTTGCTGCTGCGACGCTGGCAGCCACAGTTGCCTGCAGGACCTAAGGCCACCCACAGCGTGGTGTCCAGCCTGGCTGACCTTACCCTTTTCTGAGGGACCCTAAGTAGTTGAGGATGGTCCTGGGACATGGTTGTATACTTTAGAGGTGCAGAGTGTAGAATTTAGAAGTAAAAGGCCATCGTGACTGTGACTGCAATGTACTTCGAATGAATTCCAAAGAATCTAGAGAAGAAGCAAGTGCAGGAAGTTATTGGTAATTGTGGCATCTGGCTGATGGTGAGTGGGTGTTCTCCATACCCTTCTCCCTCCATTTCTGCATGTTTAAAATTGTCTACAATAAAAAGATGAAAACGTGAATGAAAGTAAGTATCTTTTGCTAAAAAAAAAAAATAGTAGAGGCGAGGTATTGTTGCAGGAATACATCTACCTGCACAGGTTTGAAGCAACCTCCAAGGAGCCCCAAGCAGGCCCCACTGTAAACAGAGCAGGCATAATATCCTCCATTTAACCAGAGCGTCCCTGAGCCTGGGGGTCTCTCATGCATCTTTGGTGAAGGTCCTTTATGAAGCACTTGCCTGCAGCACCCTTTTGTGAATGTCTCATCTGATGTCAGGTGGTCCCTCCAGTGTCAGCCTCTGGTAGAAAAGTGCTACTCCCAGAGAAAAGCACATGCAAAACTGCAAAATAACATCCTTTTCTGCCTCCTGCAGGGCTCTGGGCTCTTGAAAAACTGCTTAACATTTCCTAAAACCCAGGGGCTGTTTTCCACTCTCCTCTCCTCTCTGCGTTCCATTCAGCAATCCCTGAGGGGTCTAAATGAGGATGCTGCCCATTATTTCTTTATTCAGGAAATTCTGAGGCGTTTTCTCGACACTGAGGATTTTGAAGAGTGAATGAGAGAAGATAAACATCTTCAGAAAGAGTCTCTGGGTGCTGGCAAGCAGGGAATGAGATTTGCATTCGGGGAGGGGAGGCCGGTTAGTGTGGGGGAGTTGGCAGTGTCAGAACTTGGCAGTGAACCTGAGGATGAGGACAGGAGCAGATGGGATGTTTGACTTCACCTCCTTTTTTCTCCCCAATGCGTTTCAGTGCAGGTCTGCTGTGCTGCACCAGCTGTGTGGCTGAGAAGGAGACGAGGAGGAGGTTCTTGGGCACAGGAGGAGTGGGACTGGGGTGAAAGCAGCCAGCCAAGTGAGGGGGTGCGCTCGGTGGGGGAAAGCCAAAGGGTGTGGGAAAAAAAAAGTGCTGTCCAGGACCAGCCCTTCCCACGGCCTCCTGGCCCTCAGGGGGACTCACAGAACTGACTCAACAGGCACACACACACAGGCACACATGCATGTATACAAGACGCGTGTGCATATGAATGCACCCATGCACATGTGCATATGTACAGACGTGTGCATGACACAGACACAGAAACATGGATCTGCACATGCACACACATGCATGCACACACAGAGACATACAAGCACACATGCACACATGCATATATGCCCATGCATGTATACCACAAACACGCACATGCACAGATACACAAACACATTCACACAGACACACACATGCACACACATGCATTCATGCACAGAGACACACACAAGCACACATGCACACATGCATATATATGCATGCATGTATACCACAAACACACATGCACAGATACACAAACACATTCACACAGACACACACGTGCACACATGTGTGCACAGAGACACAAGTACATGTACACGCAGCTACATACATGCACAGAGACATGCATGCACACACGGAGGAAGCAGAGACAAACAATGCACATACAGACACGTGTGCACCCACACGCGAACACAGACTCAGAGTGCGGGAAACACCACCACTGTGCTATCTGCTTCCCTGTGTTTAAGGACTTTTGAGTTTTTCCACCTCTGCCACATTCTGCAGACCCCGGAGAAATGCAGCCCTTCTGGGTCATGACGGTATCTGGTTCCCCTGCAGGAGAACATTTGGGCAGCTGCGGCGTTCGCCTTCCAGGGACACTCCTCTCCCCTCCTACTGGGGAGGACTCACCGTGGACACCTGCAGATTGCTAAGTCACCTCTCCAAGACATTCTGGAGCCTGCTTTTCCACAATTCGAATAACTGTCGAATTTCCCACAATTCGAATAACTATAGAAAGAGTCCCCATTATTTTCAGAAAGTGGAGGGCTCAGTGGAACAGCCCAGGACCTCATGTGAGGAGGAAATGGGGGCTGCTGAGGCCAGCATTAGAGCCTGGACAGGCACAATAGAATGTCCTAAGGAATTTCTGGGAATATGGCAAATTGTACTGTTGGCTAAATTTGCTCCTCCCCTGTGGCCCCAGCCCTGCTCATGCCGTTGCGTTAGGCCAGTCAGTGAACCCATGGGACCAGTGGATCGGTTAGAGGGTCCAGGTATTGCCTGCCAATGTGAGCTTGTGAGGATAGTAAAGGGCTGGCCCCCAGGTTAGGCTGGGCACTGCTGATTTGAACAAATATTACACAAAATGTCCTCCAAACAGACTGCTCCTACGCACACTGCCACCAACGGTATGAGGGGGACTGCCCCATCTCCCCCAGGCCCTTTTCCCTTCCCTGAAGACAGCAGAACAGGTTCTGTCTTTGCAATGATGAACCCAGACTCAGGCACCTTCAGTGGCTGAGCTCCCCAGAGAAGGCAGGGCCAGCCTCGTTCTGCACTTCCAGGCCATCCCACCATTGCAGGAGGCAGGGCAGGCATGTGGAGGGGAGGGGACACAGGGAGGATGGGAGCCGGGCCTTTCCCCCAGGGCTTCCTCCATCCTGCTCCTGCCATAGCTTCTGGGCTCCCCTGGACCTCGCCTGGCCCTGCTCCCTGCACTGGGCAGCTCAGGGACATCCGTGTCTGGGAGGAGAGGCTGCAGGGGAGGGGCTGGCAGGCAGCTGGGGTCCCTGTAGTCCGGCTCTTTTCCCTCCTCACACACTGCTGTCTGCTCCCTGCTTGCCTGGCCCCGAGGCGAAGGGCCCAGGGGTCGCTGGTGAGGAGGGGCTGCAGCTGGGCTGTCCCGGGGGAGGGAAGGTTATAAAAGGCCCTCAGAGAGCTACACAAGGCGGCCTTGTTTGGGGAACAGCCTCCCCCGAGCTCAGGGTTCCCTCCCACGTGAGCAGGAAGAGGTGGCCCAGGACCTGTGGTCAGGAGGCCGGCACTGTGTGGCTGGGGTGGGGGTCACCGTGGGTCTATTTCTAGCTCTGGCCTCTGCCCCTCAGCTGGAAGCATTGAGTGAAGCCGTTTGCAACCTGAGGCATCTGGCGCCCCGGCCCTCCTTGCAGCTGTGACCTCACCAAAAACAGAGGCCACACTTCCCAGGGCGGGAGGGGCCAGAGGGCCCAGCTTTGAGGGTGAATGTGGCTGAGACCTCAGCTCCCTGGGGGACCTGGGGCAGGATGACCTTCCTCTGTAACCTTCTGTGGCTCCCCATGGATGTGCAGAAGAGTCCATGCCCCTCCTCACCCGGGGTTCATTGGTGTCACTGCCACCCTCAGTCCTACCCCTCTACCAGCACCCCCCACCACCTTGCCCTCCCTCTCTGGGCTGTGGCCTCACCCTCCTCCCTCTGCGTCCTGGTGGAGACCAGCAGCCTCCTGGGGTAGGGCAGGAGGGCTGCTCTTTGTACCTCGGTGCCCAGAGTAGGACCCGGCAGGGTCCTCACCCTGCAAAGACGGACACGGTGAGTGCACAGGGTGAGGACGATGACACCTACCCTCGGGCATGCTGTGAGCACCCACGCCTTCGAGCCTGGAAAGTGCTGGCCACGGTTCCTGAGCGGTCAGGATGCAGTGGGGCTGATGGCCCTGACGGCCCAGGGAGGCGGAGCTTTCAGTGAGCTGAGATGGCGCCACCGCACTCCAGCCTGCGCGACAAAGAGAGACTCCGTCTCAAAAAAAAAAAGAAGTTGGAAAGGGTCTTTTCCTTCATAATGGGAGTGGTAGATTAAGTTAGTAAAGACCTAGTTTTTGCAGGAATGGGAGTGGTAACGTAAACAGTGTCTGACAGAGAGATACAAAGCCAACAGTCCCTTGCCAGGGAAAGATTGGACTGGTTTAACGGAGAGTTGGTTAAGTTGAGAGTCTCGTAGAGGTAATTAGGAGCTAGTGGAAGGGGCAGCGATTATGTGGGGTATTCAAGGAAGCAGGAGGGGTAGATAGGCAAAGAGTAAGTAGGAAGGAAAAGAGGGTACCCTGGAAGATGAGATCATTTTATCCAGTCTGAGTTAAAGGTAGGAGTAAATAGCTGTAAGAAGGAAGGATGATAGAAAAAAGCTTGATGTGATTAGGATTTTCATTCCAGCAGGAGCTACAGTATATAGTCCTACTGCAAAGAGTATGGTTAGTGTGCTGCTTAATAATGTGATGAAATAATAAAAGGATTCCATTAAAGGGGCAAGGAGAGGTGTTAAAGACTATGTAGGTTTTCACCTATCTTTTTCAAGTAGGAAGGGGTTTTTCCTCAGGGTCAACTGTAGGAGTCTTTTTAGTCTGGGATGTTTCCTTCCGAAATAGGAGACACAAGTCCTCCAATGGCTCACAGGTGTATCGAGGCTGGTCTGGCTGATCCTGGGACTCCTGAGCTGTCGGTCCCACAGGTTCTTCGGGGGGTGTCCAAAGTTTAACTCAGGTGTGGCGAATCCAAGATTCCACTCCTGCCACCTTCACTGCAGTAGGGGACAGAGAGGATTAGTGAGTACTGTCCTTCCCACAAAGAATCCGTAGATGGGGGGTAGAGGGGAAGGATTTAACTAACACTAGATTTCCCAGTTGAAACAACTCCGTTCCCTTTTCTCTGTGACATCCTTTGGGTAGGTTTTTAAGGTTTCACTGATATTTTACCAAAGAAGTTATATCTTTGACCAAGTTGGCCGTTTCCTGATCAAGTAGGAGGTCTTTTGTGAGAAAAGGTCGTCCATACAGCATTTCATACGGACTGAGTCCCATT
>NW_012112586.1:2037765-2047508 GCF_000951035.1 Colobus angolensis palliatus
CCCGTCTCGGCCTCCCAAAGTGCTGGGATTACAGGCTTGAGCCGCCGCGCCTGGCCATTTCTTGTGTTGGTTTCCTTAAGTGCCTCTTGAGTGTTTCATTTGTCTTCTCGACCTTCCCTGAGGATTGTGTCCTCTAGGTGCAGTGAAGGTGATATTGTTTCCCTAGCACCCTGGAAATTCCCTGAGTTATTGCAGCTTTAAAAGTCGGACGTTGTTGCTTTGTAAGCTTTGGGGAAGCCCAAATCTAGGAATTATTTCATAAATTAGTACTTTAACCACCTCTTGGGACTTCTCTGTCTTGCAGGGGAAGATTTCTGTCCAATTTGTAAAGGTATCAACACAGATCAACAAGTATTGAAATTCCCTTGACTTAGGCATATGGGCGAAGTCTCACTGCCAGTCCTCTCCGGGATAGTGCCCTATTCTTTGTTCCCCAGAGGGGCCTTACAATGGACCAAGGAATTCTTCCTTTGGCACACCTCACAGGCTTTGACTACTTGTTGGATGGTCTGGAGGAGATTTGGCCCTGTAAATAGGAATTTGGCCATTTGAGGAGTGTTCTTAATATCCATATGAAAAGTTTGGTGGAGGGTTTTAAGCATTTTCCACTGGCTGGTTTTGGGTATGAGTACCTTTCCCTCTTCTGTCGTTAACCACCCCAAGGGGAGAAAACTATGTCCCCTGTCCCCGTGAAAGTCCCCATTCTGTTTCGGTTGGGGAATACTAGGGCTTAATTGCTTGGGGAGGGTTGTTCCATACCAAGGATCCTTCCATAGATATTTCTAATGGGAGGTTCTGCCTGGCAACAATTTTGGCCTCAGCGTCTGCCTGTCAGTTTCCCTCTGCCTTTTCTCCTTCACCTTTCTGATGGCTTTGGCAGTATAAGATTGCCAGCTCCTTGGGTTTTTGCACTGTGTGCAATAACTCCTTGATTTCCTTGTAGTATTTAATGGGAGTTTCCCCAAAGGTTAGAAACTACCCTTCTTTCCATATTGCAATATGGGCATGTAGGATTAGATAAGCATACTTGCTATCTGTATACACTTTTAGTCTTTTTCCGTTTCCAAGTTCTAAGGCTCAGTTAAGTGCCACTAGTTCTGCTAGCTGGGTGCTGGTCCCTGGGGGAAGAGGCTTACTTTCAAGTACTGTTACATCACTAACTATGGCATAACCTGCCTTTTGTATCCCATTCTCCACAAATGAACTTCCATCAGTATATAGGTTAAGGTCAGGATTAGCTAAGGGAACTTCTAAGAGATCCTCTCGGGCGGCATAAGTCTAGACTATAATTTGTTAGCAGTCATGCTCGATTGGTTCACCATCCTCTGGGAGAAGAGTGGCCAGGTTGAGGGCCACACGCATGCATATTTGAAGCACTGGACCCTCAAGGAGTGGCACCTGGCATTTACTCATGCAATTGTCTGATAGCCATAAACTTCCTTTGGCACCTAGTATGCCATTTACATCGTGAGTAGTCCAGACAGTGAGATCCCTTTCTTGTATTATTTTGATAGCCTCTGATACTAAGATGGCCACCTCCACAAGCACTCATAAACAGCAAGGCCAGCCTTTTGCTACTACATCAATTTCTTTACTTAGCTATGCCACTGGTTGTGGGTTTGTCCCACGAGTCTGAGTAAGGACTCCAAGAGCTATTCCCACTCTGTCCGTGACATATAGAGAGAAGTTTTGTCCTATGGGAAGGTTTAAGGCTGGAGCTTGTACTAGGGCCTGCTTTAAGGTTTTGAAGGCTGTTTCTGCCTCTGGTTCCCACTCTACTAGATGAGTATTTGCCCTCTGGGTCTCCTTGATTAGAGTATAGAGTGGTCTGGCCATCTCACTGTATCCAGGGATCCACAGTCGGCAAAAGCCAGTGATTCCAAGGAAGCCCGCAATTATTTAAATGTCTTAGGGCAAGGATAAGCCAGTATAGGCTGTATTCATTCCTTGATGAGGGCCCTGGGTCCTCTGGCTAAGATTAGGCCTAGATATTTGACTTGTTGTAGGCAGAGCTGGGCTTTCAATTTAGACTCTTTGTACCCTTGATTAGCTAGAAAGTTCAAGAGATCTAGAGTAACCTGCTGGCATGAGGCTTCCAAACTGGTAGCCAAAAGTAAGTCATCCACTTACTGAAGGACCAGAGTGCCTGGACTTGAGAAGTAGCCTAGATCTTGGGCCAGTGCCTGACCAAACAGATGAGGGCTATCCCTAAAACCTGGAGGCAAGACAGTCCACTAAGTTGGGATGTGTGGTCTGTGGGATCCTCAAAGGCAAAGAGAAACTGGGAGTCAGAGTGCAGGGGAATGCAGAAGAAGGCATCCTTGAGGTCCAGAACAGTGAACCATTTTGCTTCCTTTGGTATTTGAGAGAGCAGGTTATAGGGGTTGGATACAACTGGATGTAGAAGAATTACTGCCTCATTGATGAGTCTAAGATCTTGCACTAGTCTCCACTGACCATTCTGTTTTTGTACTCTTAGAATTGGGATGTTGCAGAGACTGCCAAATTTTCTTACTAAGCCTTGAGCTTTTAAATATCTAACAATATCCTGTAATCATTTATGAGCTTCAGGCCTTAAGGGATATTGCCTTTGATAAGGAAAAGTGGTGGGGTCTTTTAGCCTGATTTGGACTGGGCAGGCGTTTTTTGCCCTTCTGAATTGTCCCTCTAATGCCCAGACTTCAGGGTTGATTCCCTCCTCAAGCAGGGGACAACAAATGGGTAACTTGTTCCCCCTATTCATGTAGATAATAGCTCCAGCTTTGGCTAATATGTCCCTCCCTAATAAGGGTGTGGGACTTTCAGGCATAACAAGAAAGGCATGTGAAAAGAACAAAGTCTCCCAGTTACAACTGAGGAGGTGGGAGAAATACCTGGTTGTAGGCTGTCCCAGGATTCCTCGGATGGTAACAGACCTTGGGGACCACCATCCAGGTCAGGAGATTAACACTGAGAAAGCCGCACCAGTGTCCAGGAGGAAGTCAATTTCTTGGCCCTCAATGGTTAAACTTACCCGGGGCTCAGTGAGGGTGATGAAATGAGCTGGCACTTGCCCCAGGTACCCTCAGTCCTGTTGTTGGATCATCTGGCTGGGGACCCAGAGAACCTTTGTCTTCTGGGGCAGTGTGCCTTCCAGTGATGGCCAGTGCCTTCCAGTGATTCCAGGCATTGTGGACATGGGTGAGGGGGTGGCTTGTTTCTCATTGGACAATCTTTTTTAAAGTGTCCTTGAAAACCACACTGATAACAAGCCCTGCTGGGTGATTGGCCTGCTCCATTTTCTGTCCTGTCTTTTACACCAAGGTTTGTTTGTCTGAGGGCCGTGACTAAGGCTGTGGCCTTTCTCTGATCTTGCTTTTCTTTTTTGGCCTGTTCCTCTTGGTCCCTATTATAGAACACTGATATTGCCAGGTTTAATAATGCCTCCAGATTTTGTTCAGGGCCCAGGACTCACTTTTGGAGCTTTCTCCTGATATCTGTGACTGATTGGATAATAAACTTATCTCTTAGGATCAATTGACCCTAGAGGGAGTCTGGTGGCA
Organism: Colobus angolensis palliatus; assembly: GCF_000951035.1. Lineage (NCBI taxonomy): Eukaryota > Metazoa > Chordata > Mammalia > Primates > Cercopithecidae > Colobus > Colobus angolensis. Next base: position 2,041,308 of record NW_012112586.1, read on the forward strand.
GGGGAATATATTTTCTTAAGGCCTCTCATAGCTGCTCAAAGAAGACAGAGGATTTTCTTCCTTTCCTGAGTTACGGTGGACATAATTGAATAATTCATGAGCTTTTCCCTAACTCTCCTTAGTCCTTCTAGAACACAGTTCAACGTATGTTTGTGACTCCAGTCCCAATGATCTGAGTCTAGGTCCCAGTGGGGATCCATACCGGGGAAAACTTGCTGACCGGTAGGGAATTTGTCCTTTTCTTTGGCTGTCATTCTATCATTTACTTCACTAAGATACCAGGTATCTCCAAATTCTTTGGCTGCAGCTAAAGCTGCATTTCTTTCATTAAAGGCCAGGGTTTGATCTAACAATAGCATGACATTTCTGCAAGTGAGGTCGAAGGTTTGCCCTAGACCCTGTAGGACATCTATATACCTATCAGGATCATCTGAAAACTTCTCCAGGTCTACCTTGATCTGCTTGAAATCAGAGAGGGAGAAGGGGACATGTACCCGGGTTGGGCCAAATTCCCCTCCCCCTTCAGCTTGAAGGGGACATAACCCATAGCCCCAGGAGTTTTGTAGTCCCTTGGAGAGTTCTTTGCTTGTTTCCTTCTGGGTGGAGGAGATTAGAGGAGGCTTATCATTAATAGGAAGGGGAGCTGTAGGAAGGCTAGGATATGGAGGTCAGCTGAGAGGTCCTCCTGTGGGATGTAAATTGCAAGCTTTGCATAGTTGTGGGTTATCCTTCAATAAAAAGAAAGCTTGGTCATAAGGTATTTCACTCCATTTGCCTTTCCTCTTACAGAAAAGTTTAAGCTGCAGGATAGTTTTGTAATTTGTACTCCCCTCAGGTGGTCATTTTTCCCCATCAGAGAGAGAATACTGGGGTCAAGCCATAGTACAGAAAAAAATAAGCTGCTTCTTTTTCAGGGTTTGCAGGTCATTGGTCCCAATGGCTTAGGATGCATTTCAAGGGTGAACCTTTTGATGCCTGAGTGTTTCCCATCTGAAAGAAAAAATCTCCCATGGTTTTGGTTTGTTTGTCCTGCCCCCTCCCCCAGGAACCCGCAATGGTCCCTGGACCCTGCTCATTGGAACAGTTGTGCTCACTGAAGCAGCGGTGGAAACACTAGTTTTCCTCCTAGACCACAAAGAGGACCGAGGAAGGTCGGATTTAGTTGCCCTTACCAACACATTCTAGAAAACCTGCACCTTTGCCTTTCCTCTTAGACCACAAGAAGGACTGAGAAAAATTGGATTTAGTGGCCCTTAACAATGCATTCTCAAAAACCTGTTAGAGTCCTAAGTGTTTTCTTCTGTTAGTATTGGGACCTTACCCTTGTCCTATGAAGATGATATTCCTCAAAATGGAGTGGAGGGCCATATCCTGAGGGAGGGAAGGGATCTCCAGAGTTGGAAGAGTGATGACTTTTGTCCTCACTTCTCATTATATGAATAGGAAGGGCATCTACCTAACTTAGGAGTCTGTAATTTCTGAGGCTCCCCATGTCCTAGCTTCTGGAATAGCTTTTGTTAGGCCTGCTAGTCTGAGGAGGGATCCTAAAATTCCAGATAGTCCCCCCCTCACCCCACAACTGGGCTTGGGGAAAAAGTATGTCTTTCTGATTGGTGAGCCCAGGTGCCTAAAGAAGGGAACAGAGTCCCGAAACTTATATTAGAAATCATCCTTATAGGAGAAACTAGAAGAACACCAGGGACTGAGGTTGGTTTTTAGAAGCAGGGCTAGCGTGGGAGAAGAGAGGCAAGAGGAAGTTTGTCTGACAGGCGTTAGGACCCAGGAGGCAAGGGTGAGGATAGATAGGGTAGATGGGTAAGTCTTGCTTGGGTGATGTAACTTTGAGAGTTCAGCTCATGGCTGCAGGGTCAACCAACTTTTGTCAGGACCCCAGAGGTGAATAGCTTTCCTCTCTGTCTACCCGCAGCTCAGCCCGGAAGTGCAGGAAAAGTGGAAGCTGGTTCCAGGCAAACCAACACGCCCAACTCCGAAGGGTTAGGGGTTGTTAGAGATGCCTTTCCCAGAAAGCCTGACACCTGTGTCTAGTCTGGCTGCAATGCTAGTCACTTTTAACTGGCCAACAGGTGCCTGGCATTTAGCCCCCAAATTCTGAGGAAAAATAGGTCAGAATAGCAAGTGAAAGGGGTCTGATGGTATTCACCACGTGACAATCTCCTGGGTAAGCTCCCAAGATGTGTCTGGAGTTAGTTCTTTCTGGTGGGTTCGTGGTCTCACTGACTTCAAGAATGGAGCCATGGACCTTTGTGGTTCCCAGTGATACAGCTCTTAAAGATGGCATGAACCCAAAGAGTGAGCAGCAGCAAGATTTGTTGTGAAAAACAAAAGAACAAACCTTCCACAGCGTGGAAGGGGACCCAAGCAAGTTGCTGCTGCTGGCTGGGCTGGCCAGGTTTTATTCCCTTATTTGTCCCCTCCCATGTTCCATTTCTGTCCTGTGAGTGCCCTTTTTTCAATCCCCCGTGAGATTGGTTACTTTTAGATTCCTGCTGATTGGTGCATTTTACAGAGCGCTGATTGGTGCATTTTACAATCCCAGCTACAGAATGCTGATTGATGTGTTTTACAATCTTTTCATAAGACAGACAAGTTCTCCAAGTCCCCACTCGACCCAGAAAGTGCAGCTGGCTTCACTTCTCAATGCCGAGACCCAGACACCCACTTCTCACCATCCACACTTAAAAGCACAGTGGGAAAACCATGGGTGTCCTTTCTACTCAAATTCACAGTTCACTGCATCCCATTTCTCCATGGAGCACTCGATACTTGAAATATTTACTGATTGCCAGATTATATTCTCCAAAACAAAAAAAGTTCAGAATTTAAATAACAACGTAATTCTTGTGTCTATAGAGTTCCAAGTGTTAAAATGCTTTTCTGGATCCAGTTATGGTCCCATTTTTAGTAACAGACAATTCTTCCAAACAACATGAATGGATCAAATATTTATATTATGTCATGTGTACATTCCCATTGCATATGTACACTTACATCTGTATAAATATATGGCAAAAATGTATTTACATAATGCATGTGTAAATATTGACATATGGGATATGTAATATGGTGTGTTATTTATTTATGTAATTAATATATCAAAAATTTTTAGAGTTTTTTTAAAGGAAAGTGCACCCTGTGGAAATGGATTGGAAAATTTCAGGAGTTTCATTTGCAGGGTGCCCTGGGGTCTCTGTGTTCCCTCCCAGGACGTGCCTCTGGGGGATGCGGGATGGGGGGTTGTCCTTCCTGGGAAAAGCAGGAGCTGGGAAGCCATAACGAGGAAGGGGAGACCAGGGAGCCGATGGCAGGCTCCTTCCAGGCAGGTATTTTTAGGACTTTAGGCAGCCGTGATGATGCCCTGGGTGGTCCCTGAGGGGGTGTCCACCTTGGGTTCCTGCAGACTCAGGGATCCTGCCTGGGCCCCACCTGGGATTTTCCTGCATCCATGGTCACCTTGGGCTCCCTCTCCAACTGTGCCCTGCGCTCATCCCGCACCCAGCCTGGCCCTGAACACCATGGGACTCTTGTTCAGGGGTCCTGCACACCGGGCCTAAGGATTCCATCCTCCCAGATTCATGGCCACAGAACAAGGTCTGCAGAGACAGGTACTGAACGCATCTCAAACACCTGGGGGGCAGACGTGTGAGGAATTGGCCTCTCTCCACCCTCAGCCGTCCTCCAGTGGCCCAGCCCTGCCCTCCCACTCGGCCTCCCTCTACCCTGGATGGGTTCTGCCTCTCCTCACTCTGCACCTGTGGGTCCTCGGCCCCTGGGTCCCCCCCTTCCTGTGCCCTCCCAACTCCATATCACAGTGGGGAGCTGGGGTCTGCAGGGCCACTCCACTCCCAACCTCATGTTGTAAGGGGCTGAGGGGGGAGCTGGGTGCTTTCTGGCTGTGCCCCGTGTGTGGTCAGAGACCCCACATCATCCCTGGATGCGTGCATGGGCTCTGTGGGGCATCTGAGTCCACTGAACTTGAACACCAGGTACCAGGGCTTAAAACTCAAGGACAGTGGTGCCCCGTGTGATGCTGCCTGAGTGTTGGGAAGATGAGTGGTGCTCGGGGCATCACGGAAACAGCTCCCCTGAAGGCCAGACTAAACAAGGCCCCCTAGGGTGACCCACTGATCCCAGGACCCTGCTCCCTGGGAAGTGCCCCGATGCAGCCCCTGCCCGTCTGCTGACATCTCTTGATCTCCACCCTGGCCTTGGCCCTGTCCCTGCCTTGTTGACAGCTCCTGGGTCATCTCAGAGGACCTCAGCCTCATTGAGTCCCAGCTGCACTCGTGATTCTCCCAGAACGCTTTCCTCTTCCAGTGTCCTGCCTGCAGCCTCCCGATGCTGACACCAGAAACCTGGGATATGCTGGACGCCCATCTCCTCTCCCCATCCAACAGTCACCGAGCCGCAGATCCTGCGTCCTGAAGGCACCTACCACCAACCTTTTTCTCCCGTCTTCACAGCTCCACCTCCTTCCTGCAAGGCTTCCAGACCCACCCTCCCTCTGCCCCCTTCTCTAGCGCTCAGTGAGGGGCCAGTGACGACCCACTCTGTGTGGCCACCTCTGTGTGAGGCCCTCACACGACTTCTTCCCGCATTCAGAGACCCCATGACCTCTGTCATAAACCCCAGGGCCCTGCCACACCCTGACTCATGGGGCCTCCCCGCTCACTTCCTCTCTGTTCTCCCTACACCATGCTCCTGCCAGGCCCAGGGACTGGATACTTGCAGTCCCCCGGGTCCAGAAACTTCCTGAGCCAGCTTCTCCCTTCCTCCCAGGTTTCTGCACACATCACGTCCTCAGAGGAGCCTCCTGAGGGCAACCAGGATGGGTGTCCTGTACCGACTGAGGAACTTATCAGACTGGGGGCTTGAAGTTAATTCTTATATTTTATGGAAAGAGCCACAAACACACAGGGACGTCCCCACATGTGTGATTGTGGCTGCTCTGTGTGTGGTGGCTGAGAACTGGGAATAGTGACCCGATGTCACCCGTGGGAGGGCAGCCAAGACATGGCGGTCCATGGGCACTGCAGGATGTTTGGCAGCTGCTGCACAGAGTGAGCAGAATTCCCAGGCCTGGGAGCCTGTCCCGGACACACAAGGGGTGCAGTGAGAAGTGAAAATGTAAACTACAAATTCAGATGCTCCTCGACTTACAGTGGGGCTGTGTCACAAGGACCCACCCTAAATTGAAAATGTCCTAACTCAAAATGCATCAATGCACCAAACCTATGGAACAGCATGGCTTTACCTGGCCTACCTTAAATGTGCCCAGAACAATCTCCTGTAATTTATTGAACACAGCACTGAAAGTGAAAGGATGGCTGTATAGATAATCAAAGTACGGTTCCTACTGAAAGCAGATCATTTTCACACCATTGTAAAGTCAAAATATCATAAGTTGAACCATTGGACTATCTGTTTGTATTTATGATAATGGTACAAATTAATTGAAAAGTAAGTGGTCCTATGGACAAATATTAATCATACAAAATAATATGGAAAAATGAAAGTACAGATTTGGTCAGCCTATGGGACATTTTAAAAATTTTAATATGTATTATTATTGCAATATTATTTTCTCAGTAAGCAATTTTTTTAAGTAGAAGGAAGAGTGTGTGGCTACTGTCTGTTTCCCTGACTCAGCACTAAGTCTGGAAGGGCAGAGATCTTGTTTTTCTTCCTAATGGCTCTATCCCCAGCTTTAGCAGACAGTCTAGCCCACGGCATGTGCTCAGTGAACTGGATGAACAAATGGATCCATGGGTGGATGGATGAAAGGAAGAATAGATGGATGGAGGGATGGAAGGATGGATGGATGGGTGGATGGGTGAATCGTGGACAGGTGGGTGGATGGGTAGAAGCATGGATGGTTGGGTGGATGGGATGGATAAATGGATGGATGAATTGGTGGATGAATGGTGGGTAGGTGGGTGGATGGGTGGCTGGCTGGCTGGATGAATGGGTGGGTGGATGAAAGGATGGACAAATGGGTGGATGGATGGAAGGATGGATGAATGGGTGAGTGGAAGGATGGATGAATGGAGGATAGGTGGGTGGGGGGTGGGTGGGTGTATATATGGATGGATGGATGAATGAGTGGATATGTGGAAGGTTGGATGAATGGATGGATGGATGGATGGATGGATGGATGGATGGATGGATGAGTAGATGGAAGGA
>NW_012112586.1:2048183-2049655 GCF_000951035.1 Colobus angolensis palliatus
ATGGATGGATGGATGGATGGATGAGTAGATGGAAGGATGGATGAATGAGTGGATATGTGGAAGGTTGCATGAATGGATGGAAGGATGGATGAGTAGATGGAAGGATGGATGAATAAGTGGATCTGTGAAAGGATAGATGGATGGATGGATGGATGGATGGATGCATGACTTAATGGGTGAATGGAAGGATGGATTAATGGTGGATAGGTAGGTGGGTGTATGGATGGATGGATGAATGAATGAGTGGATATGTGGAAGGTTGGATGAATGGATGGATGGATGAGTAGATGGAAGGATGGATGAATGAGTGGATATGTGGAAGACTGGATGAATGGATGGATGGATGGATGAGTAGATGGAAGGATGGATGAATAAGTGGATATGTGGAAGGTTGGATGGATGGATGCATGGATGAGTAGATGGAAGGATGGATGAATGAGTGGATATGTGGAAGACTGGATGAATGGATGGATGGATGGATGAGTAGATGGAAGGATGGATGAATAAGTGGATATGTGGAAGGTTGGATGGATGGATGCATGGATGGATAGATGGATGCATGAATTAATGGGTGAATGGAAGGATGGATTAATGGTGGATAGGTAGGTGGGTGTATGGATGGATGGATGAATGAATGAGTGGGTATGTGGAAGGCTGGATGGATGGTTAGATGGATGAGTAGATGGAAGGATGGATGAATGAGTGGATATGTGGAAGGCTGGATGAATGGATGGATGGATGGATGGATGAGTAGATGGAAGGATGAGTAGATGGAAGGATGGATGAATGAGTGGATATGTGGAAGGTTGGATGAATGGATGGATGGATGGATGGATGAGTAGATGGAAGGATGGATGAATGAGTGGATATGTGGAAGGTTGGATGAATGGATGGATGGATGGATGGATGCATGCATGGATTAATGGGTGAATGGATAGATAGATGAATGGTGGATAGGTAGGTGGGTGGATAGATGGATGAATGGATGCTGTTGGCCTGGTCAGGGGATCACTGACCCATGCTCCTCCAGGTCGGCGCTGTGCTGACCTTTAGAGCTGAGTAATCTTAACCTGCATGTGTGGAACCGGGATGGCTCCTTGGATGCTGGGCTGAGGCTTCTTCCTATAAGGTTGGCAGGAGAATGGCAATTCTCCTTAGCTGCAGAGTTACAGGCTGGAGCAACAACTGTAAAATACATTTCCTTTTGAATAGACAAAGCGTGCTCCAACAGTTCAAAGGACACTCACTGACAAGCCGGTCTCCCACACCGTCCCTCCGCCTCCAGTTCCCTCCCCAGATGCAGCTGGTGTTATCCTCTTTGTTCATCCTTCCAGAGAATACTGTGTCACTAACAAGGAAACACATGGCCATGTCTCTTCTTCTCACACAAGTGACGGCGGTCTGTGCGGCTCTACATCCCTTTCCCACGCGCTCATGGGAAAAGTCCCTGTCAGTCACCCGTGATCTGCCGC
>NW_012112586.1:2050025-2114188 GCF_000951035.1 Colobus angolensis palliatus
GCCCTGCCCGTGCCCCGCGGAGCGGCGTCCCCCGCACGAGGCCCGACGCTGGTTCTCGGCTCACTGGTGGGGGCGTTTGCGCTGTTTCCAGTTTCTACAATTACAAATAAAGTCGCCCGGCACGTTAACCGGCATTTCTCTGTGTGCGCGTAGGTTTCCACTCCACGCGAGCGGGTCCCGGGGTGGGGCTGCGGTCCCCGTGGTGAGCGCGTGGAGCGCTCGGCTGGAGGAGCGGCCGCCCCGTTTCTAGAATGAAGTGGCTGCTCCTCTTCGCGGTGAGCTCCGCTTGCTGGGCAGCCTCAGCAGCGCCTGGGATCAGTTCCTTCTTCTTCCTTTGCTTTCCTTTTTTTGTTAATTTTAGCATCCTAAGAGGTGTGGGCTGTGATCTCATCGCGACTTCAATTTGCATTTTCCTAATAATTCCTGACGTTGCCCATTCTTTTATGTGCTCATTTACCACTTGTATATTTTATTTGGGAAAACGTCTGTGTACATTTTTCCTCATTTAAAAAATATTGTGTCCTCTGTTTTGTTATGGTTGAGCTTTAAGAGTTATTTACATATTCCAGATGCAGGACCTTGGTCACATATACGAATTGCAAATATTTCCTGCCAGTCTGTGGCTGGTCTGAGCATTCTCTCAACTCTGTCTTTTGCAGAGCAAAAGGGTTTAATTTTGATGAAGTCAAGTTTATAGATTTTTTTTTTGAGGATTGTGCTTTTGCCATTGCCTAACCCAAAGTCACAAAGCTTTCTCCAATGTTGCTTCTAAAATGTTTATGATTTTACCTTTTACACATAGGTCCCCGATACACGCTGAGGTAGTTTCTGCGTGAGGTGGGAGGTGTTGGTGGAGCTCACTGTTTTGCTTGAGGGCCTGCAATGGCTACAGCCTCATCTGTTGGAAACGTGATTCCTTCCTGTTGTGTCATCTTTGTGGATAGATGCCATTTAACATTGTAGTGAGTAATCAAAAGCCCTCTCCAGTCAACACACGTTTATTCCACTGTGAATGAATGCACTGCAGGTGGATGCGGCTTTGTCATCCTGGCGCTCAGTGCATGGAGGGGGATGAGTTCTGTCTGTGGGGGGAGGTGTGGGCCTCTGTGGGGGAGGCAGAAGGTGCCTGGGAATGTGGTCACCAATCAGCTGCACATAGTTACCCCTGGGGTCTGTGCTGACTCCCAAGCCCACCTGCATCTCTGGGGGTGGTCTCCAGGCACAAGCATTGTCTCAGGCTCCTTGGGTTCCAGAGTGCAGCAGGATTGAGAATCCCTGTTCCTGGGGCAATGCTGCTGACACGGCTGCTGGTCAGGCCTCTGGCCGGCCAAGGTCAGGGTCCAGGGGCCTCTGAGTTGGAGGAGGGGCTCCTTTTCCCAGGCAGCCCGGCTCTCCCAGCCAGGGCCCAGGAAGCCAAGGGTGCTCCCCACTCACTGCTGCTCCAGCGGCTGGCTGGGTGGGCCTGGGTCCTGCCACTGCTCCCCAGGGAGCTGTAATTAGGCTTCCCATGCAAGGAGTTGATGGAAATGGCATTTCGCAACACTAATGAACTTCTGCTTTCTTTCCAGAGCCACTTAGTCTATTTAAAATGCAAATTGAAATCAATAGGAAGTGGCTTGTCTGAGTTCCATCCAGGGATGTGGTGGGTTTGTGTTGAAGGAAAGACAGGCTGTGGTTCCCCTGGGGGAGAAGACAGGGATGCTCAGACCTGTCTGTGCCTAGGGCCGGCTCAGCATTGCCCTCTGCAGGGAAGGGGCTCCCTGGGTCAGGACCTGCACAGGGACCGGGAGGGGAGTGACCTGAGGATCGTGTCCCACCACAGCCCATGAGGCCCGAGTCCTCCGGGTTCTTGAGTGGAGTTGTTTTCATCCCAACTATCCACGTAACTGCCCGAATTCCTCCCCCGTGGCCTGTGTAAGTTCAAGTCACCACCCCCTGTGGGCTGCCTGGGGCATCCACACCGCTGGCCGGGTTGGCTGACCTGATGACTCAGGTTGTGACCCCCTCATTCCCTGAGTGTCTGAATCAATCGGGGAAGTGGTGGAAACAGGAAGTGTGGGCTGCTGGGAACAGCAGGTGAGGATTAATGCACCACCTGCGTGTCTACTGGGAATGTGATGACCCTAAGATTTAAGTCAAACATTCACTCTCAAAGTTGTCATTTTTGTGTATGTCCACCCACCTTCTCACTAATCCATCCACAATCCATCCATCTGTTCATCTGTCTATCCATCCACTTATCTGAACTTATACTCAGTTTACTATTCAGTCTTCTCTTTTCCATGCATCCATCCATCCGTCCATCTGTCCATTCATCTGCCCATCCAATTATCTGAACATATACCCAGGTTACTATCCATTCTTGTCTCATCCATCCATCCATCCATCCATCCATCCAACCATCTATCCGTCCATCCATCTATCCATCCAACCATCTATCCATCTGTCTGTCCATCCATCCATCCATCCATCCATCCATCCATCCATCCATCCATCCATCATCCATCCACTTATCTGAACATATACCCAGGTTACTATCCATTCTTCTCTCTTCCATGCATCCATCCCTCCATCTGCCCATACATCCTCCATCTACCTTCTCATCCATTTATACACCCATCCCCTATTTTAACCAGTCATCTGGATTTTAACCAATTACACCGTTTATCCTTCAATTATCCGGTCCTCCATTGCACACCTATCCCCGTTTTTACCAATTCTCCGTTTATTTGTCTGCCCATTTTCTCCTCTGTTCCTTAACGACCCCGTCATTCATCACTCTCCAAAGAGAGTGAGGTTTATGCCACCCAGTCCAGAAGCTATTGTCCTTCCATGTTAAGAGAATCGATGTGGTCACTTAATCAGATGCCACTTTGTGTAACTGTCACATTATCACACCAGAACCACTGTTCCTGCCTGGACCCAGCCTCTGCTCCCCAAAGGAGTCAATTAGCCGTCTGACACATGATGAGCAGAGATGGGAGGAGGCACGCAGAGCAATTTATTTTATCCTGGGGTTGTTAATAACGTGAAAACTGGCTAAGGGTTTCTGTCCACTGACGGTGCTTTTCATGCGATGCATGTGGTTCTGCTCCTGCCTGAGTCTGCCCTGAGTCTGCCTTTCATCCACACCCCGAGCCCCTTCCATGCAAATGTGCCTTTCCTGACAACCAGGCTCGTGTGAACAGAGGAGAGCTAAGCAGCCACATACAGGGTGGAGGAAACATGTCTTCTCTGGAAACATCAGCCTTCGCCCCCACACCGGGGAAGTGCTTTGAGTTTCACTGTCCTAGATGCCTTCCTGTGGGCTGTCCGCAGGCCTCTCTCTGATGGATAATACATCAAATCGTCCTTAGAATAGGCCCCAAAGGGATTTGCTCGGATGAGGAAGAAACACCAGGGGGGCTGGGAGGGTGTGCAGACCTGAGAAGTGAGTCTGAGAGTATCCAGGAGCTACCACTCCCCTGGCAGGAGGGGACCACGGGAGGTGCAGGAGGGGACCACGGGAGGTGCAGGAGGGAACCACGGGAGGTGCAGGAGGGAACCACGGGAGACCAAGGAAGGGACCACGGGAGACCCAGGAGGGCACCCCAGGAGAGCCCGGGGCTGGCGGTGTGGGTGAGGAGTGAGTGCAGGAAGGGGCTGACTGTGACCGTGGAATCCTCTTCTCCTTTCTTCCAGGCCCTCTTGGGCCCTGTTTCTAGGGCTCTGTACCCAGATCCATGAGAGGAGGATGGTGCCATTCATGGAAATAACAGGAATAGGTGTGTGAGGAGGAGCTGGCGGGGTGGGAGGTGAAGGCTCTGTCTGGGGAATCCACTCACTGAGGAGCGCCTGGACATGGCCTCAGCTCCCACCCTCTGGATACCCACTCTGTTCTACCAAGTTAAATGTAGAGATACCTTTCTCTTGGCAACAGGAGGTCCAGCAGGGCTTTTTCTGTTATTGTAACCCCCGTACACACACACACACACACGGCTTAAGAAGAGATGGAGACGGACAGTCATTCTACAACAATCACCCACTCTGGGCCTGGACAGGACCAGGGAGAGCTGGCACGGGCGGGGGTATTGTTTGCCTGATGGGGAGGCCGTGTAGGAGTGAGTGCTGACTCAGCTGACCACAGTGAGGGTCTCCTGGGGATCCTGTGTGAACATAGGGGTCCCTGCAGGAGAAGGAGATCAGTATCCCACCCCACGCTGGACCCTTGATGAGCAGAAGAGCCACAGGCCACCTGCAGCCGGCAGCTCCATGCTGGGAGGGCTGGGGAGGGCCGCACAGTCGTCCTCTGAGTGGTCAGCCTGAGTCTAGAACTGGTGCCAGCTCCCATCTATAGACTCAGGAGAGGCCGCCCACCAGGGTAGCCCACACGGCAGGTCCCGAAGGACTCCAGTGTGCCCAGGATAGTAACCTAGGTGTATGTTTCACCCCAACATGCCCTTGGGTGGCCACACGGGGATCGTCCAGCACAGCCCCAGGCAGCCTGAGGCCGTCCCTTGTGGACACATGGGATGCCGGGTGGGCCCGGGGGCAGCCAGCCGGTGACTTTGTCTCCATTCTGCAGCAGTTTCTCAGGGCCACAGAGGCGTCCAGCAAGTACTCCCCATGGGAGGGTACGGCACACAGGAGGCAGCTTCTTCTCAGCCACGCGGCACCGAGGAGGAGCGGCAGCCTGAGCTGCATCAGAGCCCAGCCATGTGTGTCTTCCCCCTGTGCAGGTCTGCAGGGATGGGAGGGCAGTGTAGAGACCCCCTGACCAGGCCTGGTCCAGGCTCAGAGCCCTGTGGGAGGAAAATGATGTTCAAACAGAAGCCTTGGACTTTCCTGAATACAGCTGGGTGGGCAGGGGCGGGGCGGTCAGAGGGAGGAAACAGAGGAGAAGGGAGTCAGGAACTGGGAGCCTGCTCACCCCATGGGATGGTGCTTGGGGAGCAGGGCCTGTGCACCCACTCAGTCATTCACTCAGTCATTCACTCCCTCACTCATTCACTCACTCACCCATTCACTCCCTCACTCAATCACTCACTCATTTATTCAATCACTCATTTACTCCCTCACTCACTCATTCACTCACTCACTCACTCATTCACTCACTCACTGATTCACTCACTCACTCATTCACTCATTTATTCACTCACTCATTCAATCACTCATTCACACATTCACTCACTTCAGTGTGTGAGGTCACCCTTCACCCCGATGTGCCCTTGGATGACCACATGGGGGTCACCCAGCACAGCCCCAGGCAGCCCGAGACTGTCTCTCATGGACACACTGGAAGGCAGGCGGGCCCAGGATCACTTATTCACTCATTCATTCATTCAAAACCTCATTCACTCCCTCCCCTCCTTCTCTCCTTCCTTTACTCATTCATTCACTCACTCACTCATTCACACATTCGCTCACTCGTTCACTCACTCATTCACTCCCTCATTCACTTACTCCCTCACTCATTTAATCACCCAATCATGTATTAATCATTAATTCACTCAATCACTCATTAATTCACTCGAAAACTCATTCACTCGGGGCCGGGCGCGGTGGCTCAAGCCTGTAATCCCAGCACTTTGGGAGGCCGAGACGGGCGGATCACGAGGTCAGGAGATCGAGACCATCCTGGCTAACACGGTGAAACCCCGTCTCTACTAAAAATACAAAAAACTAGCCGGGCGAGGTAGCCGGCGCCTGTAGTCCCAGCTACTCAGGAGGCTGAGGCAGGAGAATGGCGTGAACCCAGGAGGCGGAGCTTGCAGTGAGCTGAGATCTGGCCACTGCACTCCAGCCTGGGTGACAGAGCGAGACTCTGTCTCAAAAAAAAAAAAGAAAAGAAAACTCATTCACTCATTCACTCCCTCACTCATTTAATCACACAATCATGTATTCAATCCTTAATTCACTCAATCACTCATTCATTCACTCAAAAACTCATTCACTCATCCACTCCCTCACTCCCTCACTCACTCCCTCACTCATTTAATCACCCAATCATGTATTAAATCGTTAATTCACTCAATCATTCATTCGTTCACTCAAAAACTCATTCATTCATTCACATATTCACTCATTCACTCCCTCACTCACTCATTCACTCCCTCACTCACTCATTCACTCCCTCACTCACTCCCTCACTCACTCACTTATTCAATAACTAATTCACTCAATCACTCATTCATTCACTCAAAAACTCATTCACTCCCTCCCTCACTCACTCCCTCCCTCACTCACTCCCTCAGTCATTCACTCATTTACTCACTCATTCACTCACTCATTCTCTCACTCATTCACTCCATCACTCACTCCCTCCCTCACTCACTCATTCATTCAGTCATTTATTCAATCATTAATTCACTCAATGACTCATTAATTCACTCAAAAACTCATTTACTCTGTGAAAGGAAAATAAATCTTGGGGCCCCAAAATCGCTAAGCTAAAGGGAAAAATCAAGCTGGGAACTGCTTAGGGCAAATCTGCTCCCATTGTATTCAAACTCACCCCTCTGCTCACTGAGATAAATGCATATCTGATTGCTTCCTTTGGAGAGGCTCATCAGAAACTCAGAAAAGTGCAACCATTTGTCTCTTGTCTACCTATGACCTGGAAGCTCCCTCCCTGCTTGGAGTTGTCCCACCTTTGCTTCGAGTTGTCCCACATTTCTGGACTGAACCAATGTTCATCTTACATGTGTTGATTGGTGTTTCATGTCTCCCTAAAATGTACAAAACAAAACTGCTCTAACCACCTTGGGCACATGTTGTCAGGACCTCCTGAGGTTGTGTCACAGGCATGTATCCTCAACCTTGGCAAAAAAACTTCCTAAATTAACTGAGACCTGTCTCAGATATTTGGGGTTCACATTTTGGCAACCACAAAGGGATTCCAAGTGGAGATACCCCTGACCTTTGACAGAGCTATCGGTGCTTGGTACCAGCATGAGCTAACTTTATGGCTCAAACCAATAGGACAATTTGTTGAGGTCTGAGGGCACCCCCTCCAGAGAATCCCTGATCTCCCCAAATTTGATCAAGATCTAAAGTTTGTTTTGCTGTACAGATCCTTTTATTGGAGTTTTACTTGCTTCCAACAAGGAAGGCAAAATTTCCTGTTTCCATGAAGATGGAAAGCAGGTAATTTCTTTATGGAGTTTGAGCTCCCTCCCAGCAGGGAAGACGAGTTTGAGTTTTTTCCTGCCTCTAGGATGGTAAAGAGCAGTTTTTAGCCTGAGACCCATCCCTCGGTAAGTAGCTAAATTGGGGTCCTGTCTTGGCTTAAGTTTAACAACCAGCTTGTCTTAACTTATCTTTATCATTAGAGTCTTAACTTATCTTTATCATTAGAGTGCTCAGTGATCATATTGTTGGTTTTTGTTGTTGTTTGTTCCAGTCTTTCTCTCATCAACTCTACCTGACTTGATCAACTCATCAACCAACTCTACCTGACTTGATCAAATCCAAGTGAGAATTCCAAATTATGGGTAACAAAGTCGCTCTAATTTGGCTAAAATTTCTCACAGCTGAAAAACAGGGAAAAAAAACAAAAATCAAAAACCTAAAAAACTGTGTGCTTGGTTTCTGTGTTTGCTTCCTGCCTTAAAAAAACAAATGTTCTTTCTTTACTTTTCTTCTACCCTATGCCTCCTTCCTCCCACTTTGACATCTGCATACCAAAAATCTAGAGAAGGCTTTTAAGGACTTGAATCCCTTTAAAGAATTCAGAACGAAGGTGCCACTCACCCATTCTGGGGTGTTTTGTTTTCTTTATGGAGTTTCAAGAGTCATGGGCAGATTCTTCCTAGGCCTAAAGCTCTGTTTTACTGTATTGCATGACCTGACCTCTTGGGCTTTGGGGGGAGCAGAGATGACCTTGTACTGTGAGAGGATTTGACCTTGGCATGTGTAATGGCAGATGAGAGCTACAAAGTTAGGAGTGGCTGACCACAGTTTACAGGAAGTGGTCTTGGCTGTTTTTTGTTTGTTTGTTTGTTTGTTTGTTTGTTTGTTTGTTTCTCCCAGAAAGTTGTTTAAGGATCCTAATTCTAATTTGGAGATGCATTCTAAAGGGCCTTCTCTATTGGTTTTTCTCCCCAAATTAATCTAGATTTGGCGTGTCTGTGTGTATTTGCGGGAGGAACTGAACTGTTGTTTTCATAGGTAAATGAGAAACTGAGTTTTCTCAGTTCCAAAGAGAAGAGGCATTTTGCTCCTCCCAGCTGAAAGGCACCACTGGGTGACTGGAGGCCTCATAGAGGTGTCTGGGGGGTTGACCCCCCATGACATGCAGTGGCCCTACAGGGAAATCACTGAAAATTAATTTAATAAAAAGATTCATTCAGGAAATGCATAAAAGGGCTGATCACCCAGCATTTTGAGCCCTCTCAGAGGTCATAGACCTCTGGAGAGAGAGAAACAGAGACATGTAAGAAGGCAGAAATGACTCAGTGGTGACACACTGTGGCGTCCTGTCCACAAGTAGCACACATCGATCCACCACACAAAAAAACTAGGCTACAGCTCAGTTCCTCCTTAAAAAAAGTGGGAAACAAATAACTTAAGAATGAGGAGAAAACAAGGAGAATAGCCCCCTTGTGAACACTCTGTAGATTTTATGGCACCTCTACTGCCAGAGTTTATGTAAAATGGAAGTAATATGGTCTTTGTGCACATTTACACTAAGGAAAAAGAGCCCTACGGTCAACCCACAAACAATAGAGTTCCTAAGTTTTCTTTTTCTCTATTTTCTTTTCTGCCTAGTTTAAATCTGATGTCATTTTTCTATTAAGATAAAAAACCACTGTATGGATCCAAGAGACTTTTTTCTTACAAGCTGGTAAATTTTTATTTATCTCATGGCTTAAGTTCTGAAGTAAAAGCTATAAGATCCCTGTGTGTGTATATATTTAAAAGGCCTTTATAATTTCTATAATTTTATGTTTAATTGGCAATTAAATCTATTTTAATTTCCCTCTAGCACACTTTTATTTTTTCCCCCTGTATCTTATGAGGTAAATTTTGCTATTTGATTTTTACCTGAGTTGTTTCCTTGAATATACAAATTTAAGGTTATTTAGCTGACAACTGTCTAGAGTCGTGAAACAGGTTATCAATAATTTGAAAGTCTAAGATAGGAAAAAAATGTTTTTATAAACCTATAAGATGTACTTCTATGGGCATGCCTAATACATCTATGTGTTTATGTGTTGTATACAAAATGTTTCACTGCTGAAAACATATAAAAGGGCTCTAGTTAATTGGCTTAAGAAAATAAAAGCTCTTGAATCAAATTCTTTATCAGGAAAAAGGAAAAGACTAGTCAAATGCTTTTTTCCAAGTTTATGTAACTTAAGTAAAATCTTAAATAAGCTATCTTTAAAATTATTGGTAAAATATAATAATATTATAAATATGTTAAGAATTGCCAGCATACATTTTTGTTTGCATTTACTAATCAAGCAATTTCATACTTATCCTTGCCGACTACTATATGGTGTCAAAATTTGGCATAGGGGTTTAAAAACCATAAACCCAGCCCAAAACAGAATGATGTCTGCTTGTATAATTTTTAATAAGTAAGACATTGGTATTGGTTTAATGAAAATAGCTACATCCTGAATTTAGTAAGATTACCATAACTTGTAATCTGTGGCTTTAGGCAGTCTAGTCCACAGGCAGTAAGGTTTGTTTTAGGAAAGAACTGTTATTATCTTTGTTTCAAAGCAAAACTATAAATTAAGTTCCTCCCAAAGTTAGTTCAGCCCTATGCCCAGGAATGAACAAGGACAGCTTGGAGGTTAGAAGCAAGATAAGGCCAGTTAGTTCAGATCTTTTTCACTGTCTCAGTTATAATTTTACAATGGCAGTTCCATAACTTTAAATGATGGCTATTGCAGTTTTCATAAATAATCTAGGTAAATGATAATTAGATATATGTAATGAGATAAATACTTTTAGACAAACTCATAATAATTTAGAATCTAAAGTTATATTAAATTAAATAATATATATTTCATTATTTGGGTATTTTCCAATAAAAATATATTTGTAGAAAAATGTTTTTTCTAAAAAAGTGTGTCCTTTTTAAAAAGGTGAAAAATTTTTGTATAATTCAAGGCTTATTTAAAGGTTACGTATAAAACAAGGTAAAAGGAACCAGGAAATGAGAAATGTAAAAAAAGTTATAAAAATAAAGAGGTGATTTTTTTGGTAAGAAAGCTTAAAGATAAGAAAGCTTGGCTGGGTGTGGTGGCTCAAGCCTGTAATCCCAGCACTTTGGGAGGCCGAGACGGGCGGATCACAAGGTCAGGAGATCGAGACCATCCTGGCTAACATGGTGAAACCTCGTCTCTACTAAAAAAAATACAAAAACCTAGCTGGGCGAGGTGGCGGGTGCCTGTAGTCCAAGCTACTCGGGAGGCTGAGGCAGGAGAATGGTGTGAACCCGGGAGGTGGCAGAGCTTGCAGTGAGCTGAGATCCAGCCACTGTACTCCAGCCTGGTGACAGAGCAAGAGTCTGTCTCAAAAAAAAAAAAAAAAGAAAAAAAAAAAAGAAAACTTAAAGAGAAATAATTTTGTATAAGAAGAATCTTGTATGGTAAATTTAGTCCTCAAATAAAATGACTGGTTGTTTAAGAAAGGAACATTCAGGACACACCAGAAAGTCCAAGCATGTCACGAATTGTCTGTGTAAGTCACAGTAAGAGGATTTATCAGAAAAAGACAAAAAACTTTCAGATCAAGTTGTCTATTAATTAAAGGGAAATGATAATGGACTTTCTGAAGATTGGGCTTAATGTAAAAAACACATATAAGAGCAATAACATTTTCTTAAGGGATTAATTTACTCTTAATTAATTATAAGAGATTTTAATTTTTTTAACCCAAAGTTCAACTTTTATTGTATCTCACCATTTTTGGTTTTCTCTTCCCTTTTAAAGGGTGAGAAATAGTAACACTCTCCTTCAACTCATTTTTGAGCTCATATAAATTTTTTTCTTTGAGTTCTATTTGTTGTGGCCTGATGGTAACAATGTTTTCTTAAAGTTCTAAAGGAAATGTTTTCTTCCAATGTAGTATTCTGTGTAGTGCAGAAGGTCTTTTCTTTTGCCATTTGGTAACTGGCCTAACAGATTTTACAGTTTATTGAAACAATTCCTATGCCATTATTATGAAGTTTTGGTTTGCTTAGGAAAAACATTCAGAATAAAATAATTTTTTAAAATTAAGGTTATTACATCCCTGTATCTTTCTGTATAAACTTTTAAAGTCCTTGTGACATTGTGTGACAGGGCTTTGACTCCTAGATCTAAAAAGTCCTGCTAAATCTTAAACACTGACAACAGTTAAAGTCTCATTTCTGGGGCCAGTAGAAGATGTCAATCAAAATAAACTGTATTCCTGAGACACAGGGCCAGAAATTAAAGCTATTCAATTCCTAAAGTCCCAGGGACTATTGCAGAAAAGGTGGGCAGTGAGATTGTAAGGGCCAATTTTGAGAGATAAAATAAGTTCAGTTTCCATATAAATTAATCATTAATGTCAAAGGCACACGGATGTAAGACCAGCATATAGGCCCCTGTGTCACATTAACAACGTTTTCTCGAAGCATTCACCAACAGCTTCATAAAGGTTGTAAAGGTTATATAAGCTTATGGAAATTATATCTTACGGTCAAGATTTAAATTTTATAGGTTGTTTATAAAATTTTGAAAAACAAATTTAATTGACTTCATACTGTTTTTATTAGAGCTTGTTGTTTGGAAAATTAAGTCTCCTCTCTGAAAGAATAAAGGTTTTTGCCTTTTTTTAAAAAAAGAAATCCTTGAGTTATCTCTTTGGTGTAATGAATGACTTATTTTACAATGACCTGTGATATCAAGTGTTTTAAGCCTTTGATATATGACAAACTTTCCAAAATCAAATTATAAATTTTGTCCTTTTCTGACCTAATCAATCCTTTAAGATATTAGATTCCCTAATGTCCAAAAATGACATAATTTGTTTTATTTGGTATGAAAATTATACAGGAAGTTTTGTCAAATACGAAATGGTAGGCCGGGCGCGGTGGCTCAAGCCTGTAATCCCAGCACTTTGGGAGGCCGAGACGGGTGGATCACGAGGTCAGGAGATCGAGACCATCCTGGCTAACATGGTGAAACCTCGTCTCTACTAAAAAATACAAAAAACTAGCCGGGCGAGGTGGCGGGCGCCTGTAGTCCGAGCTACTCCGGAGGCTGAGGCAGGAGAATGGCGTAAACCCGGGAGGCGGAGCTTGCAGTGAGCTGAGATCCAGCCACTGCAATCCAGCCTGGGCGACAGAGCCAGACTCCGCCTCAAAAAAAAAAAAAAAAATGAAATGGTGTTGGTTTTCTTTCAGCTGTATTTCTATAAATGTATGCTCCAAAATTATGAGAAACTCCTACAATTCTGATATGACTTAGGTACATTATCAGTAATAATATAATTGTTATGTTAAATTATCATGTGCCACAGAGGTAACAAATTACTTTGTCAATTTTGTCTTTGACTATGGCTTCCCTAAAACTTTTGTCATCCACGGAAAACAGTTGTCTTGTTTTGGTCCTCTTTAGAAGGTGTTTTTATAATCAGGTATAAAACTCCAACAGGTGCTCTTGAATACAGATTTCTGATAACTTTGGAGATTGTGAAATTAGAATAGAGAAAAAACTTTCAGGAATCATGGATAGCTGAAATGTTTATGAATATAAGGCAGAACAAGAATTTACTGCACGGACTGAACTAAGAGAAGACTGAAGTTGTTGGGAGCAAGCCCCCCAAAATCTGGCCATAAACTGGCCCCAAGACTGGCCATAAACAAAATATCTGCAGCACTGTAACATGTTCATAACGGCCCTAACACCCAAGCTAGAGGGTTGTGGGTTTACAGGAATAAGGGCAAGGAACACCTGTCCCACCCAGAGGGGAAAACTGCTTAAAGGCATTCTTAAGCCACAAACAATAGCATGAGCGATTTATGCCTTAAGGGCATGTTCCTACTGCAGTTAACTAGCCCAACCTATTCCTTTAATTTGGCCCATCCCTTCATTTCCCATAAGGGATACTTTTAGTTAATTTAATATCTATAGAAACAATGCTCATGACTGGTTTGCTGTTAATAAATATGTGGGTAAATCTCTGTTCGAGGTTCTCAGCTCTGAAGGCTGTGAGACCCCTGATTTCCCACTTCACACCTCTGTATTTCTGTGTGTGTGTCTTTAATTCCTCTAGTGCTGCTGGGTTAGGGTCCCCCCAACCAAGTTGGTCTTGGCATGAAGTAATCTTTTTGAAATGATCTTTTGAAGCTTAAACCATTGCTGATCCTTTGTTTTGTTTTTTCAGATTCAAGGAAACTTTTCTTTTGAGCTATTGACAGCTTTTAACAATTTAGTATACTCCTATGAACAAAATTTGGAGCATATTTGTTTCTTTCTACCTGATTTCTCCAGAATTTAGAAACTATTTGTGAGTATTCTTAACTTATGGAAATACAGTTATTTCCATAAGTGCAATAAGATTCTGTTTTCACTTGTGACATAACACAATTGGAGAAACTAGTTATTTTACCAGGATTTTGACTGGAATGATGTGTTTTTCTTAAAGGAATCAAGCTTGACTTATGGAGCCAATAAAAGCCCTTTGGGAACAACTAGTCTCATGACTTGTCTGCATAATCCCTGTACAGGGTTCCTCACCTGTGGTAAGTAAAAAATGTTACTTTTTAACAGGCTCAGAAGCCCTGAGTTTATCTTGAGACCTCAAAAGGAGAGGAATTCACCCAACTTATAGGTATTTGATGGTAAAAATCCATGACTGGGCTCAGCTTTAAAAAGGTCTTATCTGAGATTCCCTCTGTGGAGCAAAATTCCAAAAAAATTAATTTAAAAGCCAAACAATCAGGCCAAGTATAATAAATTAAATCAGTCCTACTATGACTTGTCTTTAATAAAGATAACAAACTAGAGAGGAAAAAATATATTTCAAGAACTATAGTACACCTGTTGTTAGATTCTAGTCTTGCCTAATGCTTTTCAATTTTTATTATTTTCTACAGTTTGGCCTGAATTCTAATTTTCTTGGCTACAGTCTTCAAAATAGTGTTTTCCATTTTTTCTTTCATTTGGAAAAGAAAAAACTTTCCCCTATTTTTCCTAATTTAGAGTCACTAAATACTAAGCTGTGCTTTCTTAAAGCCCTGTGAATGGAAGCTAGACAACTTAAACTTCAGAAAAAAATAACATACATATTTACATACATAAGCCACTTTCATATCTACCTACTGATGTATAGATTTCAGAGTAATGCAGCCTATATCAATTTTCCAGGATTGTTCTTTTGTTTGTTGTTGTTTTTCTGCCTTTATTCCCCTATTTTCTCTTCATAGGACAAGAGACTTAACAAGCTACTAAAAATGCACTTTTCTCATAACTGAGGACCTACCAGTCTAGGAATCAACCATCCTAGTCAAGAGATATCAGATGAAACCTGACACCAGAGACTCATTTTCTTCTAAAATGCTTTCTCCCTCTCTCACTCCTGTACTCACTCTTTCATTCACTAACCCACTCATTCTCTTACTCACTCCCTCCCTCACTCAATCACTCATTTATTCCATCATTAGTTCACTCCCTCACTTCCTCCCTCACTCATTTTCTCATTCATTCACTCACTCATTCTCTCACTCACTCATTCTCTCACTCACTCATTCATTCCCTCACTTATTCACTCCTTCACTCTTCACTATTCACTCCTTCATTCACACACTCCCTCACTTACTCATTTACTCACTCATTCACTCCTCATTACTCATTCACTCACTTACTCACTTGCTCACTTTCTCATTCATTCACTCACTATCTCACTCATTCACTCCCTCACTTATTCACTCCTTCATCCCCACACTGTCTCACTTACACACTCACTCACTCATTCACTCCTCATTACTCATTCACTCACTTCTTCACTCGCTCATTCACTCACTCATTCATTCACTCATTCATTCACTCATTCACTTACCCTTTATTCACTCACTCATTCACTCCTCATTACTCATTCACTCACTTCCTCACTCGCTCATTCACTCACTCACTCATTCACTCACCCACTCATTCATTCACTCATTCACTTACCCATTTATTCACTCACTCATTCACTCCTCATTACTCATTCACTCACTCATTCAATCACTTATTAACTCATTCATATGGGAGGAGATATTTTGAGGGACACAGGGGAACACCAAGTGCAGAGGAGGGCCCAGAGGGGTTGAGCCCAGGCTGGGGAGGGGCCTCTCAGCTGCAGAGCATAGTGTGAACACACTTGCACATCATTATTGAATTGGAAAATGAGATTCCAGAACCAGGCAGTCTTCCCTCTCTGGGTGCCAACAGCTAGAGTGTCTGTTCGTGAAACAGTGATATGACCCTCAGCACAGTCAAGAATTGTGCCATTTGGGAGGCAGGAAATCGTTTCCAGAAGAGAGTGCTCCATGAAGATGGCTAAACTTCTGGTCCTGGAGAATCTGCAAATGCAGAAAACTTCAGGATTTAAAAGAAACCCAGACTTGTTCCCTTTTCCTAATTGTTCCCAACGCTTCTCTGAGCCTTTTCTCTTTTAGAGACAATGGAATGGGCTAGAATGTGCTGAAGGGTGCAGAATGCTGGGCAGGAATCTCACCTCTGGGGATGAACCACAGAGAAGTGATGGGGTGGGGAGAATTTCCCAGCCATTTCTAAACCAGTGGGAAGTTCCAGTTGGGAACATATTCCCCAAGGCACTGAACTATTAAAGTAGAGCACGGACTTATCAGAATGGTGCATGGACCAATCAGAATTGACCACAGACCACACAGACTGGAGCATTGGCCAATCAAGATGAAGCATTTTCCAATCAGGATGGAGCATAGATCAATGAGAATGGATTATGAGATGATAAGCCAATTAGGATGGAGCATGGACTAATCACAATGAAGTACAGGCCAATCAGGCTAGAGCATTTTTCCAGTCCGAATGGAGCCTGAGCTTATCGCAATGGAGCCCCAGCCAATCAGGCTGGAACATTTTCCCTTCAGAATGGAGCATGGGCAAATCACAAAGGACACCTGTCCAAAACCCAGCACAAAGGGAGCACTGTGTCCAACTGAGTGTCTATCATGGTGCTGCATTCACCAGGCCCCCTTCTTATCCTGCCACCCCAGGCCATGGGTCAGGAGACAGAGGTGTTTGGAGGAGCCAAGACCTAGCCCCACTTCTGCCTGTGCAATGGGACACCCACGCTGAGAGAGGACCATGAAGTGCAGAGGGACAGGAGCCCAGGGATGCGCTGTGTCTGTCTGTCCAGCTGTCTGTCTGTGCAGGAGCCCAGAGACCTCAGGCAGCCTCAGGCTTCCAAGCTAGCATTTGTGCTCCTCACATCTGGGGTTGATTCTAGGACAAGCTGATACTTACAGACACAGAAGGCGATTTAAATGTGTCCCCAGGAGCTGACAATGTAGTCTGCGGTGAATTTGTTTGTAAGAGTCTGTTGACATTCATTGTAAAAGATGAGTACTTCTCAATGGTCCTCACATGTCTCATCCCTGAGACAGAGGGGGAGAACATCATTTTAATTGCCATACAGTATGTGTTTCCTGAAGACTTTATGACTGCTTTGCAGTCTACAATTGAGGGGTAGATTTATAGCACTGTCTGCAGGTCCTTGCCTGCACTGGGCTTGTCAGGCTCTTGGTAAAATGGAGAGGGTCTATGGGAGGTGCCCTTTCCACCCAGGTGTCTCCAGAGCTGACTTGTGGCTCAGGGCAAGAGGTAGGTCTGGGACAGTCCAGCCAGTGGTCAGAGCCCAGGCCTGCTGTGCCAGTCCAAATCCCAGTGCTGACCCTGACAGCTGTGCTGTGTGATCCCGGAGCCATTCTCACCACTGAGCATGGTTCCCTCCTCTGGAAAGCAGAGAAACTGATGCTCTCCTAGGGACAACACTTGGCAGCCATTCCCCCAGTGCCTGGAATAGCCCCTGAGGATCACCCTTCACCCAGCCTCAGTCCATGTGGTTTGGGGACATCCCCAGTCCAGGGACAGATTACATGACCGAGGCAGTCAATCAGCATAACGCCCACCTATGGGACGTGACTGGCTCAGGCATAGGGGTGTGAAGCCATCAGGGCCAATCAGATGCAAAAAGATTTTGGCTGAAAGACCCTGGCCTTTCTCACTGACTGTGATCTGAGGTGGGCATGGCACAGATTGCCCTGCTGGGATCAGTGGGCAGAGGCTGCTTGAGACTGGAATCCACCTGGAGGAAGCAGAGCCAGGAGTGGACCAGGCCTTGGTGATAGTGACCTGAGCTCTGGGTACACCCAGATCTGAAAAGAGGTCACTCTTGCCCATCCCATTCATCCCCTTTGGGGCTTAGGCCCTGTGAATGGGGTTTGTGTCACTAACATCAATGAGGACAAGATGGGCCTATTTCAGAGAACAACCAGGGAACTGTAAGACAATGCACCTGAAACAGGGGGTGATGCTGGTGCCTGGCCACAACCCGAGGTGTAGCAGGTAGAATGAACCATTTCCCCGAGGTGTAGCAGGTAGAATGAACCATTTCCCCGAGGTGTAGCAGGTAGAATGAACCATTTCCCCGAGGTGTAGCAGGTAGAATGAACCATTTCCCCGAGGTGTAGCAGGTAGAATGAACCGTTTCCCCGAGGTGTAGCAGGTAGAATGAACCATTTCCCCGAGGTGTAGCAGGTAGAATGAACCATTTCCCGAGGTGTAGCAGGTAGAATGAACCATTTCAGCCCGACAAAGTCCAAATGGAAGTGTGAGTCTCAAATGTGGGCATCATTCTCATCAGTGCTGGTGTTGCTGCATTGCCCCTGACCCCACAGCCCCCGTGAGACACTTGCCTCACGGGGTGCCCTCGGTGGGTGCCCCTCTTCCTCCCCTGAGCAGTGGACCAGGCTCATCCCGAACTTCCTCCTCTCCACCTGCTCCTCGTCCCCAGGGTCAGCCCCTGTGGCTCAAACACCTTCTACTGCTGCTGATCGCACACCCACACCCCTGCCTTGTCACACTGACCTTCACCTATTTCAGTTTTCTTCCCTTACCACCATCTGAGGCTTTAACGTAGGTTATTTTGGTTACTTTTTATTTGCAATGCTAACAAGTCCAATAAGGGACAGGGCTTGGTCTCCGCCTCAGTTGTGCCCCGTTTGTTGAAGGTACAAATGGATTGATGAATGGACTAATGGATTGCTGGATGGATAGATAAGGGGAAGAATGAATTAATGGATGAATGGATAGTTGAATGGGTGGATGGATGAGTGGATGCATGGATGAATGGATAGATGAATGAATGGATGGATGGATAGATGGGTGAGTGGGTGAATGAAAGAATAATGGAAACATGAATGAATGGATGAATGGATAGGTGAATGAATGGATGGATGGGTGGATGGATGAGTGGGTGAATGAATAAATAATGAAAGGATGAGTGGATGAATAGGTAAATGAATGTGTGGATGGATGAATGGATGGATGAATGAATAAATAGATGGATGGATGAATGGATAGGTGAAAGAGTGGATGGATGGATGGATTGAGTGGGTGAATAAACGAATGGATGAGTGGATGGATAGATGGGTACAAATTTGCACAGCTCACATTCTCCTTTCAAATGATTTTTCTGAGTCCTTCCCACTTTCACTGGCCCCTGGTCACCTGCCCAGTGCCCTGCCCACTGTGCCTCCTTGAACTCCAGGAGGACCCTGTGACCTGCACTGGTCAGAGAAGGCTTCTTGGAGGAGGGGACTCAGGCAGAGCATGGAGGAGAGAAGAACTTGGGGGCGGGGTGGGGGCACAGCCTGCAGTTGCTGGGGAGGGGGCTCCATCCCCAGGTGGTGGGTGGGGTCTCACAGCCTCGCTCTGGTTCTGTTGGATCTGGGAGAGTGCTGGTAGCTAAAAATGCTTTTTCCCAAAACGTCTATAACTGGGCGATGGAAGGTTGGGCAGGTTCACAGCCCAGCAGGAATGAGGCCAGGAAGAAAACAGGATCCAGACCCAAGCATGTGCTGCTGATTAGAATATCATTTGCATGGAATTCTTTTTTTAATATACTTTAAGTTCTAGGGTACATGTGCACAACATGCAGGTTTGTTACATATGTCTACATGTGCCATGTTGGTGTGCTGCACCCATTAACTCGTCATTTACATTAGGTATATCTCCTAATGCTATACCTCTCCACTCTCCCCACCCCATGACAGGCACTGGTGTGTGATGTTCCCCACCCTGTGTCCAAGTGATCTCCTTGTCCAATTCCCACCTATGAGTGAGAAGAATTTGCATGGAATTCTTAGTGCTCCTCCTCTCCCCACCCGCTCCCTGCCACCTCCTCTGGGACTCAGCTCACAGCGGGGCTTGTCTCAGCCCCGTCAGACACCAGGGAGGGCACCAGGGAGGGCACAGGCAGCACCATGAACACAGATGAGTCCCCAGTGAGTGTGGCCCTGAAGAGAGGAAGGGTCTCCTGGGGCTGGGCCACCCTTTGGTGGGCTCATGAAGACAGAGGGAGCCTTGGACTGGGGACAACAAGCCTGGTGTGCACCTGCTGCGACTGCCTGGCTGAGTCTATTGTTATTGCCCTTTGTTTGCCTGACTGCAGGGGGCCCTCAGGAGAGGAGAGTCTG
Organism: Colobus angolensis palliatus; assembly: GCF_000951035.1. Lineage (NCBI taxonomy): Eukaryota > Metazoa > Chordata > Mammalia > Primates > Cercopithecidae > Colobus > Colobus angolensis. The sequence continues at coordinate 2,069,713 of NW_012112586.1, forward strand.
GGAACAATGTCAGCATGGTAGGGTTTGGGCCCCTTCTCTGCTCCCTTCCTTGGAGTTTCTTGTGTGAGAGAGGAAAGGGCTGCTTGGGCCACAGCACAGGAACCATGAAACCATAACTGGGGCAGTTTCAAGTCTCCAGGATTGTGAAAGTCGTGGTGCAGGGACAGAACTCGGCCCAGTCTCTGGGAGAGAGAATGGGGGGCTTCGTGGACCCTCTCCTGTCCCACAAGTTCACAGCCCATGAGCCAGAAGTGGTCCATTTCATAACCTTGAAACCCTGGGGAGCACATGGGCTCCTGGAGAGGACCAGGGCCTTTTCTGCTGCCATTTGGGATGACACAAGTTCTGTGGGGCAGGTGAAGCCTGTGCAGGGTGGGAGCAGAAGGTGACACCCTCTGACACAGGCTGGGGAGGGACCCCAGGCAGCTGTGTGGGGAGTGCAAGGCCTGGGTGCAGGCAGCAGCCTGGGGTGTGTCCCGCAGGACCCCAAGGAGAGGCCACGGGTGCGGAAGAGAATCCCAGGGCAAATATCAGGAGAGCAGCACTAGGACATGTCTCCCGCTAAGGTTATTCAAAGGTGGAAGCACAGGGACGTCCTGAAAGGCTGTGCAGGAGCTCCAGGCTTGGGATCGGCTGCCTGGAAGAAGGGAGGTGCTCTGTGCTTGGAGGCCAGAGGATGAGGGCGAGGCAGGCTAAGGAGGAAATCATGGCCCAACCTGGGCCTGGGGCAGGGGCCTGGCTGGGGAAACTCCTGGCTCAGGAGCAGAGCATGGGAGGAGAAGCACAGCCGGCCCCTGCTCTCAAGGCCTCTGGGCGGTCGGGAAGGGCATGAAAGCACCGCTGAGCCTCGGGTTCTCCATCTGCACAGTGGGCAGGATGATGCCGGGCCCTTCTTCCCTAGAAGGAACGTTTTAGGCACAAATGAGGAAATAACATAGAAAGACTTGGAGGCTTCGCCAACATAAGACAGGAGACCACTCCAAGGTAAGATGACTGCTATTTTAATTGGCTGTAATCAAATGTAAGGTCTCATTTTCATGATTTGGATTGGAGGTGGAAATATTAATTTACGAATCATCTATCCTGCAGCCAAGGGACCTCCCTAACGGCGGCTTCCCCCGTTCCCTGTAACTGCTGTGACTGATGAGCTGTCAGCAGGGATGGGAGGGATGGAGCCTCGGACATCATGTACTCCCTTCCGCTTGTGAAATAGCTCAGGACCTGGGGCCGCTTCTCAGGGCTGGGCCAAGTCTCCCGTGCCCACCATGGTGCTGGGAGTATCTGCTGTCTCTGGGGAGACAGACACGAAGCAGAAAGGCAGGAGAAGGAAAAGGTGTCAGCCCAGGCGCTTCTGTCCCACTCCGGCCTGCAGGCCACCGCCCTCTGTCCATCCCGGAAGGACGTGTCTTCCTCTTGAACACCTGAGCCAAGAGGCTGGGGTGCACCTTCCCCTCCGCCCTCGTGCTCAGCTGCGTGGCTGCATTGCGGGGGTTTTTCTGTCTCTGCTATTAAACAAATCCTGGCAGGTTAATTAGCTATGGAAGGTCTCAGGTGCTTTCGTTTTCAAAAGAAGTCAAAACAAGCACATATTACGCTTGGAACAAGCCTAGCTTTCTAATGAAAAGAGACTGCAACTGGATCGTCAAACAAACGTAAACAAACAGATCAATAAACATGCGTGCACACACGTGTTCACAGAGGACGATTTGAAGATGGAACGTGAAATGAGAGCCCGCACGCCAGCCACGAGATGTGCGGGGGCCAAGGGCGCAGGGCCAGGGCCAGGAGGATGTGCAGTGGAGCCGGGTTAATGTTACTGCTGCGCCCTAAGAAACGGGGAGGGGAGGGGAGGCAGGTCCGGAACCACCTAGGAGGCAGATTTGGCTGATTTGTTTCAGGAATCCTTTCTGCCTGTGATTTAGGAGTCAACGTTTCCTTCTCTTTCTGCTCCTCCTCCCTCCAGTAAAGTGCCTGACCTTCATCAGCGCACACACACGTGGCACTGGCTCAGGGCCCATCGAGGGCCAGTGTCCTGGGCCCTGCAGGGCATGTCTGTGGGAGGGCCACTAGGGTCAGGGGACAGGGCCGTGGGGAAAATCTGCCCCGTGGACGGATTTGACCACAGCCACACTGTCCTTCTGGGGAATCGAGGCGGAGCCTTCCCTTGTCCCTGGGACAGCAGGGGCTTCCCCAGGTGGTGACCCCTCAAGGGCCCCTCCCCAGCATGCTTCCCGCCCTCCCACTGCTCCGATCAAGTTCCTCCCGCCCACCTGCTGACTTCATTCCTGTTCCCCTCATCGTCCTGGGCGGGGCCTTCCTGAGCCGCTCCCCTAACCCTGAGGAGCTTGACCAGCCGCTGGCGCCTGGCCCTCTCCATGGTGCTGAAACCTGCTGCCGCTTCCTGGGTGGGGACGGCGTGGCTGTCCCAGGATGAGCAGATGCGGGACCCCGTGGCAGAACTACAGTTGTTTCTATGTTTCCATCGTGCCCTCAGTCCAGCCAGAAGCAGTGTGAAGACACCTGGTGCGGAATGTCCTGCCGATAGCACGCTGCTGAGCTGACGCCTGGGAGAGAGCATCTTTACCCTGGATGGGCTCAGAGGACCCTCAGAGTCCAACACACACCTCTCCAGAATCCATTCAGGCGTCTGCAGGCTGGAGACTGAGGGCAGAGGAAACAATGCCCGTGGGATTATCACCCAGCTCAGCACATGCTCATCAACCCCTTCCTGCCCACGGCACTGCGCTGGGCACCTGGGGGCTTTAGAGACGGTGAGATGTGGTCTTTGAATCTGGAGAGTCATTGCTTGGTTGTGAGCCACACTATAGGTCCTCAACAGAGAAACAGTGAGGAGACATCATCAAACAGAAGAATCTCGAAGACGAGGCAAGAGCACTGAGGTGCCTCCACCGCCTCCAACCAACTCTCGAGCAGCTGATAAACGTGCAGTATTGGCGTTGTCGGGAACTGGCTTTCTGGGGCCTCTGTCACCTCCCGTCTTGGCGGAACTTCTGATTGAGCTTGTTCGCAGGACACCTTTGTGCTCGACACAGTTTCCTGTCGTGATCCAGAAACTCACTGAATTTAATCTAAGACTGCTTTTGTTGCAAGTTTCCTGGGGCTTGGGAGGGGATAATCAGGAGTGGTGCTGCTCTCGCGGAAATGAGAAAACTGTGTCAGCCAGGGCTCGGCTTCAGCTTAAAGTGGCAGAAATGCAGCTCGCACTGGTGTAGGTCAGGGAAGTCCACATGAGGGGGAAGAGTGAGGTGTGACTGGGTCTCTGTGAGGCTGGAATAGGGAGCGGGAGCTCAGCATGGTGCTCTTGCATCTTTGTGCAAACTTTGCTGCCTCCCCTCACACTGGCTGAGCCTCACACTGACCACTGTGGACCCCATTCGTCTGGCATAACAGATACGTGGGTAACAGACTCCAGCATTCCCTCCATGATGTCTGTTCACTGTCCTTGTAGATCTCAAAAGAGCTAGAAGAGAAGAATGTGAATGTTCCCTGCATAAAGAAAAGATAAATGTTTGGGGTGATGGGTATCCCAAGCATCTTGATTTGATCACTACAAATTATATGACTGCGCCCCCAAATATGTACATCTATTATGTATCAATAAACTGTCTTGGGAAGAACCTTTGCTCTACCTAGTCCAGCTTCTGCCATCAGCCCAGCCCTGAACCAGTCGCTTTGGGCAGAAAGGGAGCCATCTGAGAAGCTCCCAGGCTGTGGGGTTAGGGGCAGCAGCCAGACAGTGTGCGTGGACTTTCATTTGTCTTTTTCAGGTTCTGGCTGTGTTTTCCCCCAGGGGAGGCGTAAGAATCTCCGAGGCTGCAAGAGTTCCACGTCCTCCAGGACTCTCTTTAGTTCCTTTTCTAGGGAGCAAAGGCCACTCCTACCTGCCCAGAGTCAGGAACCTCACTGGGGTTTGTGGGAGCAGCTCTGATTTGTTTTATTCCAGCATCATTTTTGTCTGCAAGGAATTGGATTATAATTTTGAAACCATTTTTTGGCACTAAACACACTAAACAGAAATACAATCCAGGATATTATGAACATGCAATATTCAGGAAACTGGCAGAAACTGCTTATTGTCATTGTCATTTAGAAATATCGCATGGTGGTACAGGCATGGTGACTCAGGCATGGTGACTCACACCTGTAATCCCAGCACTTTGAGAGGCCAAGGCAGGTGAATTGATTGAGCCCAGGAGTTCAAGGCCAGCCTGGGCAACATGGCAAAACCCTGTCTCTACAAAAAAAAAGAAAATAGCATAGTGGTGTGTACCTGTATTCCTAGCTACTCAGGAAGCTTAAGTGAACGGATTGATTGAGCCTGGGAGGTTGAGGCTGAGGTGAGCCATGATTATGCCACTGCACTCCAGCCTGGGTGACAGAATGAGATCCTGTCTTAAAAAAAATCAGAAGCTGTCCCACTGACATCAAGGACACCATAAAGATGCCTGATATCACTGTCACAAACAATATTTAATATAGTTCCTTGATAATGCATAGGACAGGGAAAGAAATAAGCATAGATATTGAAAAGGAAGAGACACCATTAACAATATTTGCAGATATGTCATGGTCTACGTAGAAAACCTCACTAACCAACATCATAAATCATAAGGACTAAAAGAAAAATTGCAAATACAAAACACTTCTTACTGATCAGCACTGTCTGATTAGAAGACACAATAGAATACGTAAGATTCCATTTACAATAGCAGCAAGACCTTTAAAACATGTGCTGGTAAACCTAACTAATGAGTGAGATCTTTGTGAAGATGATTGTAAAACTCTCCTGCAAGCCGTTACCGTGCTCTCGGGAAAGGGAGGAGGAAGCTGCTCCCCTCCTGAACAGGGAGCTTGAGACTGCACAGCTGTCCATCCTTCTCATTCAAATCCACACGTTCCACGCAGCGTCAATCCACATCTCCACACACACTGTCAGGGACATTTGCAAACAGATTCTAAACACACCGTGAAGAGTAAGTGCTAAAACAGTGCACAAAGAGAGGAAGAAAGAGAGGACGAGGACAAAGAGTGGAGAGCAGTGATTCTCTCCCCGTTTTCAATAGATAATAAAGACACTGTGAGTGAAACACCGTGGCACCGACAGAAGTAGAGCAAGAGATCAGTAGGATATAATGGAAGGTTCAGAGACAGAGCCGTTTGCCATGAACTTAATGTGCAATAAGGGAGCCATTTCACACCCTAACGAGTGGCAATGAATGGTGTTGAGATGCTTGCCTGTTCTGTGGGAGAAAAAATAAAATCAAACCTCAACCTCACACCATTTCCCAAAACAAAGACAGACTTATGACCTAAATATAAAGCAGAACTATACAAACGATGGACAGAAATACAAGAAAATAGGCTGGGCTCAGTGGTTCATGCCTGTAATCCCAGCACTTTGGGAGGCCGAGGCAGGTGGATCACTTGAGGTCAGGAGTTCGAGACCAGCATGGCCAACATGATGAAACCTCGTCTCTACTAAAAATACAAAATATAGCTGAGTGTGGTGGCCCATGCCTGTAATCCAAGCTACTTGGGAGGCTGAGACAGGATAATTGCTCAAACCCAGGAGGCAGAGGTTGCAGTGAGCCGAGATCATACTACTGTACTCCAGCTCTGGGCAACAAGAGTGAAACTCTGTCTCAAAATTATTAAAAAAAGAAGGGAAATGTGACCTGGGTGTCAAAAGACCTTAAACAAGACAAAAACACATAGGGCTAAAATGAAAAATACATACTTTTGTCTACATCAACATTTAACATTTCCATGTCAGTAAAGATACAGTGAAGAGATTAGCTACAGACTCGGAGAATACATTGCACGACATAGAACAAAAGATTCACACACAGAATCTGTAAACGCCTTCCTAGAGTAATACAGAAAAGATAAACAACCCAGCAAAAATTCAGGTAAAGGACATAAACAATTTATGGGAGAGAAATGACAAAGGGCAACATAGAAAAATGCTCAACTCAATAGAAATGAGGGCAAACAGGTTAAAACAAGATGCAACGTTTCACCTATCTGATGGGCAGAAATGAGGAAATGATCATGTCAAGTATTAGCCAAGGGCAGGGTGTGGTGGCTCACTCCTGTAATCCCAGTACTTTGGGAGGCCAAGGCAGGTGGATCACGAGGTCAGGAGTTCAAGACCAGTCTGGCCAACATGGTGAAACCCCGTCTCTACCAAAAATGTAAAAAGTTAGCCAGGTGAAGTGGTGCAGGCCTGTAGTCCCAGCTACTTGGGAGGCTGAGGCAAGAGAATTGCTTGAACCCAGGAGGTGGAGGTTGCAGTGAGCCAAGATTGTGCCACTGTACTCAAGCCTGGGCAATAGACTGAGAGTCTGTCTCAAAAAAAAAAAAAAGAAAAAAGAAAAAGAAAAAACTATTAGCCAAGATGTGTGGAAAGAGGATTTGTGTATGCTGTTTGTGAGAATGTAAGTTTGAACGGTTTTCTGGAGAACCATCTGGACATATCTGTTGGCACAAGAAGTGCACACGTGCCATGGTTCCCAATTTCACTTCTCAGCATCTACCTGAGCATGGGCAAAGGAGGCGGGTGCTGGAATGTGTGCTGCCAATCAACAGTCATCCTGGAGACTTGGGGAAAAACACAACTTTAGTGTCTTCCAAGGGGGATTTGGTTAAACAAAGCCTGTGGTATGCCCATATTGTGGAATGTTGTGTAGCAGCTGATGCAGAATGGTAGAACTACATATATGGATGTGGAAAGATTTCTAAGGCTTGCTGTTCTACAAAACAAGCAAGGAAGAAGACACGGCCCCGGTGTGATGTGTGTGTGTGTGTGTGTGTGTGTGTGTGTGTGTATAAAAGCCATGGTGAAGGGGGCAATTATCTCCATCCATATGGATGTATGGATGTCAAAGCTTAGAAACCCTCTGGAAGAAGAGACCCCCACCCAGGCCACAGTGGGGTTCGTTTGTCTGGAAATGAGGAGGAATGTGGTGAGCAGGAGGGAAAGGACAGGGTGGAGTCAAGAATGACTTTCACTTTAATCTTCACATGCACAGTTGATATTTGCAATGATCTTGAATCCATGTATGGGGAAAAATCAGCAAAAACAACTTCTTTGCTGTAGGGGATGGTGTGTGACTGGGAGATTAAGGAAAGGGTTTATGTGAGAAGAGGGGCGGGGCAGGAGGAGATGGGGTTTGAAGGATCAGGCAGGATTTACCCATCACCCCTTTTTAGTAGTTATTTGAGGCATCACTTACACTCAGTAAAATAACAAATCTTACAAGTAAAGATGGATGGGACTTCACATATGTACAGGCCTTGTGACCACCCCCAAGTCAAGGCACAGACACCACTACCCCCAGGAAGCACCTCACGCCCTTTCCAGTCTACACCCAGAGGTCACTGCTCCTGTGATCGGTTTCCACACAGTCTTGCCTGTTCAGAAACCTAAGTGACAGGAACTGGATATAAACGGAATTCTGTGACATGTAGTATTTCATGACTCCCATTTTTTTCTCAACATGATTTCTTGAGATTTCTCCCTAAAGCTGTCATTCTCAGGACTGATTGTAGAATAACACTGCATTGTATGAAGATTCTGCTATTTGTTCTGCATTTGCTTGGGTTGTTTCTGAGTTTCACTATTTTGAACAAAACTATTGTGTCATTCTTGTGTAATTGTTTTTTGTAGACATATTTATGTATTTTTCTTATGTTCCCAGAAATGGATTTTCTGGGTCATGGGGTAACTCTATGTATAATCTTCTTAGAAGCCATCCAAGAGGGTGTCTTAGGGGTCCAAAAACACTGCACCCTCCTCCACAAAACCTATCAAAGAGGGTGACTTAGGGGTGAACTATTGCACCGTCCTCCACAAAACCCACCCAAGAGGGTGTCTTAGGAGTGTACCATTGCACACTCTTCCCCCAGAACCTATCAAAGAGGGTGCCTTGGAGATGCACCACTGCACAGTTCTCCACAGAAGCCATCCAAGAGGGTGTCTTAGGGGTCCAACACTGCACCCTTCTCCACAAAACCTATCAAAGAGGGTGTCTTAGGAGTGTACCATTGCACACTCTTCCCCCAGAACCCATCAAAGAGGGTGCCTTGGAGATGCACCACTGCACAGTTCTCCACAGAAGCCATCCAAGAGGGTGTCTTAGGGGTCCAACACTGCACCCTCCTCCACAAAACCTATCAAAGAGGGTGTCTTAGGGGTGCACCATTGCACACTCTTCCCCCAGAACCTATCAAAGAGGGTGTCTTAGAGATGCACCACTGCACAGTTCTCCACAGAACCCATCCAAGAGGGTGTCTTAGGGGTGCACCATTGCACACTCCTCCCAGCCACACACAGGAGTTGCAAGGGCCCCACTTGGTCTTCAGCAGGAGGTCGGCCAGCTGTTCCAGTTCCAGCCATTCTTGTGGGCATGTACTGGAGTCTGGCTATGGTTTAATGTGTACTTCCCTGATGCCTGTCGATGCTGCACAACTGTCCCTGTGCTTATGAGACATGCGAGAATCCTCTTTTGTGAATTGGCTAATCTAAGTTTTTGACCGATTTTAGTCATCACCTTAAAGCATCTAATTCATAGGGTCTCAGGTCACACATTCACGATTCTAGAATCTGGACAAAGCAGAGTGTAGAGAACACTTCCTCTGCGCTGTGAGTTTATCTTTGCTTAAAGCTGTGTCTGTTTAAGTCTGCGCAGCCCCTCCCCTCTCCCAAACCCGGTTTCCTCCTGAGTGAAATAGCGCAGGCCATGACTGAGTGCTGCTCTCCTGCGGCATCTGGGCAGGTGTGGCTCCCTGGCTGGGCCTTGGAAGCCTCTGGAGGCTCTGGGTTGGTTCCTTCGCCTGTCAGTCAGTTTGCTGAAGGGCAGGATTGGAGGTGGGAGGGACACTTGGCCTCCAGCTGCAGAGGGAAGCTGCCCAACCTCCCTGAGATGCCATGAGGCTGAATCAGGGGAGTCTGCGAGTCCTTCAAGGGGTGGCCACGGTGCGGAGAGTTGAATTCCAGGAAAAATCCCCTTTCCTTCCCTGGCTCAGCCAGAGAGCAGCCAGAGGGCAGGGGCCTGAGATCTCCGGGTGTGTGCAGTGCTCAGCCTTTTGTGCAGTCGGGGATTCCATGGCCCCCTCACCCTTCCCAGGGGAGAAGCAGACATTTGACTGCAGATGTGAGTAAAGGGTTGCTGGGTTGGAGGTGATGGAGCTGCTGTCCCCACTGAGAGATGAGTCCCATCCATGGCCCTGTGGCCGGGTTCATTGTGGGGTGATCCCCCGGCCCCGTGGTGCCTATGCACTAAACACATAAACTTCTCTGCCCAGGATGCCACAAAGCCCATACCCTCATTTTGGAACTCAGCATCTTCTCATCCCTGTCCTGGGACTCAAATTCATTGCTCACAGAAGTTCAAGACAGAGAGAGATATGGGTGAGAATAATGGCGGTTTAAGCTCCCACCTCTGAACACATTTGACATTGTAATGAGGCAGGTTCAGTAATACACTAGATGTGATTGATATCAACAGGAGAAACTCCCGTCTTCCAAGCCAGCGCTGCACTCTTATCCCAGGCACCACATCAGCAACAGGAAAACAAAGAGAAGCACAGGCAGCCCAGTGCCACATTATGGGGGTGAATCCACTGCAGGAAATGCTGCCACAATTAGCTGAGAAACCGTACATGTCTGTCTCTGGGGGTCAACCGGGGGCTCTGCAGAGAGGACCCTGAGCAACAATCAGTTATGGGACAGAAGGGACCCTCCCATGGCCCCTAAGCAGACACCTCTCATGGTGAAGGCAAACGGGGAATGGGAGCCCCTAAAGCTTTGCTACTCTGGGACCAGCAGCATCAGCATCACCAGGAGCTTCTCAGAACTGCAGACTCTCAGGCCCTCCCTCCATATCTGCCCTACCTGTGGATTAGAGCCCAAAGTGGGATCTGGACCCACAGATATCCAGACTGAGGACAATCTTCCCCAGCTCTCCTTGTGGCCTTGTGTACCAAGTGACCCATTTCTGACCAATGCACTAAAATAAGAGGCCATGGGAGCCACTTCCTGGTCATTTCCTGACAGAGGTGAGCCCTCCCCTTCTCCTCCTCTCCTCCACTTCCTCAGCTGTGAAATAGGAATGGTGATGATGATGATGATGGTGATGATGATAGTGACGATGGTGATGAGGATGATGGTGATGATGGTGACAATAATGGTGATGGTGATGATGATGGTAATGATAGTGATGTGATGATGGTGATGATGATGGTAATAATGATGTTGACGATGATGATGATTGTTACAATGATGATGATGGCAGTAGTGGTGATGATGGTGATGACGATGGTGATGATGATAGTGATGGTTATATTATGATGGTGATGATGGTGTGGTGATAATGGTGGTTATAATGATTATGATGATGATGGTGATGATGTTGATGATGGTGATGATTGTTATGATTATGATGATGATGGTGGTGGTGATGATGGTGATAATGATGATGGTGATGATCATGGTAGTGATAATGATGATTATGATGGTGATGACTGTCATGATGATGATGATGGTGATGATTATTATGATTATCATGGTAACAATGGTGATGATGTTGATGATGGTGGTGGTTATAATGATGATGATGGTGATGATGATGATGATGGTGATGGTGATGATGATGGTGATAATGATGTTGATGATGGTGATGGGTGTTATGATTATGATGATGATGGTGTTGGTGGTGGTGATGATGGTGATAAAGATGATGGTGATGATCATGGTGGTGATAATGATGATTATGATGGTGATGATTGTCATGATGATGATGGTGATGATTATTATGATTATGATAGTCATGATGGTGGTGATGATGATGGTGATGATGGTGGTTGTTATAATGATTATGATGGTGATGGCAGTGATTACGGTGATAATGATATTGGTGATGGTGATGATTTTTATTATGATGATTATAATAATGGTGGTGGTGATGATGGTCGTGGTGATAATGATGATTATGATGGTGATGATGATGATGGTGATGGTGATGATGGTGATGGTGATGATGGCGATGTTGGTATCCCAGAGAGAGAAGAGCATGAGGTGAGATCATGACAAGGCTCAGAGCACAATCCCACCACAAATGCTGTATGAGATATACTTATTATTGTTATAATCATCTCAAATTATTAGGTATGTGGAGACATTCCCCTCCCAGGGGCCATCTCCCCTATCCTGGGCTCCCTCTTTATAAACAGAAGCTGAGCTCTGCTATAGAAAACTTCCCTTCTGGTCTTCCCCTCAGCAGCACGCCCTCCATAGAGCATGTAAACTTCCTCCAGACAAGGAAGAGACACAGGTGGGTCCCCTGACCCTGTACCAAGGGAGTCACTGTGCCTGGCATCCTGGAAAGAATCATTAATGTAAGGAAACTTGTGTCCCTGAAATAGGCCATGATCAATGGCATTTGAATTGTGCTTGGCTAAGGGATGGGAGAATGGACATCAGATGGCAGGTGCTGAATCATTTTACTAATGAAGCCTCTGCCTTGCCCACATCACGAGAGGTTTTCCAGCGGCTTTGAAGCCACTGCCTTTTTTGTTTGTTTTTTATAGAGATGAGGGGGAGGTCTCACTATGCTGCCCAGGCTGGTCTTGAACTCCTGGCCTCAAATGATCCTCCTGCCTTGGCCTCCTAAAGTGCTTAGATGACAGGTATGAGCCATCATGCCTGGCCCAGGGCTACTGCTTTAAGGGAGGTGCAGCTGGTCTCCCCAGGCTGCTGTCTGCACATCTTAGTATATTAGCGTGGAGGGCACAGGCAAAAATGTCACACACCTGCTGAATTCACTGTTTGGCTGATTGTTAGTGAGGTGGGACATCTTTTCTTTTGTTTAACTGTTTTTTGATACTCCTTTTCTGTGAATTACCTGCTCATAATATCTGCTCATTTTTCTATCACTCTTTCTTTCTGTTTGTTATTCACTTATGGAAGCCTCTTAGATGTTGCATATACCAAACTGTTGACTATGAAGCATGAGGCAAACATCGCTCCTCAATCTCACCTGTTTCTTCATTTGCGTATGGTGGTGGTGTTTACAGGAAGAGGTCTACAGTTCCTCGCAAGGCTCTAGAGGGAATCAGGATATGCCAACCTGAGGTATGCCGTTTTGGCATCAGAATTCTTTTGAGCAGAAAGCACTGGAGTTCCTAAAATTCTTTATCTGCCTAAAACCAGAGCCTCCCCAAACAACTCCATTGTCCTAAGTCTCTCCCCAGGAGCAACCGTCATCTCTTCTTGGAGGTGAGAAGCCCCCCCACATCCCGGCAGACATTGTCACAAAGGACCGTGTCGCCCATCTGCCCTCCGAGGGCCCATTTATCTTTCAATAAAGTCCTTTGTGTTCCCGTAAGCGCCTCTGCCGTCCCCACCCCCGTTAGGACGAGATGTGAGCTCCAGAAGCTCACTGCTCCCCTGGTATTTGCTTATTTCTGGGACACCGTCATGCATGTGAAGTTTAAAATGTCCAAATGTATGCTTTTTTCCCTGTTGGTTTTTTTTGTTGTTGTTTTTCTCGAGACTGAGTTTCACTCTGTCGCCCAGGCTGGAGTGCAATGGTGCATCTCAGCTCGCCGCAACCTCCACCTCCCGGGTTCAAGCGATTCTCCTGCCTCAGCCTCCCGAGTAGCTGGGACTACAGGCATGTGTCACCATGCCTGGCTAATTTTGTATTTTGTTTTAGTAGAGACAGGGTATCTCCATGCTGGTCAGGCTGGTCTCGAACTCCCGACCTCAGGTGATCCACCCGCCTTGGCCTCCCAACGTGCTGGAATTACAGGCATGAGCTACCACACGCAGGCAGTTTCTTCCTGTTAATGACTTTCGTCAGTTTAACTCACAGGCCCCCAGCCACTGCAGGTGAGAGAGTAGCGGAAAAGTTTTCCTTCCCCTGCAGTTCTTTGAAATTAGTTTTCTCACCTAAACCTCCACTCTGTTCTCCCAGCAACCAGTGAAGGTTTCTCCCTTAAATTTAGTTGAGGTCAAGGCTTTGTAAAAGCAGAAACCCAGGAGGAGAAGAAAGTCTGAGCAAAACAATCTTCTGAGCAGAGTTTCTGTTTTAATACATTTCCCCAGGAGATGGGTTTCGGCTGGAGGCCTTTTTAACCAGGTTGATCTTTGCCCAGAGGGTGGGGGGAGATCTGTCCCTGCTGGGTCCATCCCTGCCGGGTTCTTTGAGGCTCTTCCCAGTGTGAATTAAAGGGTCAGGGCTAGAGCTTGGAAAAATCTCCTGGAGAATCCACAGAGCTGGGGGCTGCTGCCAAGGTCTGAGGTGCGGCCTCTGGAGGGGAGTCCTGTAGAACCCAGCTGCCCTGGGCTGGGCCTCCTGCTCTGGGCGGCCCTCTCTGCTGACCCAGTCCGGGTGGAACAGCCACAGGACACAGGTGGGTCTCGAAGACTCCTGTCCTGCGCTCCTGGGGAACAAGGCAGCAGCGGACCCTGCTCTTTTCCTGCCTGGGCCACCGTCTTCAACAGGTGAATGCATCTCTTTAAAGCCTGGGATGGAGGATGGAGGCTGGGGGATGGGAATGGGGAGGGGGGAGGGGACTCCAGGAATCCCCGGGAAGGAGGAAGAGGAGAGGGCCCTGGCCTTCAGAGCCCAGCGAGGCCCCATCCCATCTAAAGGCTGCACTCACCCTGAAGTGTGCCTGTGCCGGTGCCGGTGCCCGAGAGATTTGTGTTTCCATGTCGGGGTCTCACCTGGCCAACTTCAGGAGCCTCCAGATGAACCAGGAAACAGGAACCTGTCATGGAGGGGATTCCCCATCCCGGTTAACTATTTCCCACCCCCATGTCCCGAGCTGGCACTGGGGCCTCCTGTCTACGTGGTGGGTGTTCTCAAGAGGGGAACCTCCTCCACTTCCTGCCAATCATACACTTTTTAAAAACAAATCTACAAATTAAAACATTTTGACAAGCTGAGGAGCGGTGCATGTAATGCCGGACGAATGAGAAAAGAAATGTGAAAAATTCATGCCTTATTTCACTCTGTGTCACAAAAATGAATGTGTTGCTCAGGCTCATAAATTTTAGAAAGGAGTTTTTGTTAAAAACAATTGCAACCTTCAGAAATGTTGTCTGCTCCCACGGCTCTGAAACAAAAGCACGCCCTTCTCAAAGCAGGAGAGAGCCCAGCTCTGCTCCCGGGAACACCCAGGGCCTTCACCCCAAGTAGCAGATCCTGTGGGACCCTTAGCACTGGAGCCCTGGGGCACTGGGTGCTGGGCCTGCGTGGATTTCCCAGACTTGCTGGAATTCTGTGCTTTGCAGCAAACTCCTTCATGCAGGGGAAACCGAAGGAGAAGGCCCAGGGAGAACGGGGTGTAGAGAAACGACAGGTGCCCCGTCCTGGGGGAATCAGGAAGGGGTCCTACAGACCCTGGTGTGGCACTTCCCCCATGCACAGTCCAGGCCCCCCATGGCTTCTGCAGGGCCCACCTCAGCTCCGGGGCCGGGCTGAGCCAGCGCTCTCAGTTTCCTTAGCTGGGAAATGGGTTGCTCCACCCACTTGCAGGGTTGTTGAAGCTCAGGCCATATCCTCGGGGACAGTCAGTTCTGGAAGCCACAGTCTGTTGCCTGCAAATGTGCTCCTCAGATCGCCTTCCCACCCACAGCCCCTCAGCCCACCGTGGTACCGAGTGGCCAACGTCTAAAGCCATACCCCCCTGAACGCCTACGATCTCGTCTGATTTCAGAAGCTAAGCAGGGTCGGACCTGGTTACAACTTCCATAGGAGACCAAATGGCGAAGGCGCTGGGCTTTCTTCCTCAAACCCCAGGACCACAGCGCGATCCACAGGGACACTGTTGGAGGCCACGGAGCTCACAGGCCTGTCCTGGACCCAGCACCTTGGCGAAGGCAATGGGGATCCCGGTTGGCCGCCCAGGGCCACAGTCCCTCCCAGAGCCAGACGCGGACGGGGCGGGAGCTCTCCCAGGAGCCTCACGCGGGACACTGAGCACGGCCCCTCCCCGCACACGCGGTTGTCCATAAATGGAGACTTGACACATTCGTGGATTCTGTTTTCCCGGGAGGGTCGCTGGGACCGGTGTGAATTCTCCCGTCTCACCCCACAAATCCTACTCACAGGCATCCGCGAGCTTTCCCGTCTCGACTTTGGACAAGTAAATTGTGTTTTCTCTTTAAAATGACAAACAGCGCGAGCTTCTGGCGCCCGTGTCAGACTGGAATAGAGACGCTGTCCCACGGGGGAGAGACGCTGACGGCTGAGAATCCTCTGGAACCCCCAGCGGGGCTGACATCCTAGCACGGAGCCCGCCCTGCGCCTCCCTCCCCGGCTTCAGGTCCCGCCTCGGCCCTGCCCACCCGGGGCTGCGCTCCTCGCAAGTCTGCGGCCCCCACGCGGCCCTGGGACCCAGCGCGGGTCTTCTGCGGACGCCTCCAGCCAGCGCCGGGTCCCTGCCCGGAGGACGCTAATGCGTGTCCTTAGGCAGGTGAAGCAGGTGCAGCCAGAGACGCTTCCTGCCCGCCCCACCCGCTGTCCGCGCAGCAGCCACCGAGCCTCGACCTGCGGCTCCCGAATGCACAAAGTCCACGCTCCTGCCCGGGACCCTGAGACAGGGCCTGTCCCACCCGCCGCCCCCTCTATGGCCCTGACCCCTCCTGGGCACACCGGGCCCGTCCCCGGGGGCGCCTCAGGCTCTGCCCTGCGGTTCCCCAGCCGGCGCCGCTTCCTGCCCTCCGTGGGGGCCGCTCCTCACCCCGCAGGCCCGGCTCAGAGGAGCCCCGCGGCTGGAGAGGCCCTCGCTGGCGCCCCCCAGATGCCCAAGAGGTGCTGCCCGGTTCTTCCCTTCCCACCCTCCACGCCTCTGGCTTCATCTCATCCCTTCTTTAACGGATATACTTATTTCAGGAGAGCTCCAGGAGGGCAGGGATTTTCTTTCGCTTTTGGATCTGCAGAGCCCAGGACAGCACCTGGCATCTAGTAGGTGCCGCAAGAAACGCCTGTTAAAGGAAGGAAGGAACGAACCAATGAGCATTGCAGAAGGATTAAACGAAAGATCAATTCATCCCATGTCATGGTAATAGGCACCCTGTTTCCTCCCAGCCCCGAGATTGGAGGGTTTGTTTTCATCCTCCTGTTGTCTGACACAGCACAGAGCAATCCTGAGACACAAAGCAGTGAGCCTTTCAAAATTTTTAATAAACATGGAGTCTTGCTATTCTGGCCAGGCTGGTCTTGAACTCCTAGCCTCAAGTGATCCTCCCTCCTTGGCCTCTCAAAATGTTGGGATCATAGGCATGAACCACTGTAACCAGCCTCAAGGCAGGCTTTCTAAGACACAAGATTCCATGTGTCAACTGTAACCATGGAAACCATTCCTTAGTTTATCGTCACGGCCATTCCTAACTCTGATGTGAAAATCCCTGCTTTCCTCAACATAACCCAGTTAGGGTCACACTCATCACGGGGTCCCCATTGCCTCTGGCGCACCCCACGACTGACATCTGTGGGGCCCTTCCTGGTGGGCTTCGAGTTTCAGCTTCTGCACCAGACCTGCCTTTCTGCAGGGGTCAGGGTGGGTGTCCTGTGTGGATTGGACTCTCTGACCCCCCGCTGCTGCAGAGGGGCTGTTCCTTCCGTTAAATTCCTTGTGCCTGAATCTACCCTGTGTGTTCCCTTTTCTCAGCAGGATGGTTTAAAAGCCCAGACCCCCTCCTTGCAGAGCAAATGTCCAGGCTTCAGTGGTCACTGTCACATCCCAAGATTCCCCTTCATCAGGGGCCACTCGAGACTGGGCTGAAGCCCCCTGTAGAGATGAGCTTGGTGGGCTCAGGTTTAGGGAACTTTGAGGTTCACTGCCCTTAGGAAGGGAGCCCTCTCTAGTTCTCCGCAGTCCCCACCACTCCCTATCGTCATCCTCAGGAATCTGCACTCCCACGTTCTGCCTGGGCCCTGGGGGCATTTGAGCCCTGGGCCCGTCCTGAGTCGGTTTTGAGGCTGGGCTGTGTGCAGTCACGGAAGGCTGTGGGCATGGGGCCAGCTCACTGCTGTGGGCCTGGTTTTCTCACTGTCCAGCTGTGTGACTCAGGACCCCCTCCCCCGTCTCTATGTCTCAGTGATGACAACGCTGGCCGTGTGGGTCCTGGTGGGCTTTGAGTGAGTTCCTCTGCTCAGACCTGAGCGCTTAGACCTTGCCCTAGCTCTGCCCTGTGACCTTGGCAGGTCACCCGGGGTCAGCTTTCCCACTGGAGTGTGGGGACTGGAGCCAGCCACTCCCAGGTCCCACCTCTGAGGTCTCTCTTGGCACTGGTCCTGGGGATAGGGCTGCAAGGGACTCTGGCCTCTGCCTTCCCTCTCAGTCCCACTTGCCTTTGTCCTGCCCCCTGAGATGAGGGCATGGATGGCCGGGTACAAGACGGGGCAGGCAACCTTGCAGTGGTGGTAACCCTGTGCATTAAAGCTGGGCCTGGCATGTGGACCTCCTGTGACCTTCCCCACAGGCCCGTGAGGCTGAGCTCAGCACTGCCCAAGACCACACTGTCCATGTGCAGTGGAGCTGGGGTCCAGGCTGCCCACTAGGGCAGTGACTGCAATGGCGGCAGCAAGGGATGGTCACCGTCATGAGCTGAAGCCAGGCGCTGTGCTGACCTTGAGGGAGGGCTCCACGCTTCCCCTTCCCACAGCTGGAGTGAGGCCTAGGAGAGTGAGGTCAGCTGTGGGTTTGAGTCCTGGGGTGCCCCTGGGCTGACAGGCCCCACCTAACCTGCTCCTCCAGTGCCCCAGCCCTGCCCTACCCACCTCCCCTCCTCTCACTGGCCCCCTGGCCCACTCTGCTGCAGTCTCAGTTCCTTCCCAGCCTGGGCGTCATCTGGTGGGAGGAAAGTGAGGGCCCCAGACTCTGTGTGATGCTGGCACATGACTGTGATGTGAATCCTACGGCAACGTTGAGCAGTGTGCTACCTGGGCTACGTCACCTGGCAGCCCTGGTTCCTCTTCCTCTGCCTCTTCCTGCTCCTTCATTCTCCCTCAGAGCTCTAATTTTCACTGAGATTTTATGTTTCATTTAACAAATGTCTGTCTTCCCGCTTGAACAGAACCTCCATGAAGGGGGAATGGAAGAGTGTCTGTTGTATAAAAAGTTGTATTTCAGCACATAAAACAGTGCCTGCCTCAAAGGGAGGGCTCAATAAATATCTGTTGAATGAATACTTACCTGGGTCAGCAAATGAATGGCTGAATGAATGATTTCTCCTTCCCCTTGGCACTGTCTGGAGTCCCCAGAACAGGCGTGGGCAGCAGTCCTCGGTCTGTGGCCTGTCCCACTAGACTCGGGGTCTGATGCTTGGTCTGGGTGGAGATCACCCACCAGGCTCCCAGATTGATCTGCTCACAGGAAGCTGCGTCCAGCCCAGCTGCCAGGAGCTCACTGCAGGGTGGAGGGAAGAGCAGGGACGATCTGTGAGTGCCTGAACAGTACACAGGAGCTAAGAAGCCACTGCTTAAAATGCAGGTGTTGAAAGGAGTTTCACCTCCTTTTTTGAGTTGAATATGAGATTTCTGAGCAGCCGTGACAACTTGGGGCGGTGGAGACGGGGAGTCCATTCCTCAGTCACAGGGAGGAGGGGGTCCCCCTGGATCTCCTCTCGGGGCTGGAATCCTGATACTTCATCTCTTCCCACCTGCCCTGGGTGTATCTGGAAAGCTCCTGGGAACAGGGTGGGTCCTTGTTTTAAAGATTGTAAGTCGAGAGCACCTCACATAACTGCCCGGGGCGGCTCTGACGGGCCTCAGTCTGCTTGCCATGTCACACAGGAAGCCCCTGGGGCCTCGGCCGCTCAAGCCCTCCCGGGTCAGAGCAGATCACTGGGCGCCGTGGGCTCCTCTGTGAGTCCAGCATCGTTTCCTGCGCAGTGACCCAGGCCGGGTCCCCGTGGGCTCTGACTAGGGGACAGTGGGACTCGGGGTTGGGGGGCCTGTGTGAGTCATGGCTTCACTGTCCACCGTGACTGGGACCCCCGGGGGATTTCTGGGGGACGCATTCACCTACTGCACTGGGGTTTCTCTTTCAGAAACACAACACCCTGGAAGGCAAGAAATGGGAGCTGCATCTGCATCCCAGGGTCCCGCCAGCCCGGAACATCCCCGCCGGCCTGGAATTCCACCCCACGCGCCCCGCTGGTCCTGGGCCCGTCCCTGTGACCAGGAGATGGAGTCCGGGGACTCCCCAGGCCTGGGTCACGTGACTGCCCTAGGAACCTGGTATCAGGGAGCAGTGCTGTGTGCACCCCCAGGTCCACTGAGAGTATGGAGGGGGCTTCCCCACAGGTAGGTGGGCATGGAGGGTGGTCCGAAGATCAGGAGACGGAGCCCCACCCCTCTTCTCAGGTGAGCGAAAAAAGCTCTGAATGGTCAACTAAACTACTTATGGCGGTTGGTGGGAATCTAACCAGGTCTGCCTGACTGTGTGTCTGCCTGTGTGTCTATCTGCTGTCTCGCCATCTATCTGTCTGTCTGCCTGTCCATGTGTGTCTGTCTGTCATCTGTCCACCCACTCCCTGTCTGTGTGTCTGTCCATCCATCCGTCTGTGTGTCTGCCTGCCCATCTATCCGTCTGTTGTCCATCTCTCCATCTGCCTGTCTGTCTGCCTGTCTGTCTGCACAGCCCCTGACCTCACACTCAGGCTGCGTTTGCAGCAGCCGTTTCCCATCTGAGCATCTGTGTGCTCCTTGCTGAGTTGGAGGTGGGAAGTCACACTGACATTCTGTGTGTGTGTGAAGGTAAACAAAATTACAGACACAGGAGGAGCAGACCATCTGCTTCTTAGAGATAATGAAAGGACTTCTAGCCATGAGCAAAGTGGACACACTGTCTCCGGGGTCAGCAACCCCCTGTGGGCCCCGGTCCCTTCTGTGTCCCAGGGTGTGAGGCTCCCGGGAGGCCGTGGTCGGTAGAAAAGGGTCCTGTGAGTGGGCCGGGGCAGACAGGAAGCCAGAGCCACCCAGGGAGTCCCAGGGGGGCCACTTAATCATGGAGCTCGTCACAGAGGGGCTGGAGGAGCTACAGAAGAAATGGGGTGGGGCAGTGACCCCGAGTTAGGCATCAGCAGGAAGCCACTGCCATCCAGGGCTGCAGGGGCCGGGGAGGGGTGAGCACAGCCAGGGGCTGGGCGGCCAAGTCCAGGACGCCAGGCACAGACGTCCCTGTCCTCTCCCTGTGGAGCCATACCGGGTGTGCTTAGTTCCTCCAGCAACGTGATGTGACGGCACAGTGAGACGTTGCCCACCAGGGAAGCCCACGGAGACTCAGCGCCCAGCGACTATGGGGCTGGTCACGGGGGCACCTCTGCCTGGCGCACACAGATACTCCAGATCCCCAGAAGGCAATGGGCTCAGGATAGACCACGTGGTTTCCCCCGGAGTTTAGACACAGGAGCGCCTCACTATTGAGGGAGGATGTGTGTCCGTGCAGAGAACTGCTGCAGTCAGATTCCCAGATACCAGCCAAGGGCACCCTCACCAGCAGGCCTTTCCCTCTTGGTCTGGGAATATGTTGAAAGCCCTTAAACAAAGAATGTAAGAAACCTAGGACCAAAGCACCCAAGATTCAGTGTCTTTTTTTTTTTTTTTTTTTTTTTACCCCCTTTATAGAGTCTCACTCTGTCGCCAAGGTTGGAGTGCAGTGGTGCAATCTCAGCTCCCTGCAACCTCTGCCTCCTATGTTCAAGTGATTCTCCTGCCTCAGCCTCCTGAGTAGCTGGGACTATAGGCAAGTGCCATCATACCCGGCTAAGTTTTGTATATCTAGTAGAGATGAGGTTTTACCGTGTTGGTCATGCTGGTCTCCAACTCCTGATCTTGTGATCCCCCCACCTTGGCCTCCCAAAGTGCTGGCATTACAAGCATGAGCCACCACACCTGGTCAGTGTCTTGTTATTCCACATGTCCTGTAGCACAAACGCTGGAATCTTGCTCTGAAGAAACAGTATTCTACGAAAAATAAGGCAGAGGCTGCAGAATATGCTGCACGCTGGCCACGAGAATGAAAGAGGCCAAAGAAAAACATCAGGAACAGACTGCCAGGAAATGCAGACCCTCCAGCGATGAGCTTCTACTTCTAAGTCTGCATCCAGAAAAATATAAAAGTTTGAGTAACAAATAAGATCAGACCCTTCCAAAAGAAAATACCTATAGAAGATGCACAAAAGAAATAAGAAAGAAATCAAACCAGCTCAGTACAAAAAAAGAAAGAAAGAAAGAAAGGCAGCAAGAGAGGAAAAGAGGAACAAATAATTATAAGACAAACAGAAAACAATAAAATAACAACAGTGAGTCCTTCCCCGTCAGTCACTAATGTAAACATAAATGGGTCAAACTCCCCAATCAAAAGACATGGAGTGACTGAATGGATAATAAGATGCAGCTATATGCTGTCTACAAGACACTTTATATTTTTTTATTTGTACAAATTCATGGGGCACATGTGAAATTTTGTTACACATATATAATGCATAGTAATCAAGTCAGGGTATAGGGTATCCATCACCCAAGTACAATATACTTTTGTTAACTATATTAACCCTATTCTGCTATCAAACCTTGAATTTATTTTTTCTATCTTATTGTTTTTCGTACCGTTCAACAAACTTTTCTTCATCCTCCCCCTATCCCCACTCACCCTTCCCAGTCTCTGTTGTCTGTCTTTCCACTCTCTAACTCCATACCACTTTAGATATAAGGACATACACAGGTTCAAAACGAGAGGATGGAAAAAGATGCTCCATGCAAATGGTAAACAAAAGAGAGCAGAGGTGGCCACAGTCACGTGAGACAAAACAGACATCAAGTCAAAAACCGTCACAAGAGACAAAAAGGACTTTATACAATGATGAAAAGGTAAATTTACTGGGAAGATATAGCCATTATAAATATATATGTGGACCTATTAACAAAGCACACTAATATGTAAAACAAACTGATGCAACTGAAGGGAGAAGTACACAGAAATGCAGCAGGAGGTCTCAATACCCCATTTCCAATAATGGATAGATCAGCCAGACAGAAGAACAAGGAGAGAGAAGACTTGAGCAACAGCATAGATCAACTGGGCCTGACAGACACACATAGCAACAGCAGAACACACATTCTTCCTAAGCACACATGGAACATTCTCCAGGAAAGATCATATGTTAGACCACAAAATAAATCATAATAAATTTAAGAAGACTGAAATGCTGAGTGTCTTTTCTAAATATGGGATGAAACTAGAAGCCAACAGCAAAAGGAAAATTGGAAAATCCTACAAATATGTGGAAATTAAACAACACATTCTTGAATAATCAATGGATAAAAGAAGAAACAGAAGGGAACTAGAAAATATCTTGAGGCAAACAAAAATAAAAACACAACGTACCAAAGCTATACATTAGGTACAAACATATGGTACTAAGCAAAAGCAGTACTAAGAGGGATGCTTACCATGATAAATGCCAACTTTAAAAAGAGAAAAAAAAACTCTCAAATCAACAACCTAACTTCACACCTCACAGAACTAGACAAAGAACAAATTGAATCCAAAATTAACTTAAAAGATATAATAAAGATTAGTGTCAAAATAAAATAGAAAATAGAAAAACAATAGAAAAAATTAATAAAACTAAGAGCTATTTTTTGAAAAAAATCAATAAAATCAACAACCCTTTACTAGACTAAAAAAAGAGAAAAGATTCAAATAACAAAAGTCAGGAATAAAACATTACAGCTGATGCCACAGGGGGGAAAAAAGATCATAAGAAACTAGCAAGAACAATTATATGCCAACAAATTGGATAAAGTGGAAAAAAATAGATACATTTCCAGAAATATCCAACCTACCAAGATAGAACTATGAAAAAATAAAAAATCTGGCCCTTTCCTCAGGCATCCCGCGTCCACCGATTCCTCCTCCCTGGTCGCCGTGTCCTTGGCTGGCGTAAAAATGGCTACAAACTTCCTAGTACATGAGAAGATCTGGTTTGACAAGTTCAAATATGACGATGCAGAAAGGAGATTCTACGAGCAGATGAACGGGCCTGTGGCTGGTGCCTCCCGCCAGGAGAATGGCGCCAGCGTGATCCTTCGTGACATTGCGAGAGCCAGAGAGAACATCCAGAAATCCCTGGCCGCAACCTCAGGCCCCGGGGCCTCCAGCGGCCCCAGTGGAGACCATAGCGAGCTTGTCGTCCGGATCGCCAGTCTGGAAGTGGAGAACCAGAGCCTGTGTGGCGTGGTACAGGAGCTGCAGCAGGCCATCTCCAAGCTGGAGGCCCGGCTGAACGTGCTGGAGAAGAGCTCGCCTGGCCACCGGGCCACGGCCCCGCAGACCCAGCATGTGTCTCCCATGCGCCAAGTGGAGCCCCCGGCCAAGAAGCCAGCCACACCAGCAGAGGATGACGAGGATGATGACATTGACCTGTTTGGCAGCGACAATGAGGAGGAGGACAAGGAGGCGGCACAGCTGCGGGAGGAGCGGCTGCGGCAGTACGCGGAGAAGAAGGCCAAGAAGCCTGCACTGGTGGCCAAGTCCTCCATCCTGCTGGATGTCAAGCCTTGGGACGATGAGACGGACATGGCCCAGCTGGAGGCCTGTGTGCGCTCCATCCAGCTGGACGGGCTGGTCTGGGGGGCCTCCAAGCTAGTGCCCGTGGGCTACGGTATCCGGAAACTGCAGATTCAGTGTGTGGTGGAGGACGACAAGGTGGGGACGGACTTGCTGGAGGAGGAGATCACCACGTTTGAGGAGCACGTGCAGAGTGTTGATATCGCAGCTTTCAACAAGATCTGAAGCCTGAGTGTGTGTGCGCGCGTGCATGAGGCCCTGCCACGATTAAAGACTGAGACCGGTAAAAAAAAAAAAAAAAAAAAAATCTGAACAAACCTATAACTAGTAAGGAAATTGAATCAATAATCAAAAACCTCCCAAAGAAGAAAAGTCCAGTACCATATGGCTTCATGGAGAATTCTACCAAACATTTAAAGAAGAACCAACACCAATCCTTCCCAAATTCTTCCAAAAATTGAAGAAGAGGGCCATATGAGGCCAGTATTATCCTGATACCAAAATCAAAGATACTACACAAAGAGAAAATTACACCAAATTTCTGATGGACATTCATGCAAAAATCCTAAACAAAATGCTAACAAACAAAATTTAATAACAGATTAAAAGTATTTCACATCATGACCAAGTGGGATGGATTCCTGGAATGCAAGGATGGTTCAACATACGAAATTAATGTGATACACCACATAAACAGAATGAAAGACAAAAACCACATGATCATCTCAACTGATGGAGAAAAAACATTCAACAAAATTTAATACTCTTTCATTATTTAAAAAACCCAGAAAAGTATAAATAGAAGGAAATTATAAATAGGATGAAATTTCCTTCTATTTATGTTTATAAATGGAACATAATAAAGTCCATTTATAAAAAGCTCCCACATAACACTTAGTGCTGAAAAATGGAAAGATTTTCCTCTAACACCAAAAGCAAGGCAAGGATGCCCACCCTCACCACTTCTATTCAACATAATATTGGAAATTTTAACCAGAGCAATTAGACAAGAAAAAAAATACAAGGCAACCACATCAGAAAGGAAGTAGTAAAATTATGTCTATTTGTAGAAGACATATTATATTTAAAAAAACTTAAAAACTCCCACAAAAACCTGTTAGAACTAATAAACTGTCTGGGCACAGCGCTCACATCTGTAATCCCAGCACTTTGGGAGGCTGAGGCAGACAGATCCCCTGAGGTCAGGAGTTTGAGACCAGCCTGGCCAACATGATGAAACCCCATCTCTACTAAAAAAAAAAATACAAAACTTAGCTGGGCATGGTGGTGGTTGCCTATAATCCCAGCCACTTGGGAGGCTGAGGCAGGAGAATTGCTTGAACCTGGGAGGCACAGGTTGCAGTGAGCTGAGATCACGAGGCTACTGCACTCCAACCTGGATGACAGAGTGAGACTCCATCTCAAAAAAGAAAAGAAAAGAAATAATAATGAAGAAATAATAAACTAATTCAACAATGTTGCAAGATACAAAATTAACATGCAAAACTCAGTGTCATCTCAATACACTAACAATGAACAATCCCCATTACAACACCATCAAAAGAAAAAAAATTTTAGGAACAAACTTAACCAAGAGGCGAAATACTTGTACACTGAAAACTATAAAATGTTGTTGAAAGGAGTTAAAGAAGACACGCATCAATAGAAAGATATGCTGTATTCATCGATTGGAAGACTTCGTAGCATTAAAATATTCATACTACTCAACATGATCTACAGATTCAATGCAATCCCTATCAACGTCCCAACGGAACTTCTTGCAGAAATAGAAAAATTAGAAAGCATCCTAAAATTCATATGGAATCTTGAAGAACCCTGAATAGCTAAAACAATCTGGTGAAAGAAGACTAAAGATGTGTTACAAAGCTACAGTAATCAAAACAGTATGATATAGGCATAAAGACAGACATACAGATCAATGGAACAGAATAGAGAACCCAGAAATAAGCCCCCACAGGTGTGGTCAAATGAACAGTGTGGTGTTCCTCAAAAAATCCCTATGATCCAGCAATCCCACTTCTGGTTATTTATCCAAAAGAACTGATCACAGGATCTCAGAGAGATATCTGCATACCCTTGTTCACTGCAACCTTGCTCACCATAACTAAGAGGTGGAAGCAGCCTAAATGTCCTTTGAAGAGTGAGTGGACAGAGAAAGTGTGGGATTATATGCAGCAGAATCCTCTTCAGTCTTCAGAAGGAAGAAAATCCTGCCATGCACTACAACATGGCTGAATCCTGAGGATATTATGCTAAGTCAATAAGCCAGTCACAAAAAGATGAACACAACATGATTCCACTCATGTGAGATTCCTAAAACAGTCAAACTCTTAGAGACAGAAAGAATGGCTGTTGCCAGGGAGGGGAAAGAGGAGTTGCTCAATGGATAGAGAGATTCCATTTTCGCAAGATGAAAAAGTTCTAGAGATCTTGTGTGCTAGCATGTGCATTTGGTTAACACTGCTATATATACACTTAGAAAAAGAAGGTGAAGATGAGAAATTTTATGTTATGTGTCTTTTATTACAATTGAAAAAAAAAAAAACAAAAAAACAAGCAACCTCCAAGAAGAAAGTCAGGCAGGAAAGGGGGAGCCGAATCCCATGGCCTGGGAAGATTTCCTGGACTTGGCCTCCCCTGTAGCGGGGACTACAGGCACACGTCACCACATCCAGCTAATTTTTAAAATATTTTTTGTAGAAGCAAATGAGATTTTTCAGGGCAACTCACACTCCTGGCATCATGCAATTCTCCCACTATAGCCTCCTGAAGTGCTGGGAATACTGGCATGAGCCACGCACCTGGCCTGAAAATGATTTTCTGATTAAGTGAGGAAGCTGCTTACTTCATTGATGACAAGTGGGGCTCCAGTGTCAACTTCCGTCTGACCTGAGCTGACGCATGTGACGTCATCTCACTTAGGTCAGTGTAATGAAATTACAGCCCACACGCGCATCAGAACTGCACCCATTTGCCAGTTCTATGAGTCTCTTGCTGAATCTGACAGTGAAAACATTTACTCATTGTCTGTCTTTGCCAAATCTTGCTTGATTTGCAGCCACAGTGTGTCAGCCTGGGTTCCATCAGGAGAGAGAAACCCCACAGTGATTTGAACCGGGCAGGTTTTATTTAATGGTTTATTCAATCTAACAGAGGACTGCAGAAAGGAGGAGTCGAGGATTAAGGAGTACAGAGAACTCCAAAGAACATGAGAAAGCTCACACAGGCGCTGGCACTGGAGAAGCCACCAGCCCAGCACCACCCTGCAAGGGAGCCCAGCCCAGACCTTCCAGTCCAGCCACTGGAGCTGGTAGTTTAGGGACCGGAGAGCAGCACCTTTCCTCCTGCCAGGCCTCCTCGGCGCCCTCTGCTGACTGTGCTCAACACTGCACCAGCTGACACAGGAGAGATGCTGCCGGGCCCAGACACATTTCCACCCAGCAGACAATGCAGGACAACTTTGGAACCCAGAGGCAATAAATCAATAGCCAGCACCAGAAGTCAACTATGAATAGAATAGTTCAGTAAGAATCAGTGAGAACATCGTGCAACGACCGCTTGCAATTTGGAATTCACAATAAGGGCGTGGTGTATTTCACTATTCAAAATCTGGGTGCTGCAGAGCCTTTGTGTCAGTAAAAATGAAAATCTGTGCACACCTGTGTGAGCATCCACACATGCCAAGAGATCCCATTGTTCGGCCTCTGCCAGCACACTACTGGTTATGCGGGGAAGGTATCCACACATTTCTGCTGCCTTCCTTCTCCCCTCTCCTCCAGCCCCTTCTTTTCTCCCCATGATTTCTTTGCAGAAGGACAGGGCTGTGCCATTTGTCCTGTGAGTCCCTGTCCAGATGGTGCTGATCACATCCCCAGGCATCCTTGGAGATGCTCCTCCCTTCCCTGAATTTCATGTAAGTTCTGGGGTTAGAACCAGCAGCTTGATTTGATGGCATTTACCTGTAGTTTGCTAAGAAGGTGAGTCATTCCTCAGAGACACACAGCACCCGGAACCCTCACTCCCAGGGTCGATGAAGCAGTCTGGTTCTGTGTGAAGAGCCCGTTGTTGGTCCCTGTCCCCGGGCCTGGGCACGTCCCACAGAGGAGAGAGGACGGGGCCTCCTCTGGGCTCAGACGTCAGAGGAGAGAGGACGGGGCCTCCCCTGGGCTCAGACATCAGAGGAGAGAGGACGGGGCCTTCCCTGGGCTCAGACGTCAGAGGAGGGAGGACGGGGCCTCCCCTGGGCTCAGATGTCAGAGGAGAGAGAACAGGGCCTCCCCTGGGCTCAGACGTCCAGGACGGGCTCCCAACCCCAGCTGCCACTGATCCCTTCTGGAGGGAGGGGTGAGTAGATGCGGAATAACAGGGCCTGGGTTCTGTTTCCCCTTTGAGTTCCTGACGAAGGGTCCCTGCATCCCCTGAGCTCTAACTTACCTGGTGCCTCCTAACTTTCCCTCAGGGTGGCCCAAATAAGTCAGCGGCCCAAGCACATTCTGTTTCCAGTGCTGAGTGGAGGGTCCTGCGAGGTGCTGATCAGTCCCTCAGCGAGGCAGGCATGGGCTGACTTTGCAGGGGAGAGCTTTTCCCTCACAGTCCACAGAGGCCGAGTCCACAGTGGCCATCCAGCCCCTTCCCCCTGCAGGGAGCCGGCGCCCCAGGCTGATTCCTGCTGACCTCTGACTTGGAGACTCCCAGCCTGTGGTCTCCATCTGATCCTTCTGGGGGAGACCCTGGAGCTCTGGTTTCCAGCTCGAGCACCTCATCCTCACCCCACATGCATCCTTTCCCACAGCCATCCCACAGGGGACTTCAATGCCTCTCCTCTCTAATGCCACCGGCCTCAGTGACCAGTTGTCCAACCCCATGGGTGCAGGGGACACTGGATCCCAGGGTGTCAGGGGAGCTTCTCATCATCCTCCACTGCCTTCCTTTCCTGCAGCAGATTCCGGGTCTGCATGGCCCTGCAGAAGGGTTGAGTGTAGTCATGGATTTGGGAACCCTGAAGGGGGAATGTCATTGTCCTAAGGCTGGGAGACAGGCTGGGTGTGCAGGTGTGCAGGTGGCATGTGTGTGTACAGGTGTTCACATAGATGTGATGTGGGCATGTGTGTGCAGGTGTATGTGCAGCTGCATACATGCATGTGTGTGGAGTAGTATGGATGCTAGTGTGCATGTGTATCTGTGTATCCATGTGGGTGTGTGGATGTGTGCATCTAGTACGCATGAATGTGCAGACGTGTTTTCATGTGCATGCGTGTGTATGTGTGTGCATGGATTGTTTTTGGTTGTGTGGATCTGAGAGTGTGTATATGTGTGTACATGGGTTATGTGCAGGTGTGTATTTGAGCATGTGTGTACACACGGGTATGGATGTGAGTGTACATGTGTGCATATGTGTACATGTATGTGTTATGAGTATTTGAGCATGCATGTGCACACAGGTACCTGGGATGTAGAGATATGAGTGTGTATATGTGTAAACATGTGCTATGTGCAGGTGTGTACTTAAGCATACAAGTGCACACGTACATGGGGTGTATGGATATGAGTGTATGCATATGTACAAACATGTGTTCTGTGCAGGTGTGTACTTGAGCATGCGTGCATAAGTGTGCACACGTGTTTGTTGTGAGTGTGTATGAGTGCACATGTGTGTTTGTTTATGTGTGTGCATGGCATGTGTGTGCTGTGCATCCATGTGGGTGTGTAGCTGTGTGCAGGTGTGTGCAGATATGTGTTTAGTGTGTGCGTGTGTGCACATGTGCATTTTGTTTAAACTCAGGGGGAACCTGTGGTGAGCGGCGTCCCCACACAGGCTGCTCCCCGCTGAGCTTACTCCGGATGCCCTAGACCTCTCACTGGGGGAGAGGGGCTCAGGGCCTCGGCGGTAAAGGCCCAGGTCACACCAGGGTCACAGCACCAATGCCCAGGGCTGGGTGGACGTGGCTGCCAGTCCAGCTGAGCTGGTGGGAGCTGGGTCACTGGGGAGCGGCCCCCAGCCTTGACTCTGACAGCCAACTGTGGCCGGGTGTGCCTGGGGATGCCCGGACTTCCGGCTCTCCAGGAGGAGGTGAAAATCCAGGTTTTACCTGGAACATCCTGACTTTGATCTACTGGCAACAGTCTCAGAATTTCACAGGACGACATATGGACCACATGGAGCGTCCCAGGCTGGGTGGAGCCCCCACCCCACTGGCTTTCTCAGGACTAATGGTCCTGAGATTTCTCAGCAGCTCACAGCCCTGAGGCAGGAGCCATCCATGCTCAGAGTTTTAAGCGCTTTTTCTCATTTTGTGCTCCCCTGGGAAGTGCAATTTAGAGGTGTTGGAACCCAACAGAAGGACTGACCTTGGGAGACTGGCCCAAGGTCACCTGGGCTCAGGGGCAGAGCTGGGATGGACTCTCCTGGACTCTGTGCTGCAGCTCCCCCAGCCCCTGCACTTCACTGGCTCCCTGCCTATTCATTCATAATGCTAATAATTATTAGCGTGGTCATCATCATTATCAGACACCAGTCCAGCGCTGCTTCTGGCTGGAAGGTCTGAGGCTGTGCAGGGAGGAGGGAGAGGTCTCTGTCTTCCTCCCTTCCCCACCCGCCTCCCCTGGAGAGCAGGGAACGGAACAAAGCGTCCCTGGGACTGACTTGCACCTGCTCAGAAGCTGGGGATGAGCTTAAAGCTTTCCTTGAGGAGCTTGAACCTGAGGTTGTCCTGCCACGGTCAGCATGGGGACCCTGCTGTCCACACCTCTGGGGACCCATCCACACAGGCATCTTTCTCTCTGTTCCAGGGGGCTGACACCCTGGGCCTCTCCTCTGGGGTCTCTTGCCACTTGAAGGAGAGGTGGGCTCGCCGTGAGCTCCCATCAGCTGCTGCTTTTGCTGGGCTGCCTGTGCCTTCCCTTTGAAGTGACAATTCACATTCATGGTGTCTGTGCACATTCCTGGTTCCAATGTCTTCTGCAGAAACTCCTCACCCTGTAGTTTCCCTGCCTTGCTATGCTGTGTTAGTGATTACCCACAATGATGGTGACAGGTTGCATTAAAGTCATGAAGAGCAGAGCTCCTTGTGAGTGGGTCCAGGGTGCTCCACTTGGCCGGTGGATGGAGCAGCCACAGTGCAGGACTTCCGGGGACAGCTGTCTCTTCTCTCAAGGTCCTGGCTCAGTCTGGCTGCAGGATGCCCCATTTTCCCTTGTGTGTCCCCAAGGGGCCTCTTCCAGGACTGTCCCAGATGAGAAGGCCTCCTGGGCCCCTCCTCCCTGCTCTCCAGGGCGACTGCGAGCTCCGTGGGGCCCAGGACGGCCCCACAGGTTTCCCTGCAGAGAACTGGGCAGAGACTGACCTCCACAGGCACCCTGGGCCCCTGACCATTTGACGCTGCTCACTCTTCTCCAGACACTCATCCGACCTGAAGTCACGGGTGCTGGTGCCATGGCGACTGGTGCATAGCAACCCACACATTCTCCACACCAGGGCAGGCGGCTTTATTGCTGTTAGGCTGGGTTAGTGACGGCAGCACCCGGGACAGTCACTGTCGAAGCCGCCTGGAACACAGGGCCTGACCATCTAGGAGCAGCCATGAGAGGACAGCCCCGAGCTCTGCACAGAGGACATGAGGTCACACATGGGGACATGATGGCACCAGTGTCCCAGCTCTGCAAAGAGGACATACGGTTACACGAGGGGACACGATGGCACCCACACCCCGAGCTCCGTACAGAGGACACACGCATCACACATGGGGATACAATGCTACACATGCCCCATCTGTGATCACTGTCACCTCCCAGGCATGGCCTCACTGAGGACAACAGAGTGGCCTGGGAGGAATGTGCAGTCACGTCTGCACAGCCCGTGTGACTGGCGGCCGGCACATGGGGTAGGTCAGGTGAGAGTCTCCCTGGGACCCAAACCCCACAGGCCCCCCAGACCCAATCCCCGATCACACAGAACAAGCCAGTAAGCATGTGTCCTGGATGAGCCAACCGTGCTCTGCCCACTTGGG
Organism: Colobus angolensis palliatus; assembly: GCF_000951035.1. Classification (NCBI taxonomy): domain Eukaryota; kingdom Metazoa; phylum Chordata; class Mammalia; order Primates; family Cercopithecidae; genus Colobus; species Colobus angolensis. Next base: position 2,101,353 of record NW_012112586.1, read on the forward strand.
ATGTGGCTGCCCCGCAGGGGTGGGTCCCAGGGGCTGACTTGAGTTGACCCGATGGACTCTGGAGCAGGGCAGCAGCTCCACGCTGGATGGAGTTCAGGGTTTGGTTGGAAGAAGCTGGAGCCCAAGTGATGACACTGGGAAGGGGGCTCCCGGGAGGGCCTATGAGAAGGAGAGAAGCGGGAGGACATGTATTGCTGGGGTCCAGGAGCAGGGTCCTCACGGGATGCAGGCAGCCAGCTGGGTCAGGAGCAGGAGCTGGGGCGGGTGCTGAGGGGCACCTGCTGTGGATGATGGGGGCCAAGGGAAGAAGGAGGGAAACGTGGAGGGAAGTGGAGGTCAGTGTTGAACCCTGAGCAGGGGGTGCAGGCCAGGGAGGGGCAGGAGAGGTGGGTCTCATGGGAGGAAAAGGAAAGGGGAGGGGGAGGTGCGGGGTCTGGACTGTGGGACATGGGCTGAGGGGCGGGAGCATAGGGAGGGGACCCAGGGGTGCCTGACCTGGAGCTCCATCCCTCCAACTGGCCGGGCAAGGGGGCTCCAGAACCCACCTCCTGCGTGTGTCTCAGGGCGGCTTTGCAGCAACCGGGGAGATTTAGGATCGGGAAAAAGCGTAGATTCACGGCGGGGCTTCAAAACAATCAACAGAAACGTCCTGGGTGGGGTGAACAGCAGCTCCCAACCCCACGTGGTTGTATTATATTAGCATTGCCCATCAGGACCGAGAGCTGAGATGTGTCCACGCCGTCTTCACCGGGCCGCCTCCTTCACCCTCACGAGGCAATCATGTCAACACGACAGTCATCTGCATTTTACAGGTGGGTAAACTGAGGCCAGAGCCGCACGGCTGTGGTGTGGAATCCAGGCGCAGGCCTGCCTGACCCGGAGCTGAGCTCTTGCCTCCGACGGCTCACCTGGGCTCGGTCCCCGAGACACGGGTCGCGCGGCACCTGCCAGGGCTTCTGGGTTGAGATGGTTGCAGTGGACACCAGGTCGGGGAGTCCTGCCCGCCTCTCCCAGGAAGCTCCAGCGCCCTTTCCCGAACCCCAGCCTGCAGGGCGTCTCTTCCAGACGCAGGCGCCCCGGTTCGCGAAGCTGGGAGCAGAGCCGCCCTGGCCCAGGCCCGTCTGGGTCTCTGCACGCTGTCAATCACGAGCAGGAAAACGGCCTCGGCGTCAGTCCTGGGCCAGAGACTGTGGCGGACGCGCTGCAGGAAACATCAGGGCCTGCCCCGTCTCCGCTCTGGGGTTGGGGTCCCGAGTGATGGAGCAGACGGAAGCCCCTCGGGAGTCCGGCGGCCTGGGTCGTTAGGACTGAAGCCCTCACGGATGAAAAGACTGAATTTTTCACTCAGGTGTGAAACAGACACACCAGGGCTTTCAGCCTTTCGTCTGCGGCGTGTGCATGACGCACGCGGTCAAGTGTGCAGCAGACACGCTCCTGGGGGCTGACGCGGACTCTGACCAGCCCAGAACGGGTCCCTGGGGGAGGGAACAGAGACGGCAGCCCCTGAACACCGGGACGGACGGCTCTGCTGGGAAGGACCCGCCACGCGGACACGAGGCTCCTCCCCAGCCCCTCCCCTCCCTCCCATGATGCTCTCGGCTCTCCCTATGGGGCTGCCCCTCCCCACATGCACTCCCTGTGGGCCGGGTGGGGCCCTCGCCTTGTCATACACGTGAATCACGCGATCGGGGCCGCATAGTAAACGCACAGCCTCCCTAGGACAGCACTCTGTGGGGTAGGGGTCACATGACCCCATCAGGGCCAAGCAGAGCAAGATCAGGACCGCTGCAGAAGCTATTGGGGAAGGTGGGTGCTGCTTCCTAAGCACAGGTGAGCTGGGAGGTGCTGCAGCATTGATGGGGTCACAGTCAGAGGGGATTCTGGGGCTCCCAGGGGACAGCATGTGGGGCCTGAGATGGAAACAACACAGGAAGGAAGAGCTAAGGACCAGAAAGAGAGAAAGAGAGCAGGAGACAGCACCGGGGGTGGAAAGAGAGAGAGAGAAGGAGTGAGAGAGAGAGAAGGAGTGAGAGAGAGAGGAGAAAGTTGGGGCGGGGAAAGAGAGAGAGCAGGAGAGAGAGAGAGAGCAGTGGAGAGAAAGAGCAGGAGAGAGCAGAGGGGAGAGAAAGAGAGAGGGGTGGAATGAACGAGAGGGAGAGAGAACTTCCTGGACATGTCTCTAGAGGCCAGAACACAGCCATACCTGAAACCAGCTAGAATAACCTAGATGTCTTCACTATGTAAGCCAACACATTCCCGGGCATCTGCTGATTGTGTCAGGGATTCTGATGCTTCACAGAGAACTGCCCCCAGCTGTTCACCCTCTCCTGACTGTGAACGGCCAAGCTAGGCATTTGTCCTGCCAGCTGTGACCCCAGCCGTCCTCTCTGGTGACACATCGCATCTGAATGTAGCAAAGGGAGAAGTTGCCACAGTCAATTACTCTAGTGAACCTTTATTTTTCAAAAAATAAAACATTCCCAATCTGTGGCACTTGGGTATTTAGAAAAACATAAAAACCGTGGTGCCACAACGGTGTGCTTCAGCGCTGTGGAGAAGAGCGGAGTGAACCCGGCTCTAGTGCTGGGCTCTGGCACTGCCTGAGTGTGTGCTCACCACACGTCCTTGTCTTCTTCTCCGGGGAGAGCCCTGACTTCTCCGAGGGAGCCGCGTGACCCTCTATCCTGCTGGTTAGGACATAAATGTCCCTGCTGCACCCGGGGCTGCCTCCGTGGTAATGATGACGCCGGAACCTCGGGTGAGGGAGGGAGGCTCAGAAGGGCCTGTGTCCCGAAGCCTGGACCTTGAGGTGCCCTGCCTGTGGGTTAGGTTCTGCATCAGTTGCTGATGTCCGTTTCTGGTACTTCCCACCAAGGGCCTGAACCTGCACACCTGGGCTCAGTCCCCGAGACACGGGTCGCGTGGCACCTGCCAGGGCTTCTGGGTTGAGATGGTTGCAGTGGACATGAGGAGAGTTGTGGGTGATGGTCGAGAACTGCCCAAGAACAATCTTAATCACACACTAAGAGCCTTGTCACTAAAAGAGGGTGACATCAGGTGGGGGTTCCCCTCCCCTCCCTGGGAAGGGCACGCAGAGCTCACTTGTGGGTGCTGGATCCTCATGGCCTCCTTTGCTTCTAAAGGACGGGGGAGGCAGGAGAACAGGTGGGGCCCAGGCTGGGGCAGGGGGAAGGTGGAGCAGACCCCATGGCCTCCAGGGGATGGGGCAGGTGTCTCTGGGATCCCCCTCCCTCAGGCAGCCCCTGGACTAATGCAGGGGAGGAGAGGGGAGGGGATGGAAGGAGAGGGGAGGGGAGGGGAGGAGAGGGGAGGGGAGAGGAGAGGAGAAAGAAGGGAAGGGAAGGCAAGGCGAGGCGAGGCGGGGCGAGGTGAGGCGGGGCGGGGCGGGGTCCCAGGAGGCGACTGGAAGCCAAGACCAGATGTGGAGAGAGCCCCAGGAGGGAAGTGCTCAGCCCCAGCGAGGCTGGCATGTCCTTGTCACTTGTAACCAAGTTCCTTCTCATCCAGCACGTCTGGGCTGGGGCAGGCTTGACTGCACGTGACAAAACCACACAGGGGGTTGTGTTGTGGTGCTGCCGTCATGGCGTTGTGGTGTGTTGTGTGGTTGATGCTCTGTTGTGATGATGTGGTGTGTGGTGTGCTGTGTGGTTGATGCTCTGTTGTGATGATGTGTGATGTGTGGTGGTGTTTTGAGTTATGTTGTTGGTGTGATGTGTGGTGTGTATTGTTGATGTTGATGTTGTGTTACATGGTGGTGTGCTGTGGTGCGTGGTGCTGTTTTGGGGTTGTTTTCATGGTGTGGTGTGTGGTGTATATGGTTATAGATGCTCTTGCTCTTGTATTGTGTGTTGTTTTGTTATCTTTTTTTTTTTTTGAGGCGGAGTCTCTCTCTATCACCCAGGCTGGAATGCGGTGACGCAGTCTAGGCTCACTGCAAGATCCACCTCCTGGGTTCATACCATTCTCCTGCCTCAGCCTCCCAAGTAGCTGGGACTACAGGCGCCCGCCACCATGCCCGGCTCATTTTTTGTATTTTCAGTAGAGACGGGGTTTCACCGTGTTAGCCTGGATGGTCTCGATCTCCTGACCTCGTGATCCACACACCTCAGCCTCCCAAAGTGCTGGGATTATAGGCGTGAGCCACCGCACCTGGCCATTGTTGTGTTATCTTGATGCACTGCTGCTGTTGATGTGGTATTGGTGTTGTATGGTTGTAGCTGTTGTATTGTGTTATGTTGTTGGCGTGCTATGTCTCTGTCCACATTGGCCAGATGGTCCTGGGAACACTCCTGGAAGCTCCCAGCTCCCAACATCCCCAGCCTCTGTTCTTGGGAAGAGTCCAGGCTGGACCTGGTGTGGTTCAGAAGCTGAGTCTTTGCCAGTCTTCAGCAGGACCACCCTTAGGGTGAGCACGTTCACCTGGAGAGCCCTGTCTTTGTCTGTGGGTTCCTGGGTGGGGCTGTGCCTGGCACTAGGAGGTGAGCAGGGTCCAGGGCCTGGGGGCAGCTTTGCATTCACACCACCTTCGTCCCACCCGTGGGCTCCAGGGCTTCTCTCCCGCACCATCGGTCAGCGGCCACCACCTCAATTTCTGCATCTCCACTCCAGAGCCCCGTTCTTCAGCCTGTACACGAGAAAATCAATGCCCACGTCTTGGAAGAGTTGAAGAGAAAGCCTATTGCATGTCAGAACGTGTTAAATCTCCCTCCAAATGGAGCTGCAATGGGGCATACTCCTGCCCGGGAAGGGCTTCTCCCACCGTGGGGGTGCTGTCTGACTCTGGCACTCATGTGAATGAACCCACGTCAAGGGCTGGGACACGCTGGGTCCTGGGATGACCCTCAGCGCCGGAGTATGTCTGAGCCCCTCTAGAAGAAGACGGCCCAGCTGCCCAGGCCCCAGCTCTGCTGAGGGCTGAGGACGGGCTGCGGCCAGGGTAGGTCCTCAGTGGAGCAAGGCAGGGAGCCCCTGAGTCTGGAAACAGCCATTCAGTGTCATCGAGGGCATTGTTGTGTCATCCTCAACACGGATAATGACAATGACGCTGGCAGCTGCTTCCCTCTTTCCAGGCACTCTGGAAGCACCATTTTTAATCCAGTGCCCAGAGGCTGGGACTCTGAGACCCGTTCCTTCTTTGCCAAAGCTCTCTCTTCCACAGCGGGAGGCTGGGACGGCAGGCAGCGACCTCCTTGTGGGGCTGACATCGAGGATGGTGATGATGACACTGAGCTCACTGCGTGGCCAGCAGGAACCTTAGCAGACCCAGACACCTGGGTGCAAGTAAGCCTGACTCTCCATCTCCCTCCCAAGTACCCCAGGAACACTACCCAGCCTTCTGTGCCTGTTTCCTACTCTGTAGAATGGGAGTCACACCAATGGCACTGTCCCAGTTAGGGCGAGGCTGCTGGAGCGCTCCCAGCACTCAGCATTGTGACTGAGGTGTATCTCTCACTCGAGTCTGGCACAGATGCATCTGACGGTCAGCAGCTCCCTCCATGCCCAGAGGCCCTGCAGTCTAGCTGCAAAGATCTTGAAATTCTTAATTTTATGTTTGAATTTGGGCTTTGTAAGTGAAGTTCAATGGAGCTTGCCCTGGGGGTTTGGAACCTGGGTCTCTCAGTTCCCCCTCCCTACTCACTGAACGCTGAGGCCCCAGCCCTGTCCAGCCTCCCCTCATGCAGTGATCAGTCCAGTCGAGGGAGGCTGCATCCCACCTCCATCCCTGGCAGGGGTCTGGGTCAGGCACCAGGAGGGTTGGAGTTGGTGTGTGCCACGTGGCAGCAGAGGGTCCATCTGCGCCCCACACTGAGGGGGGCTGGTGCTGGTCCCTGTATGTCTCCTGAGGACACCTACCATGTATTCCTGCCTATTAAGTGCCCTGCACTGGGCTAGGTCTGCTGTTGCTTCGTCTCGTTTCATACACACCCTCCAGGGCCACAGATGCACCCGCCTGACACCAGGGATGCCTGGGGCTCAATCTCAGGTTTGCCAGACTCTAAAGCCCACGCATCAGCCTCCACCAGACACGGCTTCTGAGTCCAGGAGGGATGAGGGAGGAGGGTCCCAGCCCCAAGGTTCCAGCTGTGGAGTTCCGAGAACCCCACGGAGCTGTGTCTGTTGCCCTAGATCCCTCCCGTGGTCCCACTGCCCCAGGCCTCAGAAGGAAACCGGTGCCATGGAAACACTGCTGACACCTGGCATGTCCCCTGCCTGCCCCTGGAGAGAGCCTGGCTGGGATTCAGCACCCGGATTGAGCAGGGAAACATCTCCTCACAGGAAAGGAAATCTCCATTTCTACCGATGGACATTCCATGCAAGTCACCCTGAAAATTCGTGGCAGAAGGTCAACTCCAAAACGGACTTCCTGCTCCATAGCTCTGCCTTCAGAACCTTGAAAATTCATGCGGAAGGTCTGTTGCAAAATAGATTTCCTGCTCCATAGCTCTGCCTTCAGAGGATCTCACATAAATAAGGAATGAGGTGCAGATGTGGAAGGAAATAGAGACTCCGTGATCTTAAGAGGAGGGAGCCGGAAGCTGGGAGATGGAGAAAAAGGGCAATAATAAAATCAGAGGTGCATAACCCCCAGCCCCTCTCCGAAATCCCATCGTGGTGATGCTGGTTGAGGAGATGGCACTGTCCCCATATGGCCTCCAGATTTAAGCTCAGAGTCTGTGTCCCTTATGCTGAGACCACAGGTAATGACGTGTGGGCTCCTCCTATAGGGCAGGACCCACCCCCTGACACCTGTGTCCATTTTCCAGGTAGCTGAGGCGCGGGAGGCTGAAGGAAACTGAGAGCCAACTCCTTGCACCCCAGCCCTGCTAGACACAGTGTGGCCCCTGCAAACTGTGAAGTGCAGCGCACCCCAGCAGGTGGTGGGAGCGCCTTTGCTACCCTCACTGGCTTCTGCTCCTCGTGAGGTGGGGGGCAGACACTCCTTTCTCTAGAGCCCCGTGCAGACCCTGATGGGTCAGGGCCTCCTGTGCTGGGGACTCTGGGAGCATCTGGGGCTGTTGCGGCCAGTAGAGCCTACAAAAGGCCAAGCCTCCCTCCTCCCCTGCCTTTCATTAGAAAATCCAAGCAGCCGCATATCTCATTTGAGAAATAAATATTCATTGAAACCACATAATATGGATGCTTGTATGGCTGTATTTGAGGGGAAATTAAAGGAATAAGTAACCCATAAGTCTTTGAATGTGTTGTCCTTAGGTAGAAATGTCTCCAGGTTTTCTATGGCCACCTACTGAATTATTTAAGTTAGTTAAACTTAGATGTTAAGAAATAGTCAAAATGGTCCTAGTTCCAGCATTCTTATTTCTTATTAAGATCAAATGTTTATGCAAAGCATATGGATTGATTACTCTAATGAGAGTTCAGTAAAGTTGGGGCAAATAACATTTTAAGGCAATTTCAGGGAGATTCTGCAAATCTCTAACAGAAATCACCAAGAGTCTCAGGGGAGCAGATGGCCACCTCATCTTCCCCAGTCTGATGTAGCCCTGGGATGGGGGCCATCACTGCAGGTTTGCACCCTTGGAGTACTGGGGAGTTTCACTAAACTACCAGGAAGAGGTGTTGTGGGCTGAATCCTGGGTTCCCGTGGGGTCAGAGGAGCCTCCCTGGTCTGCAAGGAGGCTCTTGTCTGCAAATTGCAAGTGCAGGCCCTGCCTGCCTCACCCCGACCCCAGGCAGAGGCTCCTCGAGGGCAGCACTGGGTGGGAGGTGAGGGTGGGTGGGAAATGGCTTTCACCCCGGCGGGGAGCTCATTCCTGGACGTCAAGCCCACATGCCCTGGATGGTTTCCAAGAACAGGCGCCTGAGTTGTGCTGAGCCTCATGTCAGACAGAGCCTGCTCCCCACCCTGATGGAAGTGACCCCTAGGAGGAGAAAACCTGGGCAGGTCCACTGACCCCAGACACCCACTCCTTCTAACTCATGCATGTCTGGAGGCCTTGGGGTCTCGCCCACACCCCACGGGCAGGTGTCCTCCAGTTACCCCCAGGGATGTGGCCTCTGGGGGACCCCTCCTCTGAGGCTCCCCCCAGCAGAAGCCCTGCGTGAAACTGCTCCTGCTGGCTCCCCTCCCCCACCACTCAAGGCCCCTATAAGAGGCTGGGAGGGTTCTGGGTGGAAGGGGACAGAGCTCAGTTGAAGAGAAGATCTTGGTCTCCGGGGTAGAGCTCCTCTCTCTTCCCCTCTCCCTCTCCACACACTGTGGGTGCCCTAAGGGGCTGGTGGTTGTTTCAGGGCTTGTAAAACTTTGGACTGACCCCCTCTGCCCCGGTCCTGGAGTGGATGGTCCACGGGGCGTTTGTAGCATTCTTTGTTTCAGGACTGGGTCTGCTCTGAGGCTGTAAGCTATGGGGAGAGAGTCCACGCACATGCTGCCGTGAGCTGTGGGAAGAGAGTCTGCGCACATGCTGCTGTGAGCTGTGGGAAGAGAGTCCGCTGGTGTGAGCTATGGGGAGAGAGTCCACGCACATGCTGCTGTGAGCTATGGGAAGAGAGTCCGCTGGTGTGAGCTATGGGAAGAGAGTCTGCGCACATGCTGCTGTGAGCTGTGGGAAGAGAGTCCGGCTTGGAGCTGCAGACCATCCCTGAGAACACACCCCAGCTGCCAGCCGCGAAAAGCGATCAAGTTGCTACAGGGATCCCAGAGCCCATTTTCCGTTTACTGTGGCCACATGTCCCTCATTGTGGCATCCACATCAGGGAGCTGTCAGGGCAGTGGGGCCTGACAGAGGGGCTAGATCGGGGTGCAGTGGTGCTCTCACTTCCTGGGTGACAGTACACCAAGTGACCTTGCTGTACCTCAAAAACTAAGCACAACCATCAAAGCTACAGCTACAACAGCCACACAAAAATCAATCAGATGGGCCCTCCAGTTTCTGCCAAGACAGAGCAGGGCCGCCCTCCTGGCTTCTCCCTTTCACAGCAGAATATCCTGGGCATCACTCCACAAGTGCAGGAAGACTCTGAAACCTGGGGAAAAGGCAAACCCGGGGCCTGGGGCAGAAGGAACCACAGGCCTGGAGTCCTCTGGGCTGCAGCTGCTGCCTCCCTCACGGGCCTCCCCCATCTACCCCCTGCAGCCGTGGGGCAGAGCAAACCCCTTGGGGCCACTGAAATCAGGTGCCAGACAACCATCTGGGCAGCTCAGACAGGAACCATTAGAGGTGAAAGGAGGCTCTGCCAAATGTGGTTTGACTTTTGCGTGCTAATCAGCTGTAATTGTTAGATCCACATTTCTAATGCAAAGAGAGAACAGAATTCTCACCCTGAAGCCTGGAGTCTACTGCTCCCCAAGGCAGAGCGCCCACTGGGGCTGGGGTTCAGGAAGCCAATGCTTTGCTATTCCAACTGCAGGGTGTGCTCTGAGGCGGGAGGCCTGCTTTGCATTCTGGAAACCTCTGAGCTTCTCTGCAAAGGAGCTCCATGCCTCTTTCCCGATGTCCCAACTCCTCCTCCTCCTCCTGCAGCTGAAGCTGGCAGTTACAGCGGCAGAGCAGAGGCTACACTGGTGTCCTGAGTCCCCGGGCTGAACCAGAGGTGACCCCGCAGCAGAGCAAAGATGACGCTGGTGTTCTGGAGTCTCCGGGCTGACCTGGAGGTGACCTGCACCATGCTGAGGCCCCGGGGAGGCCACACCCACACTTAGGGCTGAGTGTCTCCAGTGCCACTCACCTAGTGACGGGTGGAGGTGCAAGCAAGGACGATACAGCTTCTGCCCCACGGTGCCTTGAGTTCATGGGGTGTGGGCGGTTCTAAGGACGGGAGCTCTGAGAACGGAAGCGGCCTCCTGACCGAGGATGCTGGAGCTGGCCCTAACTCCCTTCCCCCTGGGAAAGGAAAATATCTTGGGCCCCAAAAATCACTTGGGGAAAAAGTCAAGCTGGGAACTGCTCAGGGCAAACCTGCCCCCATTCTATTCAAAGTCACTCCTTGGCTCCCTGAGATAGATGCATATCTGATCTGCCTCCTTTGGAAAGGCTAATTAGAAACTGCAAAGGATGTAACCAATTGTGTCTGTAACTACCTGTGACCTGGAAGTCCCCTCCGGCTTCTAGTCCTTCTGCCTTTGCTTCCAGTTGTCCCGCCTTCCCAGACGGAACCAGTGTACTTCTTACATATAGTGATTGACGTCTCATGTCTCCCTGAAATGTGTAAAACCAAGCTGTGCCCGACCACCTTGGGCACGTGTTGTCAGGACTCCTGAGGCTGGGTCAAGGGTGCATCCTCAACCTCAGCAAAATCAACTTTCTAAATTAACTGAGACCTGTCTCAGATTTTCTAGGTTCACACCCCAGACACGGGCAGGTCCCTTCCCACGGGCAGAGGATGCAGCCTGAAGGGAGAGCAGAGAGCCCACCAGCCTCCCTCCCAGGGCCCCAAACCAGACCTTCCCCACCTGCCAGTCCTTGGGCTCAGACCCCTGACGGCAGCTCATGGGGTCCCCAGCTGGGGGTCCTCAAGGCCAGGCTGTAGGAAAGAGCTGGAAGCCCCAGCCATGGGTGCTGAAGGTTCATCCTGGAGAAAGGGGATTTGTTCTCAGCCTCTGGAGAAGAGCACCGTCTTCCCGTTGGTAGCGTCTGTCTGTCACAGCAGGCTCTCGCCTGGGGTCTATGTGGACAACTGGGTCTTACTTTACTGTGTTGTTTCATAGGTAAGGCTCCCAGAGACGGAGAATCTCAGCTCAGTGAGGACAGAAGTGCGGACAGAAGTGCGGAGAGCCTCACCAATCACAGCCAAGCCACTGAGGCAGACACAGCCACACCACACTGGAGGCCCGGAGGCTGGAGGCTGAGTGGCTGCTTAAGTTTCCTGAGGGAAGAAATTTGGTCTGAAATCGGTTCACAGTCAGGAAGAGTCCTGGACTGAGGTCTGAAGATCTGGGGTTCGTTTCTGTCTCCAAAATCTAAGCCTAGGATAGAGAACTCAAGTTCAAATAGTCCAGTGACCCTACGTGGATGGCATGTGGCATTTTCATGTCATTGGTGGGTCACCTGCACCCTGGCATGGTTACGGTGGGGAGTCAGATCCTTAGAACCAGGTTAGCAGGTGCTGGAGCAGCCTTAGGAGGAATGGGCATTGACTTACATTCCTCTCGGAAGCTCCCATTAGACCCGCGTTGCTTCAGGATGCTTGCTCAGGAATTGGAACAAAAGCCCCTCTGAGGGCTGGGACCCACGGCCCACAGTGAGCTGGGCAGCTGGGGTTCTCTGCTCCTCTAGTACCAGACATTTGCACTCTGCTTCCTCCGGCCGTGGCATCCGATCACTGGGCCAAGCCTCTGTGTGGGTTTCCTTTCATCTCCATGCCATTTCTGCCATGACCTTTTTCCCCAGTACCGAGTTTACAGGAAGTCCACTTAAATGGGGCCAGCATTTCTGTGCTCAATAATTCAATGCTTGCGCTCACTGCCAGGCCGGGTAATTTAGTAACCGTGGAGAGCACAGGCTGCCTTCCACCTATAGATCATGTTCCATCATGTTCCGCTTTGACTTCCAGAGCACACGGGTGGGTGAGGGCACTGTCCTTCCCAGCGACGGCTGTGACTTTTACATGGCCATTTAATGCTCCCAGTTAATATGATGGTGAGAGGAAAATGACCTGTGATGATAGCAGTCCTGGCCACCTAAACGTTCCCAGCATTTTCCTTGTAAAACGCTAGTGCCACTAATAGGCAGCTGTATGCAAACAGTGTGCACATTTGTAATACAGTGGATGCACATCATATTTCAAAAGCTCTCTGGCAGGGGTTTGAAATTAAGTGACAAGACATTCCCATCAAGGGCAGGACAAGGCAATGTTCCGTGGTTGCGAAGATGCCAAGTTATTTGGACAACAATTTTCCCTTGTCCTAAAGAGCTACTGTTGATTCCAAGGGACGCATCCTCCTTGCAGTGACCTGGGTGACAAATGACTCCTGGGCCCACACTCTTCCGTGCCAGCCCTGGAGATCTTCCTGGCTGTGTCCCAGGAAGGAGGTATTGATGTGTGGCCCTGGCATGGCCGGGGACGTGTCCCCCAGGGGTGGCTTGCAGACCACCTGCCTCAGAAACAGCTTGGTGGGGGAAGGGGAGGGCTTCGGATATACATGTTTGTTCATTCGTGTCCAGAGCCAGACGCTGAGATGGAGGCTGCCTTTCCCAGGTTCCCGGGGGTGTCCGTGTCCCCCACTTTGGGAACCTCCGATGCAGGGAAGGAGGCCAGGGCTGGGACCCAGGGGCCTCGGGTTTGCCCTGTCCCCACTGTCTTCCCCATGATGGCGCATTGCTCCCTGGGCTGTGCCCTTGTTACTGTGAGTACCTGTCAGGTGCTCCGGGAGCTCTGTTTGCAGTTTCAGGCAGTTCTGAGTCCATTTCTAAGGGAGAAGAGGGAGTGGCATCGGGCAGAGAGGAGGCGTTGGGAACCGGGGGCAAGGGAGACCCCAGACCACACACCCAGGTGTGCAGAGGGGTCTCTCTGCCTCTGGGAATTGGTGTGACCTGGGATGGGTCTCCCTCACTGCTGCGGGGGGAAAGCTTCCCTTTCTCTAGTCCCACTCTCCAACTGCGGCCTCCCTTGGCCAAACTCAACAGAAATTATTAGTGGCATCTATGGGCAGCAGCCCCTGTGTTCTGTCTCCGGGGTCAGAGACCAGGACTGAGAGGCAGCACGTGGAGAACGACCAGCAGCATCCATCAGTCAGAGTCACCCTGCCCAGCCCACCCTGCATCTCGGGGGCCAGGGCATGGGGGGTGGGCATGGTGTGATGTGGGAGATGGGTGTGGGTGTGATATGGAGGGTGGGTGTGGTGTGATATGGAGGGT
>NW_012112586.1:2119613-2121358 GCF_000951035.1 Colobus angolensis palliatus
GTGAGGTGTGATATGGAGGGTGGGTGTGAGCACTATATGAATCTCCACCTGGGAAAGGCCAGGGCCCATCAGATCACCCCACGTTTATACCCAGCACAGGGTCACGGGATAAGGCCCTTCTCTCTGGCTTCCTCTCCAGCTTACAGTTCCCTGTCCATCTTGGCCAAGTTCATCTGATTTGCAGATGGGGAACCTGCCTGCCACGAATCCTATGGTCCCAGGTAAGCATTGTGAACCAGAATATTCAGCTGTATTATTCGACAGTACCTACGTTCCCTCAAGGAAAAGCCACTTTCCTCTCTCTCTGTGTGTCCTTCTCTCTCCCTCTCTCTCCAACTTCCTTTGGAAAATCAAGAGCAAAGCTCCCTCCCAACTCCTGGTGTTCCCTGGAATGAGACCCACTCCAGGCAGAATGGAAGCCGCTGTGTGAGTTGAAGAAATGAATGAAGTGATCGGGAGCTGAGTGCCAGAGGAGAGTGTCCCCCCGGGCATATGTGAAAACCTGGGGACCCCACTGAACTTTTGAAATCCAAAGAAGAGACTCCTGAGGAAAGATCTGTATCATTTGCTGGGGTGTAAGATGTGCGAGGATATTAACAATTTAACAAACACATATCAAAGGAAGGTATGAGTACCATTTTCAGTGATAATTTTCTATTGGAAGCATGAATGATACATAGACATATATTTTCTTGATCTGGTTTAGTAAAATATTATTAATATTAGATAACCAAATTCCTGCTGTAACCCAGAGGGCTAAATTGTATAAACAATGTTGTCTGATGTCCTGTTTGCCAGGCATTATGGACTGCCACCCCAGCGTCCTCCCCACCTCTTCTTCCTGGCCCTCTCCAGGCAGACAGGATGGAAACTCAGTACTTGACTGACCTTCCCAGCCTCCTTTGAAGTTCTGAGCTGCCTCAGGGCTCCTCACCAGAATCAGCTCTCGGGATCCAGGCTTCTCTGACTCAGAGCCAGCGCAGGCTTCAGCCCCCACACCTCCTCCTGCTCGGCCTCCTCTGGCCTGGGTTGATGAAATGGAAGCTCCCTCCCCTGCCTCCCTGTGCCCAGGCTCACAAACCCTTCACTGGACGTCTTTATTTAGGGAGATTTCCTGCCCAGGCCTGCTTCCAGGGCAGGATGGTATTGATGCAAAATCCATCACTTAGTGAGTCTGGGCATTTAATCAATGAGGCTGCAGGGAGCCCCGTGTGACTCAGAAGGCACCAGGAGTGAAGGCCAGGCGAGGAGAGCATCCAGAGTGGGTGGAAGGGCGGTTTTTATTTTTGATCCTGTAATGTCAGGCTCCAGCAATGAGATGTCTCTTCCCCGTAATGCTGGCACTGCAGCAGAATTCCACTGCAACCCAGATATTTGCTCAGGTACTCATTGTATAACACCCATGTTCATTCAATAAATGCCCCACATGTATCCTATGTGCCTGACACAGATCTAGATGCTGGGCAGAGTGAACTAACAGCTCACAGGTCACACCGAGCTTGTTGTGGTCCCTAATGGAATGATGGTGACGATGGTGTTGATGATGATGATGGTCGTAATGGTGATGGTGATGGCATCATCGTGGTGATGATGGTGGTGATGGGGATGGTGATGATGATGGCATCATGGCGGTGATGATGGTGGTGATGGGGATGGTGATGATGATGGCATCATGGCGGTGATGATGGTGGTGATGGCATCATGGCGGTGATGGTGGTGGTGATGGGGATGGTGATGATGGTGGT
>NW_012112586.1:2122923-2124126 GCF_000951035.1 Colobus angolensis palliatus
CTGATGACGCTGCTCGGCTTTGCACATGAACTGTGCCATCCCAGGAGGCTGTGCTCTCATGAGGAGGTGTGTGACTGTCTTAATGAGACATCCCCAGCACGGAGCCAACCCAATCTCAGCTCCTCAGGGTGAGTTCTCTGAGCTCTGACTGTCCTCACCCCCCATGACAGCCTGGCTGAGTCCCAGGGGATAGGTGCTCTGACACTGAGACCATGTATGGGGCTGTGTGCGTGGAAGTGAGGTAGGAACTGAGGGCTCAACACTGGAGCAGATTGAAGACTGGCTGAAACAGAGAAAAGGCCACAGTGCCTCTCCATAAGACACGCCCACTAGTGCCATGACAGTTTACCATTGCCACGACAACACTGTGAAGTTCCCTCACCTTACCATGGCAACAACCCAGGACCTGGAAGTTACCACCGTTTTCCTGAAATTTCTGCATAAATCTTTCCTTAATTTGCATGTAATTAAGAGTGGGTGTATGTATAGATACATATGACTGCAGAGCCTCCCCAAGCCGCTCCCCTCAGCTCACTGCCCTGGGCTAAGCCCCAGTTTTGGGGCTTTCCTGCCCTGCTCCAGAAGGGGAGATCCCAGCATGCCCCAGGCCAGCTCCCACCCCCTCCATCCTCTTCCCCATGCACTGGCTTCATTGGGGAATGCTTGGAATTACTCCAGGACAGCTTTGTCATTTGCCCAATGCTGTGTCCCCAGGTAAACTGTGGGTTCCCGCAGAGAGAGGTCCTCATGGGGGCAGAGTCTGCAGTGCCCCAGACCCTATGTCCCCCCCTCCCCCAGCCCGGGTACATTTAGACCCATTCCCAGCCTCCCTGTGTCAGGTGGGGTCAGGCGACCAAGCTCTGCCCAGAGGGCAGCACTTCCAGGCAGGCCCATGAAGAAGAGCCTGCAATTCTCACATTTTCTCCTCCTTAGGAGCCAGTTAGACAGAGAGGACCCCAGGGGCTCAGAGGACAGTGGAGGGAGTCGACGCAGGAGCCCGGGCCCTGATTGACCGTGGGGTGGGGTGTAATCCTGTGCCCCACTTTGGAATGTCCCAAATGAACATTCGACTCATACTGGCTGAAGTCCCTACAGGAGTGGGGTTGGCTGTTAGGGTCTGTCGCCCACCCTGACCAAACAGCCATGAGTCCAGACTCAGTTCCTCCCACCTTGGTCTGAATGTATTAGCTCCCTTGTTCCAGC
>NW_012112586.1:2125021-2132978 GCF_000951035.1 Colobus angolensis palliatus
GTTGACTTTATTTTCTTCTTTTAATGTCTCCCTAACGGACCTGTTCATCTCCGCTGTTCATTTGCCATTTCTTTTCCTGCAAAGGTAAACTGTCACTCACAGGCTCATTACCCGTGCTTGCTATTCTGGGCTTACTCTGTGGGGGTGTCCCGGAGTTCAGGATCATTCACAGAGGTCGGGGGCATGCATCAGGGCTAAATGGGGCTATTGACATTAGTTTCCAGGGAGGCTGAAAGACACCCATGGTGACCACTGAGCACTCCAGGAAAAGACTGAGCCCAACATTCTATCACAAGAGATGGGAGCTAAGTGACAGCTGGTCCTCTGCGGCCTGTCCTGCAAACGTGGGGTCCATGCTTCCTTTCTCCCCACACTGAGTACGGGGCAGGTGCAATGCTGTGGGGGCTACCACTCTGTCACCTCACAGTCAAGCATGTGTTTAAAGCTCAGCAGAGAAGGGGCCTGGGTCCAAGCTCAGGCAGGGAGAGCTTGTCTCTCATGGGAGGTGGCGGGGAGCGGGGGTCTCAGTGTCAAGGCAGTGAGACATCTTGGTCCTTACGATATGGTCCTGAACAGAGTGGAGGAGCCAAATTGCCTTCTCTCTGGGCCTCCACTGCTCTCCCTGTAAAGTACAGGCCCTGGAAGAATCATCTATGCATTCAGCAAATGTCTAGCAGCATCATGCTGAGTACCATCATAAAAATGACTCTGTTCCTCATCTGCATGGATTTTATAGTCTAGGCAGGAAATCCTGCATTTAACAAATAATCATAGAAACAAATAAATCATTATAACTTGTGATAAGTTCTGGGAAGAAAAAAAGACAGGTCGCTCGAGACCATATCAAATGAAGGATGGGGTGGAGAAGCAGTGGATGTACATCCCAGACCTCGAAGTGTGAGCTGAGACCTACAGGGCGAGTAGAAACAAGCCAAGCAAAGAATGGAGGGGAGAGGCCGTCTCCAGTCACAGGAAGGGCATGTGCAGGGGCCCCAAAGCTGGAGAAAGCCAGGGGCCGGGAGAGGAGAGAGGTGAAGAGACGGTTTCAGAAAAAGGCAGGATGCTGGCCACGAGGAGCTTCTGAGCAGAAGGACACTCGTATGGGGGTGCCTGGGGCCTCCCCACTAGTGCTGTGGACAAGGGATAAATAGAAAGGGGGCCCCTATGGTCCCAGAACTGACATGAATTGTATTGTAGGTAACCGAGTGCATGTGAGTGTGCGAGAGTGTAACTGGCCTTGAGAACTATGTTTCAACGGCACTGCAGGCTCCACCCACATCACCCTGCTCAGAAGGTGTGGCTGCTCCCAGAGAGAGCCACGACGACCCTTCGTGCACCCTCAGAAAGGGTCCCTGTGTCCACCTCTCAGGGCAGCCCGGGGCAGCAGGACCCTTGCAGGGTCTGGTCAGCTGGTGAGACTGCCGTCCTTCCTTGGGCCTGTGGTCCATGAGGACTGTGGGCAGCTGAGCGACCCCAACCCCTCCATCGGCAGGGACAGCCTGGTCAGGAGCGGTGGGAGCTGGGGCCCTTCATTGTGGTCTTGTGCTCCCACGTGACCCCCCTCTCCCCCAAGCGGCCTCAAAGGGGACAGGCAACATCACAGCTTGACGGTGCTTTCAAGAAGGCGGGAGGATGTGCTGGTGGCTGGAAGATGAGGGTTTTCCTGAACACAGGCCTGGGATGGGGTAGCTCGGGTCTCAGGCGTCCTTGTGGCTGGTCTCTGAGCTCCAGGTCCCAGCCTGTCTCTTTTCCCTCCTGCTGGCCGGGTCTCGGGGGTCACTGTGGCTGGTCTCTGAGCTCCAGGTCCCAGCCTGTCTCCTTTCCCTCCTGCTGGCCGCCAGCTACAATTTTCTCGGGTGTCTGAGTCTGTGCACTTGAGGTGACCACAGGACCCTCGAGGTTACTTTGCTTTCCTCCTCCACCCGGTTTAGGGAGGAAGAGGTCTTCCAGCTGTTGCCCACGCTGATCAGTGTCACTTTCACAAACATTTCAACATAAGACTTTTAAAGACACAGAGGCGGTTCCCAGGTATCTTCAAAAGACGTTGCCCACATTGTATTTTCTCTTTGCAATGATTCACTGTAGAATGCCTGAAAACAGAAATGATTAGAGAGGAAATAAAAATTACAAGTCCTGCACACATATACATATATGTAAAATAAAAGATAATACCATAGACACAATGATAATACCAACTTTTTCCTTTCAAAATTACTTTTAATTATGGTAAAATACACATAACATACAATTCACCATCTTAACATTTTTAAAATCTTTTCATTGAGGAATCATTGACATACAAAAAGCTGTCCATATTTAATGTGTGCAACTGGATGGGTCTGGAGATGAGTGTACACTCACAAAACCACCACCACCGCCGAGGCCTTAAACACACAAAACCACCACCACCGCCCAGGCCTTAAACACATTGTCTAAAGAACAAAACCGCCGCCACCATCAATGCCATAAACACACAAAACCACGCCACCACTGAGGCCTTAAACACCCTCTAAACAGTTCCTCACACCCTCTGTGTTTATTGGTTTTTTTCTGAGGGTGATAAGAACATTTCACATAAGATCTACCCTCTTAGCCCACAACAGGACTTGGAGACAAGGCTCCACGCCTGCAGCAGACCTCGGGGCATATTCGTCTTGTGAGATGGTTTGGATCCACGTCCCCGCCCAAACCTCATGTTGAGCTGTGACCCCAGTGCTGGAGGCGGGGCGTGTTTGGGGGGAAGTGTTTGGGTCAGGGGGGTAGACCCCTTATGGCTTGGTGCTGTCTTTGTGATGGTGAATGAGTTTGCAAAAGATCAGGTCCTTTAAAAGCGTGTGGCACTCCCCACCCCCACCTGCTGGCTCCCGTTCTCCCCATGATGTGCCTGCTCCTGCTTCACCTTCTGCCGTGAGTCAAAGCTCCCTGAGGCCTCCCCAGAAGCACAGTCGTGAGTCAAAGCTCCCTGAGGCTTCCCCAGAAGCAGAAGTCGCAATGCTTCCTGTGCAGCCTGCAGAACCAGGAGCCTATTAAAGCTCTTTTCTTAGAAGTTACCCAGTCTCAGGTGTTTCTTTTTAGCAACGCAAGAAGGGACCAATACATATTGTATGAGCGAAACATGACGCCCTTGAACTCACAGCTCCCCATCCCCCTCCCCCAGGCCCTGGTACCCCCAAGCTCCTCTCTGCTTCCACGAGCCTATTTCAGATGCCTCATATAAGGGCATTGTGTGACATTGTCCTTCTGTGGCTGGCTCATTTCGCCCAGCACAGCGTCCTCCATGCCCACCCATGCTGTCTTAAGTGGCAGGGCTTCCTTGCTTTCAGGCTGAATAATGCTCCACTGTGCGGACATCCCGCATTTCCAATATCCACTCACTGTCAGTTCCCACTGGCTGCTCCCGCCTCTTGGCTGTTGTGGTTGTTGCCATGTCCTCCTGCTGGGCGAGCCCATGCTGGGAGCACGGCCAGCATGCAGGTGGGGGAAGGAGCTGCAT
This sequence comes from Colobus angolensis palliatus, assembly GCF_000951035.1. Lineage (NCBI taxonomy): Eukaryota > Metazoa > Chordata > Mammalia > Primates > Cercopithecidae > Colobus > Colobus angolensis. Next base: position 2,128,515 of record NW_012112586.1, read on the forward strand.
GGCCTGGTGGCTCCTCCTGTCCACTCACTCTGCTCTGCTGGGTGCCTGTGCTCAGCCCTCAGCGTCCCAGCTTCAATGCAGACTCAGAAGCAACATCTGAGGCAGTGACGTGGAGTGAGATGCTTTGGGGGCATCAAGGGGGCCAGGCAGTGGGGATGAGAAATGGTTCTTCCAGGGATTCCCAGTTGCCCGGCAGTGATGCTTCCCCATCAGTACCCTTCTGTCCTTGTCCCAGTTCTCCAGGGACCACCGAGTCTGCACTTGTTCTGTCCTCACACCACCCCCAGCTCAGAGCCTGAAGGGCAGAGGGCAGTGCTAACTTCCTAAAGCACTGGGGGGCAGAGGGCCGGATGTCAATGTGAGGGTTTGCAGCCCCTGTGACTACCAGCAAATATCATTTCTCTCAAAGTCACCTGCACATACCTGGCTACTCGCTGCACAGCTCCTGGAGGGGCCTCCAGGCCTCCCCACTACCCCAACACACAGAGGATACACAGGGGCAAGCTGGATGCATTGATGCACTTGGAATGTCGTAGTCCCCAGAGGAGGCTCACAAGGTGCCCAGCGGCGGCTGAAGCAGAGCCTTGAGCAAGGGCACGCCTGTTCTGACATCACCCCGTCCCTGCTGCAGGGAGAGGTGGCACACTCTCCCACCCACACCGCCTGGGTTCACTGTGTTAGGGGAGGGTGGTGGCAGGGATCATAGGTTTGATATCCGGAAGTCATGGGGGCTGGAGACAACCCAGGTCTGGGTCAACTTGGGAGAAATCAGAGGGAGACCTAGGGTTGCCAGATTGGGAAATAAGAAAGGAAGGATGTGCAGTTAAATGTCCATTTCTGCTCAAATATGCATGTGTGCATGGACATAGATATCTGTGTATACACAGGTTTGCATGAGCGGTGGCCATGGGGACCTTTCTGTGACGCCTGGGTGACACAGGCTGCCTTTGTTTTGCTGGGCCCCTGGGTGCCTCGCGGAGGGTCATCCCCTCTCACCAGCTGTCCTACACCCCAGAGGACCTCCCTGCCCCTCCCGAGTGGCCCGTGTTCACAGGCTCTCACAGATTTTTTTCAAGAGGAGCTCATGGTTACTTATTTCTAACGTTCCATTTTGCTTGGAAAAGTTCGAGCCAGTCTGAATTTTCCTGTAAATTCAGGAAATTCACCAGTCCTGAAAAATGACTTGTTTTTCTGTTGCTATTGTTGTCCAAAACCACTTCTCTCTGAAGTTTAGTGCAATGAGAAAGTACCCTGGGGTTGATAAATCCGTACTGAGTTTACCTGGAATATCTTACATCTTTGGATTTCAACCCTTCTTAGATTTCGTGAGGCGTGGCATCGTGAGGCGTGGTCTCTGGTGGGCCTGCTGGGTGAATTGTTGGGTGTCAGTGGCCAAAACAAACAGGCCCAGTGGAGGGGCGGGGGTCAGTGGGGAAGGACCAGGAAAGTTCTCTTCATCGTATCTCTGGATACTTTTCCATTTCACTTTTCCCTTCTCTGCAGAAACAAACTACGCGTACACCTTACCTCTTTGTGCTTTCTTTTCTTTTCTTTTCTTTTTTTTTTTTTTTTTTGAGAGACAGAGTCTCGTTCTGTCACTCAGGCTGGAGCACAGTGGCACGATCTCGGCTCACTGCCACCTCTACCTCCCGGGTTTGATCAATTCTCCTGCCTCAGCCTCCCGAGTATCTGGGATTACAGGCACGTGCCACCACCCCCGGCTAATTTTTGTATTTTTAGTAGAGATGGGCTTTTGCTCTGTTGGCCAGGCTGGTCTTGAACTCCTGACCTCAGGTGATCTGCCCGCCTTGGCCTCCCAAAGTGCTGGGATCATAGGTGTGAACCACCACGCCTGGCCCTGTTTGTGCTTTCATATGAATTGTTTTCTCCTTAATTCTTCTTGAAATTATTTCTTTCCGTTTATTTTGCAAACGTATCCTCCTTGTTGCTGCTCTGTGTTCATCCGTGCCCTTTGTCCTCCTTTCTGTGATGACGATCTCCACTGCTGTGATGCTTGACTTTTTTCCTTCCGCCTTTTTCTTGAGCGCCGCCTCCTCGGTTTTCATCGCCTGTTGTTGTCTTCTGACGTCTTCCTCGAGCCTGTGCCTCCGCCACAAGTTTCTGATCCACGGAGGCCACCAGTAACATCCGGTTCTTTGAACCCGTGGAGGACTGTGGGGCACGGGCTCCTCTGCTTCGCAGCCACGCCGTCCCGCCCTGTGTCCTTCACCCGCCGTTTGTCGATTGCTGCCTCCCTCCCTCCAGCGGTCAGCTGTCCCTCTCTCTTCCTCCCTCTCCACGTGTACAGCTTGGACTTTAACCTTCTTTTGCTCTCAAAGACCTGAAACGCGGGGTTCCTAGAGGGCCCTCTTCAGAGCCACTCTTACAGCCAGCCAGTTGCAAAGGGGCAGATCCCAGGCCATCTTCCACAGCCCGCTGCCTGCTACTCTCTGCAGCTCAAATTTCAGGGGCTCCTGCAGCCGAGACACGGATCCCTACTTTATGCCAAGCATAGGGCCGTGGGGTTCCCTCATGTGACTGTGAGGTTCGCTGGAGACTGTGGGCCTGCCAAAGCGGGCTCTGCCCTGCCTGGTGCCCATCCTGTCTCCGATCCACCCACACGCTGCATCCTGGATCCGCACCTCCCACACCTGTGGATTTCAACATCCAATGCTGTTTCTCCATGTTCCCTCTCACAGGCTCAGTTCCTCATGGACCTGAGACCTTCCCACCCAGCATCTCCCGAGACACCACCGGTGGCGTTCAGCCTTTTACCACTCCTTTCCACCACTCGACTTCTTGCCAGCTGGTGTCCAGTTACATTTTGGCAAAGGTGGTCCCCGGGAGGGCCTGGAGAGAGGGAAGACATGGAAGCCCTCCCTGCTCTCTGCAGTGGCATCGTGAGGCGTGGTCTCTGGTGGGCCTGCTGGGTGAATTGTTGGGTGTCAGTGGCCAAAACAAACAGGCCCAGTGGAGGGGCGGGGGTCAGTGGGGAAGGACCTGGCCACTGCTCCTTTCCTCATTCCAGAGCAGGCTGCGGCCAGGTCCCTGGATGAAGGGGCCTTCAGATTGCAGATCTGAACAGAAGGGCTGCTGGATGATGGTTGAAGCCACGAGAATATGCCTGGAAAAGATAAAGGGCCAGGGCAGGGCCTGAATTAGGGCCAGGGCCGAGCCTGAATTAGGGCCAGGGCAGGGCTTGAATTAGGGCCGGGGCTGAGCCTGAATTAGGGCCAGGGCTGAGACTGAATTGCCGAAGAGAAGAGGGGAAATCACGAAAGGAAACGAAGGAGGACGGAGCCCGGGCTGGTGGAATACCCACCTCCATTTTGGGTCTCAGGAAGGGCAAGCCAGAGTCCCTTCTCGGAGGAGTGATAGGTCACAGCGACTCAGGCCTGATCCTGCTTCGTACCTAGAATAACAGAAGATCTGCTTCAGAAACCTCAAGCTCCGAAGACGCCTTCAGACCCACGAGGATGGAGTGTGAAATTCCATGAATATCGAGTCTATTTTCTGGACCCCAGAGGTGAGCATGGGCTGACAGAGAATGCGTCATTCACGAATCTCCCAGGATAGTGAGGGTGGGAGACACACGCGTGTGCCCTCTGACCCCCAGAGGGCCTCACCAGGAGGTTTTTTTATGGTTCTGGAAAGATGTGCATCTTCCTTTCTGTCGAGCTCATTCTGAACCACAATCCCGGCATCCACATGGCAGACGCTTCCTGGGCACTCTTTAAGAGTCACAGGATGCTTGGGTCACTCAGGACACAGCAAGCTGCGGCTGCAGAGCTTGAAAAGATTTATTGTAAAAGCCCAAGAGGACAAATACAGCATCTTGCACATTACTCCATACTTAAAAATATTTGGATTAATTATACAAAAAATTTGCATTCAAAAGCTTTTATGTAAATAGGAGTTAAAAATTGCAGAGTGTGTAGGAGAAGAGTGTCTCCCCTCAAGCATCTCCAGGGGAGCAGAGCCTCTGGGCTCCGCCTGGTCTGGCTGGCACTGGTCGGCGGTCACTCTGACGAGTGACGGGTGTCGAGCTGGCGAGTGTCAGACTGACATGGGTCAGAGGCCCATGCCCCCTGTGAAGCAAAGCTGGAGGTAGTCCCCACCCCAACCCCTGGCCAGAGACTGTGGGCACTCGGCTGCCTTTAGAGGTGGGGTCCGATGCCCGCCATGTGGACTCTTCTCAGATGGTGACCATGCCGGGTGCACCCGGGTCTCTGTCCCGTCTCCTACGCTGCTGGCTTTGTGCAGAAACCATAGTTCCTGGGCTCCTGGGTCAGCGCCGGGCCCAGACCCCGAGAAACCGTTCTCATACCCCTCCCAGCCCCATCACAGCTGCTCAGCCTTCACCAGACTCATTCTCCTCCTGCCATGGGGGCGGCGCCAGGCCACTATTCCTCTTGGACAGGGTTCCTGTCTTACCATGCGGAGATGCCAGGACCAATGAGATAA